>NC_092870.1:1074623-1285959 GCF_032062135.1 Pyxicephalus adspersus | reverse complement strand
GCCATTCATACCGTATTCCCCTTCTGATCACTCATGTGCCATTCATACCGTATTCCCCTTCTGATCACTCATGTGCCATTCATATTCCCCTTCTGTTCACTCATGTGCCATTCATACCGTATTCCCCTTCTGATCACTCATGTGCCATTCATACCGTATTTCCCTTCTGATCACTCATGTGCCATTCATACGGTATTCCCCTTCTGATCACTCTATGCCATTGACTGTCCCCTTCTATTCACTTACCGGTACTTCGTTAGGGCAGGGATCTCCGTTAGGGCAGGGATCAGCAGCTTGCTTCCTGTTGCAGAATGCCGGCTTGTTACTTTCAGTTTCGCTCTGCACTGCAGCCAGGAGGAGACACACACTGCAGCCAGCATCGAGGAGACACACACAGGATCGGATAGCAGAGGATGTCTTATTCACGGGTGAGTGCCTTATTTTAATTTTTATCAAAAATCGGCGGTAGCTTATTTAATGGGGATGGCTTATAATCGGGGAAACACGGTAGTACGTCTCAGAAGGTTGGTTCCAGCCAGAAGTATCCGCTTCTGACCGTAGGGTTTGTGGCGTTGGACGACGTTTGTCGCTGCAAGATGGGTATTCCAGTGACCCCTTTAGCTCCCAGTCCCTTCAGCCCACTCTGCCAGAGCTCTGCGTAAGGCATCAGGCTATGGGCCCAACCAACCAAAAAGTAATTGAACTCAATTTGCGTCTAGCCAAACTATTGGCCTTGCAGCTACTGGTGTACAGCATTGGGGACTTGGCTCCCTTCCGTGACCTGATGGCCTGTGCCGAGCGGCGGTGGAATATACCAAGCAGGCATTACTTCTCCTGCACAGCTGTACCCAGTTTACATGCACATGTAATGGATAACCTCTCCCAGGCATTGGCTTTTTCGGTGTCTATCCAAATCCACATCACCATGGACAGCTGGACAACCAGGCACCGAGTGGGACGCTACCTGTCCTTCATCGCTCACTGGGTGGCCTTGCATAGTTCAGTGGGCGGTAGTCTGCAAGAGGCATTACAGCACCTGGTACTTGAGCTGAGGGGTGTGGTGGGAAAGCATGGGTCACCCCAGTCCTCCTATTCCCCCTACTCCATTCCATCCACCGTCAACCCCTCTCTTTTCAACACTCCTTCTGAAAGGCCAGCAGCGGAGGGCGCTGGTTAAGCGGACAGACCATTACGGCTCTCTCAAGCACATGCGTTGCCAAGCAGTGCTATAACTGGTGTCCTTGAGGGAGAAAAGTCACACCGCCAGAGAACTCTTGTCCTCTTTTTGTACAGAGAGGTTGAGCCTTCGCCGGCACCCTCCTGGCTCACAACAGGCAACGTAGTGTGCGACAACGGGGCCAACCTTGTGGCTGCGCATGGGCCGCATAACACGTGCCTTGCTTTGCCCATGTACTGAACCTGGTGGTGCAGAAGTTCCTCTGCACGTACCCAGGACTGGAGGACTTACTAAGACCGGCTCGCTCCATCTGCAGTGATGTCCGCCGATACCCCTATTGCCGCCGCGGCGCTTGGCAAGATCCAGCGCCAATAGAGGCTGCCACGGCATAGACTGGTTTGTGACACGGTGACTAGATGGAACTCCACCCTGCACATGCTCCAGCGTCTGTATGAGCAACAGCTAGCCATCCGCCATTACATGGTCAGCGTGGTGCATGGAGGCAGTGGGGCCCTTGGTACAGCAGATGGAGACGCTGTGCAAGGTACTGGCCCCCTTTGAACAGGCCACAAACGTTGTGAGTTGGGAGCGGTCAGGCTGGAACGACGTCATACCCATCATCTTTCTGCTTGAGAATACCCTGTGTGGCCTGATGGAAAGTGGCGATGGGAGAAGAGGGTAAGAAAGTGGGGAGGAGGATGATGGTGTGACAATACACTCCATAGCGCACAGCCATCATCAGGCGTTCCATGAGGAGGAGGAGGAAGATGGTGATGATGACCATGTTGGGGCTGCTGGACAGGACCCAACCCGCATTTGTGCTGTCATGCCCCAGGCATTGTGCGGGTGGTGTGGAGGAAGATGTTTTGGCACCTACTGAGGGACAGGAGGAGGATGAGTGCATGGAACCCCTCATTCATATGTGTGTCCACATGTTGCGATCCCTACGGAGGGACCCCTGCATTTGCAGCATTAAAAACTGGGATGATTGCTGGCTGGCCACCCTTCTGCATCACAAAGACAATGTCACAGTTTCTACCCAACCCGGCGCAAAAGAAAGAAAAGGTGGCCCACTTGAGCAGACTGCTATGTGACCGGCTGTGTGAGCAGTTTCGCGCACCACATTCCACACAGGGAACTCAGGCGGACACTGCTTCCACTGTATCCTCTTGTAGTGGCAGCAGGCCGCACACCTTCAAAAGTCTAGGCCAATGCAGGGGGGATTTTCTGGATGCCTGGCGAAACCTGATGTGGCCACCTGAAACAAGTAAAGTGCTGGGACATAACCATAGAGGACGTATGAAGCGCATGGTGCACGATTACGTTGGCTCTTTTCTGGCTGCTGGTGGTGGTGTTGACAACAGCAGTTATGAGGAGGATGCCCGTCCTGACCGTAGTGACAACATGAATTTTTGGGTGAACAGGCTTGAAATCTGCCCGCATTTGGCACCGTATGCCACCAGGCTTCTTTCCTGCCTGGCATCCAGTGTTCTGTCCGAAAGAAGTTTCAGTGCTGCTGGCGGAGTGGTCACGGACAACCGATCATGACTGTTGCCTGAAAATGTCATGTCGATTGCCTCACCTTTTTTAAAATGAACGAAAGGTGGGTTACTAACAGCTATCATATCCCCACTGCAGATGTCAGTCTTGATTGACTGACACAAGGACTCGCTGGCCAACCAAGATGCCTCTGGGAACCCACACTGCTCCTGTGCTGAGTCTTTGGCTGGCTATCACCAACACCCTGTCAGCCGAGTGGGACTCGGTTGAATTTTTCCGCTGGTTATTGCAACGTACGAGGGTGGCATTCATCGCCAATGTTGTGCTTGCCATTGTGCCAGCTAGCAATATACTTTACATTTCTGCTTCTTCCGGGAGTCCAACAAACTGCTCTCTCCCTCTCGCTCTCTCCCTCTCGCTCTCTCGCTCTCGCTCTCTCCCTCTCGCTCTCTCCCTCTCGCTCTCTCCCTCTCGCTCTCTCGCTCTCTCGCTCTCTCGCTCTCTCGCTCTCGCTCTCTCGCTCTCGCTCTCTCCCTCTCGCTCTCTCGCTCTCGCTCTCTCGCTCTCCCAACACAAGGTCTTTTGGGACTATGACTTTAATAGAGTTCTGGAAATTGGTTCGCCGAAATTTCGCTGACCCATTGGAAGTTCGAGAAAATTTTCGCGAGACTGTCGGAGGCCTTCTCGCTCATCCGTTTTTGGTACATCATGAGACTGAAACAAAGCACTGATGAACTCCACAGTGCCAAAAGACCTGGACGTCCACGGAAGACAACGGTGGTGGACGATCGCAGAATCATTTCCATGGTGAAGAGAAACCCCTTCACAACAGCCAACCAAGTGAACAACACTCTCCACGAAGTAGGCGTATCGATATCCAAGTCTACAATAAAGAGAAGACTGCATGAAAGTTAATACAGAGGGTGCAAGGTGCAAGCCACTTATAAGCCTCAAGAATAGAAAGGCTAGATTGGACTTTGCTCAAAAACATCTAAAAAAGCCAGCACAGTTCTGGAAAAACATTCTTTGGACAGATGAAACCAAGATCAACCTTTACTAGAATGATGGCAAGAAAAAAGTATGGAGAAGGCGTGCAACAGCTCATGATCCAAAGCATACCACATCATCTGTAAAACATAGCGGAGGCAGTGTGATGGCTGGACGTGCATGGCTGCTAGTGGCACTGGGACATCAGTGTTTATCAATAATGTGACACAGGACAGAAGCAGCCGAATTAATTCTGAGGTGTTCAGAGACATACTGTCTGCTCAAATCCAGGTAAATGCAGGCAAATTGATTTGGAAGGTGTTTCATAAAATAGATGAACAATGACCCAAAACATACAGCCAAAGCAACCCAGGAGTTTATTCAAGCAAAGAAGTGGGATCTTCTTGAATGGCCAAGTCAGTCACCTGATCTGAACCCAATTGGGCATGCATTTCACTTGTTGAGGACCAAACTTGGGACAGAAAGGCCCACAAACAAACAGCAACTGAAAGCCACTGCAGTAAAGGCCTGGCAGAGCATTAAAAAGGAGGAAACCATGTCCATGAGTTCAAGACTACAGGCTGTTATTGCCAGCAAAGGGTTTTCAACCAAGTATTAGAAATGAACATTTTATTTTCAGCTTTTTAATTTGTCCAATTACTTTTGAGCCCCTAAAAAAAAAAAAAAAAAAAAAAAAAAAAAAAAAAAGGCTTTAGTTCCTCACATTTTTATGCATTCTTTTTGTTCAACCCACTGAATTAAAGCTGAAAGTCTGCAGTTCAACTGCATGCGAGTTGTTTCATTTAAAATGATTGTGCTAATGTACAGAACCAAAATTAGAAAAAAGTTGTCAAAATATTTATCAACCTAACTGTATATAACTGTAAATGCTCGATCACAGGTGCTCTCAAAATAACCTTTGAAGGATATGAAAGGGGTTGGGGGGGAGCCGTATAGAGATATCCCTTTATCCCTAGAATTCATAATATTTAATATTGTTTTATAGGTAATACACAAGAAAGGGGTAAAGTGTGCCATTTGAGATTCATAGCAGGGCAAAATGATCCTTTTGCCTGAAGAATAAAGGAAGAAGAAAAATTATAACTTACTTGGTACGTTGTTATAAAGTTACAAGGACGGGGTGTCTGCAGTCAGACCAGTCAAAGAGTTGGTGCTGCAGAAATCCCGTCCTTAACAGTTCATGCTGGCGTTTCTAACTCGGAAGCCGTGCGCGCTTTGTAGTGTGCACACGCGCAGTGGATAGTCTTAGTCTGGGCTGAAGCCTGGCTTCGCCCTCAGTAGGTGACGTTGTTGCCTCTGTACTGCGCAGTGGTGAGGAAAAGAGATGACTGTAGTAGAGGCAGGTGATATGGTAATTGGCATTCTCCCATAGGGGTGTACACATCTGGATTGATCCTCCCACTCACTGTGCTCCTCCAGTTTAGGTCCTGGGCAAAGGAGAATAACTACGATGCCCAAACGCGAGAGGGGGCAGTTGGCAAGCATCGGGTAATAACCCGTGCGGCCAAGCCTAAGCGCTCCCATCATCATAGTGGGCGTTCCCGTCCCTCCTAGGGCACAGGGGTTTGGGAAGAACTATTATTAGGACAAAGGTTTATATTGATAAATTATTGCTGTCAATAGTTATTTCCGTAGTATAATTTAAAATATTAGAAATTATTTCTATCAAGTTACTACAGTAAGCAATCCTGTCAGTTTTTCAAGTACAGAAGTATTCAGAGAAGTTACAAAATATCACATCCTGAAACATTATTACTAGTTATTACTCCATTATTAGTCCACATTATTACTAGATATTTGGTAATGGTAAAAATATATTTAAACATCATAACATATATGTATATTTATTTGGGGACAATCATATGATATCTTTCCAGGTTACTATATAAGTAATCCCGGAACATATTCTTTTATTGTTAGTGTTATGAGTGGTGAGTCCATTTATATTAGAACAACAAATGATAGCGACTTTGTATAAAACTGATTGTGTAAGGATTTTAGCTATAAAAATGGTTTGAAAGACATCATGTCATTGAGGCCAGGTGGCCTAGTGGCTTTCAATGAGTATATCCATTTTGTTTCTGATTGTAATAGTAGTTTATCAATATCCCCCCCTGGTGGTTTGGGGATAACTTTTTCCAAGGCAGAGAAAGAGATTGCTGAACTGTCAGTTATGTTGTGTACCCACATGGAAGCTTATAGTAGTTAACATTTTTCCTGTGTTAATAGAATGTGTTCATACTTTCTTTTTCGTAGTGCACGTTTTGTCTTGCCCACATAAACTCTTCCACATATACAGATGATTATATAGATTATTCTTGTTGTGGAACAATCAATGTGGTGTCTGATTTTATGTAGGGTATTAGGAAGTCTTAATTGTTGTGCCATGGGCATCGTGAACATCTGAACGTTCCTGTTGGTAGTGATTTGTGGTTGTATTGTTTGTTTATCTGAATGGTGACTGTAGACCAATGTGTCTTTCAGGGACGGTGGTTTTCTGGTATACTCGGGTATAATTGAAGGAACTTGGAAGTTTTGTGGTCAGATGTTAGAACAAGCCAATGCTTAGTTAGTATGTTTGAAACTGCTTTATGCTGATTATTGAAAGTAGTAATTGCTCTAACCGATTCTTCCATAGGGTTTGATTTGAGTGATTAGAATTTTGCGATCACAACTCCTGGCTTTTTGATAATCTTTCTTGAACAGATTTTTCCTATAGCCCCAGAATAAGTTCATTCTGTAGAGCTTTCGCGTCAATTTCAAAATATGTATTATCTGTACAGTTATGCTTTAATCTAATATGTTGATTGAACAGTTTATTTCCATTAGGTATCATTGGGGCTCTTGGATAGGTTGCTGAGTGTGATCTGTAGGATGACTATTGATTGACACACCCCTCCTAGATTGGGATTGGTTAATGTAACCTCAGGATTTTAACCACCTGAGCGTTACACTGAGGTCTAGATTTCTGTTCCAAAAGCGTTACAGGTTTTCATGAATTTTTTTTTAAATTGTAGACCTGTAACTTACAGAAATATGTCCCAGCATAGAAGCTCCCATATTTATACAGAACAAAACATATAGTATTGTATAGGAATGTTACACATCAGCAAACATGATTAATATCCCTTGTCAGTACTGCGGTTGTTGTTGTTTCATTCAGCCTTGAGTCCTGTTCCTCCTTAAGATGTAACAAACTGCCCAGCTGCAAACTGTCTCCTTTAAGATAACATGCTTCCACCACTATCGGGGCGTTTAGGAAACCACAGGCCATAATTTAGCCAAGGTCATCATGTTCCTCTCTTATAAGAGGCCCAAGGTCCTTTTTCTATAATTGAAGCGTAAGCAGATTTTTGATAACTATTCAGTATAAAGCAAGAATACTGCAAGATTAAGCAAAAATGAATACATATATTTTTTACCTTTAACAATGATCAGCGGGACCAGGTAAGAAGCCGGCCGGCATCTTCTCCGCCGGCTCGTACCAAGGTCGGGCTTATCGGTCAGGTGGTTAATGGACCTCCCAGCTTAATTTGATATGTGAAGCTGCAGCCGAAATGTCTAGAGTCATCTAGTTTGAGGTGCCGCCAAAAGGTCCTTATGGGTCATTACCCCAACCCACCATTCCCCACCCACCAGTTATTCATCCATCTTCTGCTGACTCAGGCTTGATTGATTTATTACCTCTTAAAGGCCCTACTGGTAACCAGTTTGTTATGGGAACTGGATCTTGTATACTGGCATCTGTTTGTTTATTGTTCCTGGGTGAAGTCTCTGGTAAACACTGATTAGGCATCCCCGTAGGTGATTCAGGTGGGTGGTACAAAGAGAGACAGATCACAAACATTCTCACACATACTGTTAAGGCAATCTTATGCTGGTCCCAGACCAGTTATTCCTCCTTGGCGGTCTCTGCTTTACAGCGCTGACAGAGTGAGTAACGACAACTCAATATGTACCGCGTTTCCCCGATGATAAGGCATCCCCATCAAATAAGCCACCCCCCGATTTTTGCTCAAACAATTAAAATAAAGCACCCCTCCGCAAATAAGACATCCTCCGATACCTGATACTGTGTGACTCCTCGATGCTGGCTGCAAGTGCAGAGTGAAACTGAAAGTAACTTCAAAGAACAAGCAAGCTACTGATCCCTGTCCTAACAGTCTGTTACCCGGCCGTAGAAGCCCAAAAAAAAAGTGAGTCAGTGATCAGAAGGGGACAATCAATGGCACATACGGTAGTGATCAGAAGGGGACAATCAATGGCACATACGGTAGTGATCAGAAGGGGACAATCAATGGCACATACGGTAGTGATCAGAAAGGGGACAAACAATGGCACATGAGTGATCAGAAAGGGGACAATGAATGGCACAGAATGATCAGAAGGGGACAATCAATGGCACATGAGTGATTTTCAACAATAAATGTGTACTGTAGTCGTCTTCATGGAAAAATAAGACACCCCCTGAAAATAAGACCTAGGGCATATTTTGGCATTTCAAAAAATATAAGACAGTGCCTTATCATAGGGGAAACAGGGTAGTTAAATCACTCTCAAAGCTTTATTATCACACTGCAGTTTATATAGTCAAACAGCGGGTGGAATGCACTTGGTAGTTAGTCAATAACAAGAAATACAATTAACTGCTTCGTTGAACATGGAATGTCCCAAGATTAAGGGGGAGGCTGAGTTCAAGGTAAGTTTGGGGGGCGGGGGGGGGGTGGCAGATGTTAGTTTACTGATCAGAAGAATACAGCTAGTTTCGACACAGCTCAATTATCTACAAAATATAGCAAAAAAAAAAGTAATTTAACTTCGAGCTTCAGTAAAATTCCACTCCTTACATTTCCCTCCTTTTATCCTTCAAATGATAACTACTTGGCCTCATACCTTTGTTCCTTACAAATAAACAGTTTTAGGTTCTTGGGCATACATACCTTGAGGAAACTGAATGATTTTTGATTTGCACGTTGACAATAACAGGAGTACATTGTACACAGCAGCATGCAAAGATACATATACCGATGATAGTAAAGAGAAAAGCTATAGATTCCATAACTAATCAAACAACGCTAAATCGCTATTTTGTTTAATATACTGAGCAAGATCCTTAAGAGTGTTGGATCGCATTGTGGACAGATTCTGAATGATCCATCATGTTAAAAACTACACATTTCTGCAAAGTGTTAACCAATATTGTGTTTAAGTAGCAAATAGTCAATGGTTGCCTGATTTTGTAAGATGCCTTTCTTAGCGTTAGTATAATCCGTTAATAATCCGGATAGGGTAATGGGAAGTGTTATTAGGTCCCTTTGCTACTATACAAGCCAGGTGTGTGAGGTCAGTATATGTACCAACTGAGAGTCTTCTGTTTTGGATAGTAAATGTAGGTCAGCTGAACATGTGTCATTTAGGGCTAGGGACGTACGTTTTATGCACATGGGTGATAATTGTTTCCTCTGACCCATGGCTAAGACCAGTCTTGAGGAAGTGCAGGGTCCTCTGGAGATGTTAGCAAAGATATAATTATAAGTTGTGTTTCCACAGGACCACAACCAGCCTGGGGGTAATTTAACATGTTGATAACGGCTAGGGGACAGTTGAGAATTACAGGGCATAGGGTTATGAACATCTGTGCTATCCTTTTCAGTTTGGTTACATAAGCGAAAAGAATGAGAATTTTGTGTTTTTCTGTAGTCCTCCTACGGTTACAAGTCATATGGTAACACACATCTCCCTGGGTAATATTTATAGTATTTGTAAATATCATGAATTTTTCCGGTGAAATTATAGGTTTTGACAGTTATTACAAAAGTTATACGGGTCATGAGATAAACCTATATCATTTTCGGTAGCCTCAGTGTCCTTGTGGATATTGCTAAAGCAGTATGCTGACTGGTTTGGAGACCGCAATCAAACAAGATTTTAACATATCCTGAGTACTATGCATATCAGATAGGCAAAAACTAGAGTTATTATATATTTCCTTGGCAAGACGTTCCCATATGTTACCCTGGAAATCGGTCCAGTCACTACTCAAGTCCTCGCCGGTGCATAGACAGGGTAAAATCATTCTTTAGGTTATGGTTTGGTTGGGGATAAACGAAGGGCAAATCTTGAGGGTGATCTTGAGCTAAATAAGTTTTGTCGGAGGGTCGGGAACAGGATCCGTCTACAGAAACATCTTCTGCTAGAGGAATGGGTGTTGTGGATAAGTCAGAACGTGGTGTTGATGTATTTCAGTGATACATGAGCGTGACTCTAGCACTTGATTCTCCGGCCCTTTGAGACGTAAGAGGCCATTGAGCACAGCGACAGGACCGCTGTTAGCAGGAGCATATTTTACACTTACCGTCGTTTCCGGCGTATAAGACGACTGGGCGTATAAGACGACCCCCAGCTTTTTCAGTTAAAATATAGAGTTTGTTCCATTTAAAAAAAAAAAACAGTAACAAAGAAAATTTTTACTTTAAATAATAGAATTGTCTACCATTCTATGTAAAAATAGTCACACAGCGCCACCTAGTGGCTGATTTGTAAATAACACTATTTTTTAACAAGCATGTAAATGTATACCGCATGGCTCACAGCGTTTCCCGAAGCTCTGCCGCCTGACCCGAACTCGGATCTTCTCCCCGTTCAGGGGATTGGTAAGTACCCGGTGTATAAGACGACCCCCGACTTTGACAAACATTTTTTGGAGTTAAAAAGTCGTCTTATACACCGGAAAATACGGTAATCCTGCAGTGGATATTAGGATAACTTCATAACCGGTCAACCTTTGTGCGGTTATGTGTTGAGTGGTTAAATTCTTACGCAAGTGTAGTACAGCATGGGATGTGTGAAGTATCATCTCATGACCCAAAGTTAGAAGTGAGACACTTTCTACAGCCATTGCACATGATGCCAGTACATGGAGGCAGGCTGGAGTGTCTTGGAGACTTATGCCACGGGTCTTCTCCTATGCATCTGAGCAAGAACAGCAGCCATAGTTTTACAATTTTCTCTAGCATACAAGACAAATGGTACATAGAAATTCGGCATTCCGAATGCGGGGGCAGAGGTCAGGGATTCCTGTAACATTTTATAAGCTTTAGTCATTTCATCGGACCATTGAATGTTAGGGGCACTGGGGGTGGTACTGGGACGGAGCTGTGAGTACCAATACGAGCAGTTAGGGAGCCAGTGTCTGCAAAAATTGATCATGCCAAAATGACTGAGCAGCTTTTTTTTTTTTTTTTTTTTGTGTGTGTGTGTGGCGAGGCAGACTGGTAATGGCATGTACACGGCTGGGGGTTAGCAGCCGGGATCCTGGGGTTAAAAGCATTCCCCGGAATGTGACCTATTGCAGACAAAACTGAACCTTTTTTTGCGACACCCTTTGTCCCTTCTTTCCCAGAAAATGGACAATGAAACGTTATCCTTCTGACAGGCTCCCTGAGAGGGGCTACATAACAATAAATCATCAACATATTGTAGTAAAGTAGAACCATGCTGCGCCTGCCAGTTGGCAAGGACCTGCTGGAGGGCAATTGAGAAAACCACGGGTAAGTCAACAAAACCCTGGGGCAAGCCACACCAGGTATACTGCTGTCCTATGAAAATAAAAGCCATAAGGGGCTGAGCCATAAGAGGCAAGGTATGCCTCTTTCTTCCAAACTTTCCGGCATAATCACTTAGTTTCTCCGGTCATTTGCTTGCATGCTAATGCAATGGCCTTGGACATCCTATCTCCATGTAATTTTACAAACTCAGTGTGCAAGTCTTTCTCCACAGTGCAGTGTAAACTGTATAATAATCTCCCACCCCTCTATTCATGAAATCTACGGGGGTTTCACGGGCACATTGGGAGAATCTGAAACCGGATTAATGTTGCCCAATTTCTAGCGCATTTTAATGTTTTTTTCTTTTTTTCTTTTTTTTTTTTTTTCATGTTTTATATGGATCCCTAGGTTCCTTAGGGTCATTCCCCTTGGGAATTTCCCATGTTCAGGTACAATAAATCAATATACAATCAACAAACTTATACTCTATATCATGCAACAAAATTCCTATACTCTATACATTAAAACAGAGGTCATGAGTGTGCACATATTCAATAAAAGATTTCCCAAATCTTTTCCTAACTAAGGACCCAGTTCTTCTATGAGGGAGTTTGCACTGCCACAGTGCTTAGGTTTGTAAGATATCTACAGGGACATGGGAGGGCAGAGGTAGAAAAGAAAATTTCCACTTACCCAATCCTGGTCCTTTTTAAGGTAAGTTGATATCCCACTTCTGATGCCAAATTGTTAAGGCAATCTCCTGCAGGTCCCAGACTGGTTATCCCCCCCCAGCGGTCCCTGCTTTACAGCACTGGGAGCGCGAGTAACAACACAACTCAATATGTGTTACCCTCAAAGCTTTATTATCACACTGCAGTTTATATAGTCAAACAGCGGGGTGGAATGCACTTGGTAGTTAGTCAATACCAAGAAATACAATTAACAGCTTTGTTGAACATGGAATGTCTCAAGATTAAGGGGGAGGCAGAGTTCAAGGTAAGTTGGGGGGGGGGGGATGGCAGATGTTAGTTTACTGATCAGAAGAATACAGCTAGTTTCGACACAGCTCAATTATCTACAAAATATAGCAAAAACAAAAGTAATTTTAACTTCAAACTTCCATAAAATTCCACTCCTTACACATACCTTCATGCATTGTTTATTAAATACTTAATATAAAACCGAACTATTGGGATATGGCCTATAGTGTATGTATACCTAAGGGAATATAGGGTACCATATGTACATAAGTATAAGTGTATATAAAAAAAATATATATTTTATTTATCTATAAACATTTGTTGTGCAACACCAGGACTTTCCATTTCTTCATTTTCAGGCAGTTCTTGGTGGATTTACTGTTATGTTTCAGGTCATTGTCGTGTTGCAGCTTTAATTTTCTTACAGACGGTCACACATGTTCCTCAAGGATTCAGTGATGGTGAGCTGGTCAGGTTCTGCTGCAGCAAATCATCCCCAAACTGACACTTCGCCTCCATGCTTCACAGTTGGTATGGAGGTTCTTTTCCTGGCATGCTGTATTTGGTTTAAACCTAACATGTCCTCTGTTCTGGTGTCCAAATAAATCAATTTTAGAGTCGCCTGTCCAAAGCACATTATTTCAGAAGTACTGCTCCTTGTCCATGTTTTCTCTGGCAAACTTCAGTCTGGTCTTGAAGTTTCTCTTAGAGAGGAAAGGTTTTCTCCTTGCACGCCTCCCATGCAAGTTAAAGTTGTGCACTCTCTTTCAGATTGTAGAGGCATGCACTTTCACATTAACAGTAGCAAGTGCCTGCTGTAGCTCCCGTGATGACATTATAGGGTTTTTGGAAACTTTTCCGCATGTAGCGGTCTGCTGTCGGTGAAAGTTCTTGGACGGTCAAACCTGGGCATGTTGGCAGCTGTTTTGAAAGCCCTCCATCTGTGGACTATTTTCCGGACAGTAGAATGGCTGATTTCAAATTCTTTTTAAATCCCTTACCAGATTTCTAGGCTGCTACAATCTTCTTTCTGAAGGCCCCAGGCAGCATTTGACAGCTCACCTTGGTGTTCACTCTCACCTCAACAGTCAGGAGCACACCAAAACTAAATGTCTGAGGTTTAAATAGGGCAAACCTCTTTCAAAATGCTGAGTAACGATGCTCTAATCATGTGCACCTCATGTGATAAACCTGTGTGTGATATGAGCCATTTTAAGTATGAATAAATGTGCTGGTGTCCTAATTTATTCGGAACCAGAAATTGCATTTTTCCAGAATTAGTAGGCTGCCACCCGCCTACTATTTTTTCCCACTTCGCTTTAAAAAAAATTTCTAGGTTAAACACTGTTGTACATCAAACAAATCTGAAAGGTTCTCCATGTCTGATCAGCTGACTGAACAGGATGTGACCTAAACATACAAAATGGTACTAACTTTAAGGTTATACATTACTTTGGGACAAAGCTAGGGTAACTATATGAGTGAGCAATCAGGAGTTGAGACACTGGGTTTTTATTGTATGCTGTGCCATATTGGAATTTTGTTTAAAGCACTCATGTATTAATTTTAAACTTTAATTTTAAGGCTGTTCTGGCAATTACCTTGTTTAAACCCCTCATCTATTCGACCACTGAAGATGACCATTTATTTGACTCCCATGGTAAAATATATTGATTCTGTACTAACAGCTATTACCCCCTCCCTTCTGATCGTTTCAGGGTGATTGAAAAACGAAAGAGAGAGGTGCCATAGAGATGCTAAAAGGTGCCATAAGATTAGGAAGTCCCTGACCCCCATTGCATCATCATCTTAGACCTGCCTTAGGCTTAGTCTACATGGACTGTTTCCCCAGCGTTTAACCTGAGGCTTTTAAAGCCCATGTTTTGAAGTCCCCATGCATTCCAATGGGCTAATCTACACCAGGACGTTTTCTTCAGGCACGTTTTTGAGTGTTATCCTAAACGTTGTTTGCAATGTTTAAAAAATTAAAACGCTGGATAAACACAAGAAAAAGTGGGAACTCAATGGAGGCTTTTTCAAGCGTTTTTAAGCTTTTATGAAAGCTTCCAGTGAAAACAATTGGGGCTTTTATAAATGTTTTTAGCAGACTTTGGACTCTGGAAGCCCCCTTTAATAAGGAGATTCCACCACCCCACCCTGGGGAATGAGTACAGGGGTACATAAAACCACTTACTAATTCCCTGAAAGGGTTAAAATGTGTAAAAAAAAATTAGACGAGGCTTTAATGTCAAATTATTTTTATTAAGTGTGTGTGTGTGTGTGCCCTGCGATCCCTCACTGTCAGGAGGATTTCCAGGGCTGTGCTCATTGCAGCCCTGGAAATCATCCTGTCATTGGGATAACCTGTATAAAAAAAGAAATAAAAGTTTTGTTACACAAACACACACACACACATTTAATAAAAATAATTTAACATTAAAGCCTCGTCTAATTTTTTTTACACATTTTAACCCTTTCAGGGAACGAGTAGAGGGTTTTATGTACCCCTGTACTCATTACCTGAAAGAGTTAAAAGTAAAACTTTTATAAACGCTGTAAAATCGTGGTAAAACGCGTCATAGGCGTTTGTAAAAGTTTTTTAGCGTTTTAAAGTTAAGCCTTAAACACTTGTAAAAGTACATATAAACGTGGTAAGAACGTTTATATGCGTTTTTAAAATCGTTCATGTAGACCCAGCCTTAGGTCTCCTTTAGCTAGAAATTACCCAAACATAATAATTTTGTTTCCATAGTGTTAGTAAAACCAAGGAAAGCCATGCATACTCATTCTAGGTCAGTGATACAGAAATTATAAAGGCACAGTGTCAGAACACTAATCATGCAAGCTATGTTTTTTAGAACCGGGTCAGAAATAGATTTATTGTGCGTTTTTAGCTTTTCCTCTCAATATAAAAATTGGCTTTATACATGTCTTAAGATGTCTAAAATCCACATGCAAGAGGAAATGTTGATCTCGAGTTTTGGTTCTATATGGAAGATAAGAATTGGTTTTAGTAAGGGATTTGAAACAGGGTTATTACATGTCAAATGCAGCTCTTTTTAAACGCCATAGGTGTAATTTCTTGGGTAGCCCTATACTAAGATCTTCACTGTGCGGTCCTGCTGTACATCTCGCCTACAGCTTGTCTATATAAAATAAAGTGGCTCAGTATTACCTGTTGTGAAATGTTCAAATGCTGGTTCTTTAACAACTGGTGGTATGGGCAGCTGTAAGGACTGCACATTCGCAACATAGCCTAACCCATTGCAGCAAGGTTTTGCAGAGCATATCACCTGTCCTGTCGATTTTTTTTCTTCCTTAAGATGGTTCTGTGTGCCTTCGTTTTCTCTTCTTACTAAATACCAAATGAGTTTTCCCCTGCAAGGGGACATGGTAAACTTTTTAGCACAGAGGCTGATACAATAAGGGTGTGTTTGGAAATACCTCTTTTGCAACCAAAGTCTTGTATCCATCTAAGCAGCAGAAAGTGCTTAGGTTGATAAGGAAAATTATCTAGAGGGTTTATTTAGAATAAAAGTTACATAGTAAAAAGATTGAAAGAGAGCAAAGCGGAAAGCTGAGACTAAGCAAATCTCATCTGTGGCCGCAATAGACCATGTGTGGTGGTACACAAGAGAGGGAAGCAGCTGATCCCCAGGATGGCCTGCAAAATTCTCCAACTAATAAGGAAAAACAATACCTCTGTCCATGGTGAGATGATCTAGAGGGTTTATTTAGAATAAATGTTACATTATAAAAGATTGAGAGCAAAGCACACACACGTGTGGTAGACCCAAGATCAGAAGGTCTGACTACAGCCCCGAGTGAGGACCATTTAAGCTGAAATTCTCAACAGATGCCAAGTGGGGCCCCAAAACAATATTGTTCTTGTTAAATACATCAGCATTATAAAATCAACATGACATTACATCTAAATTTACTACAGCTAATTGAGACATAATTTTTAATATTATCTCAACCAACTCCACCAAAGTTGGATAATAGCAACCATCACAAACACAAATTCCAAGAATATCTAGAACAGGCACTGGCAGTACCCGTGTCCCCTTAATCCACTCTAATTAGAGAACCAGTCATCCGTTAGCTAAACCATAGAATGAACCCAAATCAATAGTAAAATCAATTGAATATATATTAATTTTCTTTATGAAAGTGGACTGGTGTACTACAGCTATGTCTGCATAGAAAAATGCAAATGGTGAGATATGGATGACAAAAAAAAAAAATAACTATTCCGAAAAGTAGAAGACCCTCTCCAAATAGATTCAGCTAGCCAGCAATGCTGATGATTCCAATCATATGGACAATCCCTTTTTCTTCTAGCACTAAAGTTAATGTTTCTAACAAGAAAATTGGGTGCTGACATCTGAAATGCTGGTTGTCTAGCTACAATGGTGATCCAATAGATTTAACACTATCTGGGGCACTGACTTGAACAAGTATGCAGATGAAGAAATTTTAGTACTGAGTGTTAACATGATTTAATTTGCAAGATTTATGTTGGCATTCTGTTTTCTCTTAAGAAAGGGTTTCTTTTTATCTAAAATGCTTTGTCCTAACTTATCCTGAGTCACCCCCTCCACCTCCCAAGTCATGCTAGGGCCTCAATGTTATATCACTCTCTTGCAAAATGGATGGTATGTTGTTTAGCTAAAGGGACCTAGATGAATTTAGATTGGCTTTTTGCGGTGCAGTTAGCAGGGTGGAGGAAGGTAGTTCTATGTTGCAAGGAGCAGTTGACTTAACTTATACCTCAAATGGGAGTGCACTGACCTTTGTTTGTTTGTTGTAGATCTTGAGGAAATGCCTGGCATACCTGCAAGCACTGAAACATGGCTATATAGGCTACAGTTCAGTTTTGCTGATTTTCAGAGCTGTTAGGAAGAGTCTTTCATGTTTGGCAGCCTTCAACTGTTTGAGAATAGCTGTTCGCATGAGTTCAGTGGTGGGTTTCTATTGCATTCTACTTGCCACATTAAACATACGTTGCCAGGTTTGCTGGGGGCAAATAACATTAAAGTGCTTGTTTGATTTTGTTTTTTTTTAGAGGACAGACTGTGCCTCTGTTGAGGTGAACTTCTTGATAGAAGAAAACAGCTTTGTTTCCTTGTGTCATAATTGTTCACTTCTGTTTATAAAAGGAATTTTCTAGGAAATGAGAAGGGTTGAACCTTACCTGACCATCCAGGCATTCTGTATCGGATGTCGTAATCACCATCGCAATAATCATTGGTTATTTGTTTAATTTAATTACATTTTAATTGTACTATTATAAATGATTTCCTACATACAGTATAACTTCCTATGGCCTGTATATTTTTGTCTTGATTACCCGGGGCTGGCATTTATCATTAATCTTTTTTTATTTAATAGGATAAAGGAGAATCTTTATAATATATATTATGAGGGTACTATTTGTCTCGCTGCGTCTTCTATTTCATACAGTAGGAAGCTGAATGTTTTCTAAGAAATCAAAACATGCATTGCAAAACTGAAGATAGGCGTGGAGTTCTGTTTTTATTTCAATACATTTTTATTCAAAGGAAAAAAAAGTGATAAGGTAAACAAGAGTTGTAAGACATAAACAGTCACGGGAAAAGCAATAGCATTGTTTTTACATCGATACATAGAGAATCCTATTGGATAACATTGCAAAATTATACAACCGTTACATTGAAGAGGTCTCCCCTGGGAAAGGGGAAATAAGGAGGGATGGTGGAGGTTGGGGGTATCCACATCAGGAAAGGAAATGGAATTGTGGAACAGTGAGCGGACCACGGGACCCAGGTAACTTCAAAGCACTCAGAATTTGTATTATTTGGGAAATGAGATCAAAGATTTTCCCCAGAATTGTTGTGCAACCGGGCAAGACAAATGACAAATGTGTTTCATGTCCCCTGCACATGTGCAACCTCTGAAACACAACTCTGTACCAACCAGGAGTTTCCTAGTACAAGGTACTAGCGCATTAAAGTTTTGTAATTCAGTTCGATTAGGCTTACATGCTAATGGAGATCTTTGATGGGTCACGGGCTACTTGGATCCACTCCTCCAGCTCCCATGATTGAAGTGGATCCTTTTCCCAAGCATTCATGTATGATCGCTTGGGAGGACTGGGCTTACCTTGTTCTGTTGCTGTCCTCCGGCATCCAGCTGGTTCCCGCAGGTGCTGGAGAACACGTCTTGCTCCTCCGGATCTCCAGCCACGAAGTGCCGATTCGATCTACGGGGTTTCCCGGTGACGTTGGTACATGTGTCGGTGCGGCCGGGACTTAGCGGAGGGAAATTCAAATAATTTTGTATTGGATTCAATACAAAATAGCTGTATTCGTCCAATACAAAGAAATATTCATGTGTTATATATATATATATATATATATATATATATATATACATACACTGATGTTTCCCATCTCATCCCCCCAACTTAAACAGAGGCACTGCTGTCCCAGTTCCGGGGTAACATAAACAGAAATTCAGTCTGATAAAGCGTGGTACCGATGGATGAAGCAGAAGACGTGGCCTTCTATATTCTACATCACAACTTTCAGATTACACACTTCGGGGTGTCATTAAAGATGCGCTACACCCAGCTCTAGATGCCAGTTACTAATGACTTACACGCTCCGTCTCGGGGGGTGAAAGTACATGAAAGGTAACGGGGCTTGGTGGAATCAGCGGGGAAAGAAAATCCTGTTGAGCTTGAGTCTAGCCCGGCATCTAGAGCTGGGTACTGGGACAGAGGGCAGGCGGCAGCATCAGTGAAAGCAGGAGGAGGCGGTGGGCCCTGAGAAGTGTGGATGGCATTGTTAACTGGCATCTCGAGCTGGGTACTGGGGGGAGGAGGAGGTGGTGGGCCCTGACACGGAACAAGGACGGCAATAGTGGTTGAGGCCATGACCTATATGGACAGTGTAGAAGCTGTAGCTAGTGGAGACATTGCTGTGTAGGGGACTGCCTTTTCATTTGTGGATATCTAGCAAGTGCTATCACAGTTAAATATCTGTATTTGTTTCACATAAATACATACGTTTTTATGGGTTTTAGGATACATACCAAGTGCTATCAGAATAAAATATCTGTATTGTTGTAGAATAATACATCAATTTTTATGGCTTTAAAGATATATAGCAAAGTGGGATCAGAACTAAAGATCTGTATTTTCTGTAGAGAAATATAGAATGTTTTATGGTCTTTTGGGTCGATACCAAGTGCTATCAGATTTAATTATCTAGATTTTTGGTAGAAAAATATAAAATTTTTTATGTCTTTGGAGATATATAGCAAAGTGGGATCGGTGAGATATTTTAATTATGAATCATAATTAAATATCTGTATTTTTTGGAGAGAAATACATACATTTTTATGGCTTTTTTGATAGATAGCAAGTTGTAGCCTGAATTAAATATCTGTATTTTTTTTTTACAGAAATACATAAATTTTTCTGCTTATTTTGGTAGATTGCAAGAGTTATTATAATTTATGCTAACTCTTGCAATCTATCAAAATAAACAGAAAAATGTCTGTATTTCTGTTAAAAAAAAAAATACAGATATTTCATTCTGATCCTACTTGCTATCTAACAAAAAAAGCCATAAAAACTTTTGTATTTCCATAAAAAAAATACAGATATTATTTTTGATAGCACTTGCTATCTATCCAAAAGTACAGAAAAATGTATGTATTTCTCTACTAAAAATACAAATATTTAATTATGAATCACACAGCTCCATTACAAGTGATATAGGCCTCAAAGTAGATAAAGGCAGAGGGCCCTTAGGGGGGTGCTTGGTAAAAAAAAAAAAATTAGCCAGTTACACAGCTCCATTGCAAGTTATAGACCTCAGAGACAGAGTAGAGGTAGAGGGCCACTAGGGGGAGGAGTAGAAGGAGATGCCGAAAGGCTGTGAACGTGCTCTTCCCATCAGGATGTCCGTGCAGCAGTTGACAACTAATCAGTACACTCTGCAGAGGGGGTGTTGGAAGTCATTACTGATCCAAGCCTGATTCATTTTAATAAAAGTGATTCGGTCGACATTTTCTGCGGAGAGCCGAATCCCTTTGTCACTCACTACGCCCCCAGCTGCACTGAACGCTCTTTCAGATAACACACTTGCTGCTGGGCAAGCAAGGATCTGAATGGCATGTTCTGCCAGCTCCGGCCACTGCTCAAGCTTGGATACCCAGTAGCCCAGTGGGTCCTGGCTTTGCAGGTTGCAGATGTCCCATGCAGAGCTCAGGTATTCCTGCACCATGACTGAGTACCGCTGCTGAGTGTCATCGGCAATTTCTGAACGACTGGCAGCTTGCTTCCGCTGAAAAAAAGCCTGCATAGTTTGGCTTAGACGACCTCTACTGCTGTTGCCACCCATGCCGCTTAAAGCAGTTGCTTGGCTCCCATGGCTGGTGGAACTGCCATGGGGATCCCTGCTGCTGCTGGCAGCCGGAAAGGCTGAGCACAAGTCCCTTACAAGCACTTCTTGGTAGTGCTGCATTTTACTTACCCTGTATTGGGGCAAGATCAGTTGTTGTATCTCAGGCTTGTAACGTGGATCCAGTAATGTAGCAATCCAATAGTCGTCAGTCTTTGTTTTTATGTGTTGTATGCGTGGATCTTTGGCTATGCACTCCTGCATGAAGGCTGTCATGTGGCTCAAACTACCCACAGCTGAGGTAATTCTGGACCCACACTCCTGTAAGTAGAACAGCAGCACAGGGTCGTCCTCCTTCTTCTCCTCCGCCTGGTCTTGCCATCCACGGAACATGCCACCTTGTGTTTGGGTGGATGGATGCCATGTACCCTCAATATCCTCCTCTGCCCCTTCCTCCCCTTCTCCCATGCCTGCAATGTCCTCCTCATCCTCTTCCACCTCCTCCTCCTCTTCCTGGATTGGTGGTGAACTATGCCTAGTAGGCACGCATGTCCGAGATAATGTTTGAAATGTCATCTCTTGATGAAGCGTCCGCTCTGTGTCTTGTCCGAGATCCACCATCATCTGGTCCAGCAGGCATATGATGGGAATGGTGTCACTGACACAGTCCTGATCTCTGCTGATCATCCTGGTGGCCTCTTCAAAAGGTGACAATACAGTACACAAGTCCTCAATTTGCAGCCACTCCGCAGGACTTAAGAAAGGTAGTGTAGGTATACGTCTGAAACGAACAGACTCTGCCACGTAATCCACCACCGCCTTCTGTTGTTCAGTCAGCCGCTGCAGCATGTAAAAGGTGGAATTCCAACGTGTGGCCACATCACAAATTATCCGGTGCACTGGCAGGTTGAGATTTCGCTGTAAATCCACCAATCTGGCACTGGCTGTGTACGACCGGCGGAAATGCGCTGACAACTTTCTGGCCTTCAGCAACAGCGGTTAGAGGCCTGGGTAATTCCTAAGGAAGCGCTGTACTATCAGGTTCATGACGTGAGCCAGGCAAGGTACGTGTGTGACTTTCCCACAACGCAGGGCTGCCAGCAGATTGGCCCCGTTGTCACACACGACCTTGCCTGGCTGAAGTCTGTTAGGAGTTAGCCAAATGTCCTTCTGCTGTCGCAAGGCACGGGCTGTGCCCGTGTGGCTGAGGGAACCCAGGCTTCGCAACCTCAGGACTGCGTGTCAACGTCTGAATTGTGCACCGAAATAGCAAACTGCAGGTTGTTGCTGGCGGTGAACAGATGCTGGCAAATGGGAGGTGCTGGGTCTCCACGGCAAAGTGTCCCTGGAGGAAGAGGTTGAGGCACAAGATTCAAAGGAGGAAGTGGAGGTTGAGGAGGAAATTGCATGGCGATGTGCTCGGGGCGGAAGTAGGTATGCAGGCCTTGCTGCAACTGCATCTTCCCCTGCTGCCACCAAAGTTACAGTGAGCTGTATATGAAATATATCTTCCCACTCCATGCTTGCTCGCCCAACTGTCGGTTGTCAGGTGCACCTTGCCAGAGTGCTGCAGGGCCATGGACACATTGCTCTGCACGTGTTCATGCAAAGCAGGAACACATTTTTCTGCAAAATACTGTCGCTTGGGCATAACGTACTGTGGGTTTGCGCAGAGCAATGCGGAACGCATTACAGTCCACCAGCCGGTAAGGGAGGAGCTCTAATGCAATCAGATGTGCAATTGCCGCATTGATTAGCTTTGTTTTAAACTGGGATTTTTTTTTAGGATGCATTGGAAAAGCCGTTGGGGCCCAAAGCACTTATTTTTTTTAAGGGGCTTCAAAACCTGGAGGGCTTCTTCCAATGTAAAAGGTTCTTCTAACTTCTGTTTATGAGCTGATTTAATTTTGGGAAGATGTAAGGACTGAAAATTTTATTTTGGGTAATGTGCGAGTTTTAGGGTGAGTAATTAGCTTATTAACTAGGAGTTGGCCTGGTTTGTAGGTAAAAAACCTATGACCCGACCAATGTAGAGATTTATCGGCTTTAGTGGTTAGACGTGTTTCAGTCCTCAGATCTTTATCAGGGTGCGAAGTTCTAAGTGTGGAGAATGTTTGTGACGATGCAGAAGATCTCGATACATATTCATCTTAGGCTCAAAACCATGTTATTGAATCCATTTAAATCTAGAAGCCCACTTAATGAATTCAACTCTGATGGTGACTTTAAACGCCTCCCAATTGGTAGCGTAAGATGTGTGACATGGATTAATATGAAGGAAGAAATCAATGGTGACCTCCTTTTTTCAATACCCACTAATTTATCTTGTAGTAAGCGATCATTTAATCTCCAGCACAAAATGTGTCCCTTCCATAATCATTAACCACTGATTTAAATGTAGAACATGAAACAATTTAACAGAAAGGCAATCCAACCAGCAGACGTCGTCTTCTCGAACAAGCGTCCAGTCTTCAACAGATCTTTAACCAGGATCGTAAGGGTGAGGTAGTCACTCAGAGATCTTGGTCAGGATGGCAATATTTTGCAGCTCGGTGGCCTATTCCGATTGAAGGACGACAGCAAATTGTGATAACATAGCAGTATTTTCCTGCAAGTCCTGAGGGAGAGCTAGAGCAGGGGGGCTAGGATGAAGCCCAGAGCATGCAGTGGGGCTGTTTTTCAGACTCCAGCATTGATGCTGGCTGGGGGGAGCTGTGTGTATTTCTGCTACAGTCTGCAGCCTTTGTTGGGAGCTGTAGGGATTGTACACACTCCATCCTCCCACCCTGATGCAGAATCCTCCGATCCTATTTCCCCCCTTCTGCTTGACTAACATGTCTGGAGAGATCCTCTGACCCCGGGCCATCTTGGATCCTTTGTGGTTGTCTGGAAGTACAAAGTGCAACACACTAGGAAGATGAACCCTGACCAATTGTGCTTACAAATCTTTATAGGCAAACTTAACAAAGAATTTTGAGCCCTCTTTTTAAACTTTCTACCTTTTATACCTTTATTCATATAAGGTGAAAAATGCTTACGCACAATTTACTTGCATGTTAAATGATATATTAATTGAACACACAAAGAATATTCAATGATATATTCAGGTCACTGTTCTCCACAGAAAGACTACTCCCTATGCTTTGTTCCAACTTTCTAATACCTGCTCCGTTAGTATGTTCAATGTTTCGATTTTTGTATTGTGACCCAACTTTCTAGTGATCAGTGAAATATTTTTTTTCCACTTCATTTCTTCGCAAACCAAGCTCACCGAGTCCCACTCTGGCTTGTCTTCCCTATTTTTGATGCTCACTGTTATGTACTGCGTCGCCTTGCACTGTGCATGTGTGACACAAATATCCCAGGAGGCTTCGGATTTCCCCTTTAGTCTGTACCACCATGACATTTGGAAGGGGAGGGTTAATAACCAAAAAAAACATTTTTCCATTATCTAAAAGGTAAAGTCTCCCTATATATTGTTAAAAATGTGGTGATGCTTTAAGAGCCTCATGCATGTGTTAACAGATGAGGGCAGGACAGCCAGTTCCCATTCCCATTCCCAAGCCATTGCCAGCACAGTCAGATAGCTGTGTGTGTAAAGTCTGCTTGTCATATTTTGCAGCCTAACAACTCGCTGTGTTAAATCCTTTCACATCTGCTAAATTTCTTGAAAGAATTTTGAGATTTGGGGGTAACAAGTTTAAAAACTTGTGCAAAATGAACATTTGGTTTGCGTTTTCAAAAGAATACCAACCTTTCATAAAACTAGAACTGTCATACTATGTTACCCTGTATGCTTCTGTTGTTTGAACCTCAATTTCTCTGGAACGGGGAGGTGTAGGAAACTGAAAATTTAGATGCAAATAGACACTTGTGGCTAAACCCCTCTAAAATGTAATTACTATGGCATTATGAGAACATAAAAATCTTTATCAACAAAACATGCCCTGCCCTGTGACACACAACTGTCTGCTTCTCCACCTTGAACCCCATTTTCTCTGGAATGGAGAGGTGCAGTTAAACAAAATTATAGGTGCAGGTGGGGGGCACTTGTGGATAACACCACCAAACTTTCATCACCATGGCATCATTACAGCATAAAAAATCTCAGCCCATCCAAACAGGCTGCCCTGTTACATGACTGTACCTTTTTATTACCTGAACCCCAATTTTATGTTAGTGGGCAGAGTTTATGTTCTATTAAATGCCATGGTGATGATCTTTTAGGGGTTGTTAGCCCATTTGTACTTACACTTTCAGTTTTACACCTCCACTTTCAAGAGAGATTGGGGTTTGTGTTAGAAATGGGCAGTACTATTGTAACGGGAGAGTGCATTTTTTATGTTCTAATGATGCTATAGTAATGACATTTCAGGGGGAGTTAACCAAAGGTGTCCCCTACTTGCATCTACGTTTTTGGTTTCATGCCATCTGCCGCTCTAGGGAAATTGGGGTTCAAAGAATAGTAGACAGAGATGCACAGTATGATAGTTATAGATTTGTGACAGGTAAAAATTTAGGGGCCCCACCCCAATGCTCTTCACGATAAGTGGTCCCAGGGGTCCCCAACTTGCTTTTTTATTTTGGGACTCCTAGGCGTACATTCTTTTGCAATGTTCAATTTTCATAGGTTTTTTAAATTGGGACCCCCATATCTTGAAATTCTTTAAAGCTTGGGGGCTGACATTTTGATTACTAGTAGCTATGAGGGACCCCTGTGCACCCTTAAAACGTCAAGCCATAACGACGTACTGTTTAGGAGATAATGGAGGTTTGCACACAGAGAGCTGTAATGCTGCAGAATCTGACATGCAGCATTTTCACACTGCTATCACAGTGAGCTACCAATGACGTCACTACACACACTCACTCGGGCGAATGCATACCTGTTAGCTTTTTCTAGTCCAGTCTTCATGTTGCAAATTATCTTGCAACTAGTCCACATTATAAATAGGCCTCTTGCACAAGCAAAGATCCTATGACTAAATCAAATCCCAGTGGACGTATTTATGTATAGAGAGCACAATTGGGGCTATTGATCAGCATTTTACGAGAACAGACAAATGGCTTTGAGATCCTCTGTTGGCCTGTAATAATGTGTACACCAACCTGCCTAATCTTTACACCATGTTTAATTTGCTGGCCTGTGGGGATGTAAAGAATTTTTTTTTTTTTCGATGTATTTTACGTGTATTTTAAGTGTGGGACATAAGGATGTTGGGCTGACATGAATGTTTGTTTGTTTTCCTGGTTTGCCCTGCATGAGAGCAAGCAATGTCACAGCAACTGCCCATCTGGTCTGTGCAATTTATAATTTATATTCCAGTGACATAATCCATAATGCATCAATATATCTGCCCTAAATGTCTGCTCCATCCTACCTCGCCCTCCCAGCATTTTGGGTTTTATTTGAAAGCATGATGAAGTTGGCTCATCTTTGTCACACTTAACAATAACCACTCTTTTTTTCTTCCTTCTCTCTCCTACAGTTGGCAACCAGCTAGGGGCTCTAGTACATCAAAGGTAAGAGGTGAACTCTATTTTATTATTGATCTCTATCTAATTGTTTGTTGTGCCATCTGTACACCTGCAATAAGATTGACACTATAGGGAAAATGGACCGATTTCATACACTTGAGCACTTGCCGAAATGGGGAGTGGTCAGTAATTCTGTGCTTTCACTTAGACAGAGACTACAAGGGTAAGGGTCCTTACATGATAACGTAATAGACTTTTAAACATATGCCATTTTAAACATTTTACAACAGTTTATGACAAATGTTTACGTTTACTCAGCAAATGTTAATAGTTTGTCCAGGATATTTTTTTCTTTCTTTTTTCTTTTTTTCAAAATCTGTGCAAACCTAAACAAATCTATGAAAGAAATAAAGGAGCTCACCTTGCTGGTTGCTTGCCAGTATTTACCCATAATATTTTCTGACACTGACCTGGAACAAACATGCATTTTTTATTTATTTTTATTTTTTTTTTTTACAAGGGCTGCAGTGACGGCCAAATGTTTTTAGATGGTGTTATGCTTCCTTGAAGACCAAAGTAAGGAGAATGATTATGCTATACTTCCCTTCACGGAAGGAAACACTGTGATAAGCAGAATAGAAATAACCTAACTGTTTAGGGCTGTTGCCATTGCCTAACAAAATGTTCCAATCATCTTGGGTGAAAATCCATCATCATTACATGTGTCCCACATCGTCTAGCAATTTGATGTGGCAGATCACTAAACTGACCATACCCATGGACTATTGAAGTCTTTACTACGTGGTTCTTCTATTCTTCCTCCCTTTGAGCCAAAGGGAGTAGAGCAGCTAGTAAAAGCTCATAAAACTACGGATTATTTCAAGCAGCAATTATTTTGTGTCTTTACACAGGTTTTAGGTATCTACATGCAGGAGATCTATGTTGGAAGATCTCATCATGTTGCTTGAACATGACAAACGCACATCTTGGATTGTTCAAGATGGCCTCTCATGTCTGAATATAAAATCTTTGATTTTGTTTGATTTTGTTTGATTTGACTTTGATTTTTTACCTTCAATTCAATAATGTGATTGTCTACCACTACTTTCAATGCGTTTTATATCCAGTCAGGTAGACCCTCACTCTATTATTGATTATTCTCAACATCTCATTTTCCTTGTGGGTTAGAGCAGTTATAAGCTGGGAAAGTGCATTTCAGATTGTAGTCTGAGTTTTGTAAATGTGTTTTATTTTGAGACTCCAACTTCAGATGGCCCTGTAATAAAATTAAGTTACACCCTCTGGTCCCTGGGATCTTCAATGACAATGCTCACCTAAGGTTGTATTTACCTACTTAGTACCTAGTTAAAATGCATAAGCAGTGTGTGAAAAGTACCCTCTTGCAGCCTAAATAATTTAAATAGGGAAGAAGAAGAAAGATACTGCCAGTAATGTTTACTCTATTAATCATTAACAACTGTTACCACCTCTATAAAAGCAGAAGTTTTGACAGTTTGCTGCTCTGGGGCATTGTGTGTTAACACAATACTAAGGAAGGAAGACATCAACAATGATCTTAATGAAGCAGTTGTTGCTGCCCATCAATCTGAAGGGTTATAAGGCCATTTCCAAAACATTTGCAGCCTGTTATGGTGCTACACATCCAAGACAGATGCCAATCTTCCCATGAGTGGATGTCTGGGCAAACTCTGTGCAAAGTCAGATTGCGTAATGCTCAGAGAAATTGCAAAAAAACAGGAGAGTCTACAGGTCTCAGCATGGTAAATGTTTACGTTCATGATGGTATAAGTTGGGAGACTGAAAACGTATGGCTTGTTGGGAAGGGTTGCTAATAGAATGCCTCTTCACTCTAAAAAGAGCATGGCCAGCATAGCATGGGTTCACATGGATGTGTTACAAATTACAAGACTTTTAGAACCATATCCTATGGAAAGACGAAACCAAAGTCAAGGTGGTGCAGTGGCCCCCCTCCAGTCAGCCAAACCCTAACTTCGATTTAAATGAGCGACAGGACATCAAGAGTTGTGTATTAAGGAATCCCTGCAAACCTCCATGAACTGAAGCAATGTTGTAAAGAAGGGTAGTCCAAAATTCCTCCACAATGCTGTGTGAGACTGTCATGCAGAAAATGATTACTTATTGGTTATTTTTTTCAAATTCTCTTTAAAGTGCATATAATATGCACATTGGTTGGTTGTTCTGTCATACACTTTGTTCCTGTGTTCCTTTACTACAAGGTGCAATCTGCTTGTGTTGTCTTTTGCCTCATTTTTGTCTTGTTCTCAGGACTGTGATGACAGAAGAATTTAAAGTGCCAGATAAGATGGTGGGCTTCAGTAAGTAATCATTTTATTTTCTAACCCTGTACATCATCATAAGATTTCTAGGGTATCCCAGCAGGACATGTTGGCTGCTTCATGGCAGTTTCATAAAGCTAATTAATAACAATAGTGAAATGACAATGTTTGAAATTCTGTGGTCTTGGGTATGAAGCATGTAAAAAACTGTGATGCCTGTATTTACAGAATATAAATGCATAATCCTACAGATTTATTTTCTCTTTTGTTTTTGTGTTGCAATTAACTTAAGCAATTTTTCCCCAGTAATTGGACGGGGTGGTGAACAGATTTCACGAATCCAAACCGAGTCCGGCTGTAAAATTCAGATCGCACCAGGTAAATCCCCACTGCCTTTTTGTTCTGTTTGATGCAATACAAATTAAGTTAATTGAAAGGCCTGAGAATGCTTAGACTTGTTTTATGAAATTTGTTAAATTATATATAATATACTGTTTTTTTCCCTGTTTGACGTTTCATTGTTACACAATTTGAGCAGTTGCCTTTGCTCCACTGTTGGATGCTGCTTAAGGCTTAGTTTAGATGGGTTGTAAAGTTGTGGTAAAGTTATTCTCCTCACATCCAGTTCGGGCCCCTACATATAGTACCTTAACCACTTCTGTTCATAGAGAATGTATATGGTCAGTAGTGAGTGGCTCAGTACCTCCCCACTGTCAACTGTTGACATGCTGGTTTATTAAGAACCTGTGCTGGTTCTTAATGAACCAGCATGTCAAAAGTTGACAGTGCCAGGCAGTTAGCACGGTGCCAACAACAAGTGACCTGTCCAGAAAGCTTGCACCCACCACGTGTGAACTTGGCCTTAGACAACCAATAAGCACATTTCATCCGTGCACCAAAGAAAAGGAGATGTGTAGTACATACAGCATACCATTGCAAAAATTTAGAGTGGTCAACTATCATGCATAAAAAGTTTATGAATCAGGGTTACATGTTCTAGGCACAGTTTTAATATAAAACACTTTATTTACCCATACAATATGCTTCATTTTATGCATTTTTATAATTGTGGGACAAAAATGTGGAAGATGCGCATAGTACCTTACTAAAAGTCGGTGTATTACTAATTACATGCAAATTACAACGGTATTCTAGTAATACAGATGACAGGCAGATAGCAATGATTCCAGATAATGTCAATAATGGACACATGAATGATGGGTAGATGTTACAACAGGCATATATCAATGACATGCATAGAATACAGATAGTAAGAAATTTACATAAAATACTAAGTCAGGACAGTAA
This sequence comes from Pyxicephalus adspersus, assembly GCF_032062135.1. NCBI lineage: Eukaryota > Metazoa > Chordata > Amphibia > Anura > Pyxicephalidae > Pyxicephalus > Pyxicephalus adspersus. The sequence continues at coordinate 1,256,250 of NC_092870.1, read as the reverse complement.
AGAAAATCACCAATGAGGGGAATGTTTGGAACACCCTGGTAACAATCTAGAATAAATTCCTGGTCTCAATTAGCCAGATGGCACCAGGTGTGCATTGAGCTCGTAGTTTTTAGGCTGGTAATCTGTACCCTTAGAACCAGGGCACTCATTTAGGTAACGTTCTAGCTAAGAAGCTGTACTGAATCCATGAACAGGTGTACTAGCCAAATTGATGGTTTCATCTGTTTCTCTCACACAGCACTATATTCCATAGCAAGCAGGTTAAAGCCATTTCATGTTTCTGCTACACCTTATTGTATTGTTTGTTTACTGTGCCTAAGTGTAGCCAGTGCCTAAGTGTAGCCAGTGCCTAAATCAAAGCGTTAAGGACAGAACTGTGAAGTGTAATAAAGCCTTGCTATTTTTTATTTAAATAGATTTAGGTATTTAGGGTTTTTTGCAATACATTTAGTGTGCATTATGTTGTAAATTTAATAAAGCAAATATATTTAACTGTATAGTTTTTTGTTTTTTTTCAGATAGTGGTGGAATGCCAGAGCGACCCTGCGTCCTAACGGGAACACCAGAAAGCATAGAGTAAGTCCTGTGTGCAGAGGAATATTCCTCTGCCTGCCCTAGTAGCTGGTACAAATAATAATCTGCTATGTGGCAATTTGTCTAAAACCTCTACTAACACAAAGGCAAAGTATAATCTCTCTAAACTCTTTATCCACAAGCCATAAGGTCTTTTCTCCTTTTTCATCTCCAAAAAGCTACAGACACTGCTGCACAATTTCTGTACTTTGTTTTGCTTGGTGAGTGAAGACCTTAAAGTATCACAGCAGGTAGAGGTAATGTTGTGTATGTCCTCGCCCCCCAATTCTTCTCTGTATCGCAAATTTTTAGCCCAAAACTAGCACCAGACCGCTATCTTTCATAAGTATATGGTTATAGGGACCCAAAGACCCTTTACCTTTTCCGTATATTAGTTACCAAGCCTTAAATATGCTAACAATTGATAGGCTCCAGAACGTCTATCATTCACTTTTCTCCTAAGCTCACTCCCCTACCTATACAGCCAAAAAAAGAAAGCATCGGGGGGAAAAATAGACAACCATATTTTTCCAACATTTCCATATTCGATTGGATACTTATTACTGTTTCATATAGAATTTTGACCCTATACATCAATGTGTTTGGTTATGGTTAGCGCAGTTGAGCTTTGTTTTAGCTTAATATGCTAAAACTGCATACCTTAAGTAAATTATTGTAGTTGCCTCAAAAGGCCATTTTCTCTTCTCTTCTTTATCAGTTATCAGCTATCTTTCATGTCCTTGGTGTCTGGAAAAGATAGTTGGTTTTGCTGCATCCCAGCAAGTCTTTTGACTTCTTAGGGCGTTTCATAAGCCCACTCATTCATATCAGGCTGCTTTGGCCACTGATCTGGAATAATTGGCTTTGTTTACTCTTTGCACTACTTCTGTGTAGTGAAAGTGCTGCATCAGTCCAGTAAGGGTTCACTCCTTTTAAAGGAAAACCCAGTTGTGCCTGGATATACCACTCTCAAATTTGCTATGTTTTCACTTTGCATAAGGCTGATTGGGTAACGCTGGTGGTGAATTTGTGTTAAGTTTGAGATATAGTTAGTACTTGTAAGGGGCCAGAAAAATAGTTTCTTATATTCCCATAAACAGAAACTCTAGGTCCAGTGTTTATTTTTTTAGTCTATTGGTTTGCTAAGATCTTTTCTTAATTCAGTGGTGTTAAAAAATATACCTGGAAAAAAAAAAACAGAATAGTCATGCTTTAAAAGCTCCTGTACTAAGCTGAATGCATGTGTGTGTAATATAAATAAATATATATATATATATATATATATATATAATTTTTTTTATCCCTGCAGACAGGCAAAGCGTCTCCTAGGTCAAATTGTGGAACGCTGTCGAAATGGGCCTGGTTTTCACAACGATGTGGATGGCAACAGTATGATCCAAGAAATCCTCATCCCCGCATCCAAAGTTGGCTTAGTTATTGGCAAGGGGGGAGAGACCATCAAACAGCTGCAGGTAAAAGGCCCTTATCTACATCCCTCCCCCATTGCTCTTTTCTTCATCCATACCATTTTGGTAATAGTTTAGCCCTGCAGCAGCTACAAGTTTGTGTAAATATACTCTGTGAGGAACATTTCTAGGTGCATTCAGAATAGGGCAGACTGCTGCTAACTAGCACTTAATTTCTGGTACTGCAGTACCTTTTAAAGTGTTTTTTATTTCCTACATTTTTATTTAAGTTTTTTTGTTTTAGAATTTGTCATTTAAAGTGCATAATATAAATGCAGTTCCAAAAAAGCAAGTGACATATTATTACTAGTTGCAGTTATGTGATAAACAATCTGCAAAATAAGCATAAGTAAACGCACTTTAGACATACTCAAATTGGAGGGTAACGTGTGTCCTAAACTGTTCATTTGTTGAATGTCTTTAAATGGGAAAATTAGCTGGTTTTGTTGCTGGCACGTACCCTTTTTATTGCAAGAGACTAAGAACTCTGTCATAGTCAAAAAAAAAAAAAAGGTAGAATCGTGACAATGAAAAAGTATGTATGGGTCCATAGCAGTTATCCTAAAGATAGGGATATGGAGTTAAAGGCCAATAAAGTACAGTTTTAATAAGACTTTTTTATGATTTCTATGTTTTAGATTCTTTATTGTATTTAAATACAAAGATTATAGATTAGGTTAAACTAAGACATGTATGTGTAGTCATGCTGCTTCCTGCTTAACACCTGAAATAAAGAATCTGCCTATTTTGGCATTATTTTTACAATATTGCCTTGGGTCTGCACCCTCATTCATGCACTATCAATGAAAATAATTAGTAAAGCCCAAATGTCTAGCATTTCAGAGCAGGAAGCAAAACATAATGAGGAAATATGGCTGTCATGTCACCTAGAATTGAGGGTTTCAACATGTTAATAGGTATTTTTACGTTACTTTTTAATTGGTTATGCAGAAAACAAACTGTCATTCAAATTTAGAGGCCAAATATGGTCAGGTGAAGCATTTAAATCTTTACTAAAACCTCTTGTTTTGGAAGGTGAGGGGTGAAAGCCCTGCTAAGTTTTGAGTGAATAGCCCTCTCTAATTCTGCTAGTAATAATTTTCACTGTATTAAAGAGGTGAAAATCATATGCTAGTTTTTGTGTCAAGTTTTGCATGGGGAACAAGGTTTATTACTTTTCTAGTAAAGTGTTGCTAGTCTAGTGTTTGGTTACATGATCTCCTCTTAAGGTAAGAACCAAACTTTTTCTCCAGTTAATCAAGATTGTATATTCAAATGTGTCTTCTTTTGACAATTTGAAAAATATTGAAGGCAGCCTGGAGTGGGTATGGAAAGAAAAGTAGTTTAGCATCTTTATTAGTCTTTATTGGTTCTGTTAAGACACTTGGCTTTAGCTTTCTATAGGCATTTGAGAACTGTTTTTTAATGTTTCACTGAGCCTGTGTGGAGTGTTTTTTTCCTGGATTAAACTGGGATTAAATGCATTACCTAGTTGAAATTTGTGTGTCTTTTTGATTGTCTATCACTTAAACATCGCATTTCATGACACTTGCTCTCATGTTGCAGGAGAAAACTGGTGTTAAAATGATCATGATCCAAGATGGCCCATTACCAACAGGTGCAGACAAACCCCTTCGGATCACAGGAGACCCTTTCAAAGTGCAGGTGTGTGAGCTTTGTGAGCATAACAAATAGCAAAGATTGTATTACTGAAAGTTGAACACACACATGGGTGGGCAGGGAAGGAGGACGCATATAAAAGGGTTTTCACACTGTTCTCTGTCTTGTCATCACACAACCACCAATTACAGACTGGCAATTGTTCACTGCAGTACAACATAATTGGCTTTTATTGCTGCCTTTCTCTTTCCTGGTGTGTTAATTACAGAAGACCAGCATATACCCATTTTGTCTATTTTTACTAGCTTTATTTGTAAGATATGTAAGGAGTTCTTGAACTCGAAACATGCTTGGCTAACAAGCAAGGTCCTGGATGTGACGTTGGTTATGCCTTAGGATACTGCCATGTTTGGTGGCATTACATGTAATATATATTTTTTAAATATTATATATATTTATATTACCTATTGAAGGAAGTTTGCCTTCAGTAAAGCCCCAGTGGTCTTAAAAAAAAAAAAAAAAAAAAAAAAACAGGATGCATGGTGAATCGGAGCAGAAGATGCCGTGCATGGCATAGTCCTAATGGTGTGACCTAAGCATTGCACCACCACCCTGCATGTAGATGGTAACACTGCCTATTCTTACAAATGGAGCTGGTATTATATTTACTGGAAAAAAAAATTCTTTGTATTTGCCCTGATGATTTTCTGTACAGTGAATAAAGGCTACACTGGGTCCGTGTTTGTCTGTTTATAATCACATTGTTCTCATTTCTTAAAATCCTGGTTCTTTTTGTACACATATATCTACCACTTCAACCTTGTTTAATCACTGGTCTTTCTGCTGCTATCCTGACGGGATTATTGCAAAAGGAACCTCCCCTGTCCCTTCTGCAGTGATCTAGCCGAATGTGGAATTTTAGTTCCGCTCTAAGGAATCTCAGTTTGTTTACCTCTGACTTGATTGCAGCAGAGACGGGGACATTTGTATAAGGCTGTCATTGCTAAGGATCCAAAGAAATAAAGTAGATAACTTGGCCCATAACACTTAATCTTTAATGTAAATGTCTATGTGAATGTGCCTTTTAAACATTCAATGTTGTGTGCCTTTTAGCTGGTACAGCCTGTGATTTACTGATTTCTGCCAATACGTAAATGTGTACACTGATATTTCTGGGCATTGCTAAAGAGCATATTCATCAAATGAGCAGCAGCATCTATCTTCTATTGGGATGAATGCCTCATTTGGGATTCAAATTGTGTTTAGAACTCTGCATTCAAGTTGGGACACCCCCAATCGGTCACTACCTGCAGGGTAACAGTTTATTAAGCTGCAGAGGCACTGCAATCACAGCATCTAAATAGTTTGAGAATTTTCCTTACAAGGGTTTACGCTAGTACTACTTGCTGCCTCCAACTGTCAAATCTGCAGACAGTGGTTCTTTAAAGAGCGGCTGGAAAGATGCCAGCCACTGAAATCTGCACAGGATCACTCTATCCTGAGGTCGGAACCTGCCTTTAAAGGTAACTGTATTTGTTTACACAGAATCTGCAGTGCTACATAATGATTCTACTTTCCTTCTTCTCACATGGCAATTGAACATGAGTAAAAAAAAATTTTTTATTCTTTTTGTTCTGTACTATTATAAGGGGGGTTCCGTGTGTTTGCAGTGCACTGAAGACCATTGCTTCCAAAGCAGAATGCATGGGCTACAATCTCTAGCAGTCCAACCTACCTCCTGCAAACTTCACCAATCAACAATGTTTTGGGGCTTTATTAAAAAAAAAAAAAAAAAGGCTTTCTAGATTACTGGATTCTATTTTATTCCCCAGGATATAGGCAGGAGTGTTGAATCCCAGCCTGCTCACCGTAGGATATTAGTAATCTATAAACCCTAACTTTTTTTTTCTGGTATACTTGCTAATTTGTGAGGGGTAGCGAAGTCTAACCAATGTGAACCCTGCAGTTTATTGCAAGGCCTTCAAATGGCAGCACCAGACAGCTTTTTGTTCTAAACTTTGAAAAGTGAGGATGTAATGGAACCACTCAGGTTTTTATTTGCAGTACCTGTTCACCTTGTTTTGCTGGGATGAAAAGTTATGGGAAAAAGCCTACAGCCTGTTAAAAAATGCTTTCTCTGTATATTGGGAAGTTTAGGCTGGAGTAGAACTTAAAATAACTTTATAGGATGCATAGCATAACCTTCCTTAATGCGGAAACATGTCATCTCCAGAGATAACTGCCCAGATGGTGCTGTTTGAGAACTTTCTTATTAAAAGTAACCTGTTACTGAGTGTATGCTTAGGGCCTTAGTGAATGTGTAATTGTAAGTAATGGTGCAACGGTGCATGTAAAATAGTTTCCTAAATGATCCATTTACATAATTTCATAAATAGCCCTATTGACATTAACTGTACTGCTACTTATGAATCATTTCACCAGTTTGGTTTTCTTTGTTTTGTGTTTTAATTGAAATGTTTAAAACTATCTAAAAGTAATTATTTTTGTAAAAGTGGAGTCTATTGAACTATGTAAGCCTCTGATGTCTTATGTGTCTTGGATGCTGTAACAGAGATCTCTCTGCTATAACTGTACTTGTATGGTTGAAGCATTCCCAGTCACCTTTAAACCTACCCCAACTTCTTTTGTATTCATGACATAAAATTTAAAAAGATTGTTAGAAGTGGAAACCCTTAAGGGCATATTCATATAATTTTTTATTCATTTTCATTTGAGTGCTGTTGGGCTGCCCAGCCAAAAAAAGAATAGGCTGTGCGACAAAAAAAATGGTCTTTTTGAACCTGTTGAGCATCATTGGCGACATGGTCATGAATTGGTGTGCCATTCACAATGCAAAACAATTGCACAGTGTTATTCAGTGCAGAGAACTTACAAATATTGACATATAGGAAAGGGCCAGGTGGTTTAACCTTTTATCTCCAAAACACTAAAGTGTATTGGGTTTACTGAACCTTTCACTTTAATGGCTTTGACATAAAGTTACTAGCTGACCACTAAGCTTTAATTTACTGATTTTTATTTTCAGCAAGCGAGAGAATTGGTATTAGATGTCATCAGAGAAAAGGACCAGGCTGATTTTAGGGGTTTACGCAATGACTTCAACAGCAGAATGGGAGGAGGCAGCATAGAGGTGAGTAGAAATGCAAATACACTTTTCCTACCCCTTCAGTGCAGTTTTCATATTTTTTCTTTGTCACTTTGAAAGTTCTAGTATTTGTTATCTACATAATAGACCTTTTTTTAGAAGTAGGTTTAGCAGGTTTGACAGCAGACGTTCCAAGACATCTGTAAAAGGCTTGAAAGGGGGACACAGGAAGATAAGACTGCTGGTGCATTGGTAGTCAGTGCTGATATTGAATGGGAAAAAATGTAAATGGGCTTTTAAAAGGAACAGCATATGAAGTGTAAAATGCTCTAAATTAGGCAACTAAACATTTTCATAAGAACGTAAAGTGAGTGATACTAGGGGTTACTGAACTTTTCCATATTGTGGTATATTGCAATGTCACTATCAAGAAACAGACCAGAGCAATGATGTTCAGCTGCCACTAAAGCCAGTGACTGAAAGTGCATGAAAGAAAAATTTCCTGTTTCCCTTATGTTATCTTCTTTTTTAAAAGCAGTATCTTTACTTAAGCTACGTACACACTTCCAATTATTATCGTCGGAAAACGAACGACGAACGTTCCTGCACGATATATATGAACGATTGTATAGCACCGATCCTGCACATAGAGGTAACGACACGATCGTTCGTAGATATTGTACACACAATAGATACGATCGTTTAAGCGATAGAGGAACTATGTGCACGACAGGAAAGTGAACGGACGTTCGTTCATCACGCATGCTCAGACCATGAACGATCAACGAACGACCGTACACACGAACGATGTTCAACGATCGTCGCCCAATCCGATCCGCCGGTCCGGTCGTTCGTTTCCAACAATTTTCCTCGTTCGTCGGCGTCGTTGGTTACTTTTTTACGAACGATTTTTTGCCCAATCGATCGTTCGTCGTTCGATTGGAACGATAAAAATTGGAAGTGTGTACGCACCTTAAGTCTCTATTAGCTTAATAATCACACAGATCTTAAATAACAAGATATGTATTAACAGAGAAAAGAATTAACAAGCAATCAGCAATTATTCCAAATAAGCTAAATAATGTTCACATAGACAAAGTAAAATGATATGTTACGCAAAGAGCCTGTCCTCTGTGTCCTGCACCTTGGCTGGGTTCCAAGAAAATTGGAGAGAGAAAAGAGGCAATAAGAGGAGAAATAAGAGGTATCAGAGATTGTGGCTGTTGTTCCTTCTTATACATCTCCAGGACCCCTGGCCACATTCAGCCACACCCATGCATCCACCCCTTACTCAGGTGTCCCCCTTCTTCCGCAAAATACTGCTCACAGGTGCCCACCAATATTCTCCAGTAGGTATCATTGTTGCATTGGGGGCAAGTCCTCTGACTCCGCTAACCAGCTAGTTTCAGACTCCTTTGGGGGTCATCAGATAACAGCGATGTTTTCACAACTGGCAGGGTATTTGGAGAAGTAGATTTCTCAATGCACACCCCATACCCAACAACTGGTAAGGTTTGTCATTCCTGCTCACAGGGCAGTTATCTCTTCTTGCTTCCGACCTCCAGCTGGAATCCTCTTGCTAGGTTGTTCTCGGAGGCATTTCCGGGTCAACCCCCATCAAGGTCCACCAACAGCCAGTTTGAACTCATGATCTGCAAAAAGGCTTGTTTGAGTGCTGATTTGATACCATTCATGTTGTGCACTCCTCCTAACAGTGGATAAAGGATGACAAGGATTTAAAGAAAATTAAAAAAGTGAATTAAAGCGAATAATAAAAAAAAAAAGATGGAAATTATTATTGGTTTGCAGTACTTTAGCAATCTAAATGCCATCCAGTTCACATCTATTTGTTGCAATAGGGTCAATAAAATCCATTGCTTAAAATTGTTGTTCTGACATTTTCTTTCCGAGTACTCAAATCTAAAATTTTGTCTACCCCCTGGTTTGACCATTCTCCACTGATGGTACAATGTTTATCCTTTGACCCCCGAGTTTCAATGGCCTCTCAAAGACACGCTACTTTCGTCTCTGGCTGTGACAAAGGAGATCGAATCAGCGTTGTCACGGTATTTTGATATCAATAGCCCCTCGGTGACGTCACCTATCGCATATGGGACCGTCCATAAGGCGACCATACGGGGAGCTCTAATCCAAAAAAGCTAGGAACCAGAAAATAACAGAACTCAAACTTACTCTAGAACAATTAGAACACGGCTGAAAAGTAGCCTGTCTAAACACCTGTACAAGAAAACACACCAGACCAGGGTAGCTGATCACTTTACTAGCCAGGTGGAGAAACAAATCTGATGGTCTAGGAGAAATTACTATGTGGGAGCAAATAAACCTGGACTCATGCTAGCCATCAGACTTTACCCCAAACATTCTCACACACCTCCAATAGAGCTACGGCTTTCCAATGATAATGTCACGGCTAATCCAGTGACAATTTGTAAAATATTTAAGAAAAAACTCTCTAAACTATATAGACTGTTTGACGCTTTCAGCTCTGAGCTAGCTTTTTATTTTTTTTCCTAATCTGTCTCTCCCGACTTTAAATCCACATATGGCTAAGTCAATGGAATCCAGAATCTCGTTTGAGATTCCGGCAACGATAAAAATTCTGAAAGCAACCAAATCACCAGGGCTGGGTGGATTTCCACCCTGTACTATAAGAATTTTCCAAAATATTCGCCCCCCCCAACTATATGCAAAAACTCTTTAAGCTAATATTGTGATGATCTAGACCCACGTAATATTGATAGTGCTGACCAAAATTTTAGGCAACAGAATAAACAAATTCCTAGTTAATCTGATAGATAAAGACCAGGCTGGGTTTGTCCCAAATAGACAAGCATCGGGGATAGCACGAGGAAAATAATTAGGTTAGTACACCTAATACAACAAAAACGAATCCCTAGTATGCTATTGGCTTTGGATATACAAAAAGCTTTTGATTCCATTTCGTGGGACTGTTTATTTTATATCTTTCCAAAGTGGGGTTTCCAATCACACTTTATGGTTTGGTTGAGAGCACTTTACTCCACGCCTGCGGCAAGGGTAAGATACTCTTCATACTATTCCTCTCCATTCTCTGAGGTACGAGGCAGGGATGTCCCTTGTCGCCTCTGCTGTTTATTTTGGCACTGAAGCCAATGGCACAGCTGCTCAGGGAGAAAAGCAATGTGCATGGTATAGAGATCGCCCACAACATATATAAAATAAACCTATTTGCGGATGATACACTAGTAACCATTTCTCAACTAGTGATCTCTATTCCAAATCTGTTCATGGTACTGAAAGAGTTTACTCAAATTTCTGGGCTGATAGTTAATGAACGGAAATTCATAGCTCTTGACCTGAATTTACCGGAGTAGTTGTGCTCAACACTCCAAGGAGCGTTACAGGTTATATGGGCACCTTATCATTTAGAATATTTAGGTATTAAACTTACTCCGACCTATGAAACCCTTCTGTCCACCAACTATCCCCCCCTTAATTACACAACTAAAACAATTATTAACTAAATGGAGTTCTCCTCCCATTTCATGGCTGGACAGGATAAATTCGGTGAAAATTACTGTACTTCCAAAATTGTTGTAGTATTTTAGGACGCTTCCAGTCCATGTACCAACACACATGTCGAGCATTCCAAAAAACTGTTCTTTCATCTGGAATAATAAATCCAGAGTACCACAAAAAAATATGTACGCTTATATATGCCAGGGAGGTCTAGCTGTGCCAAATATTTAAAATATGATCAGGCTGCTCAAATCGCTCCCTTAACGTCTTTTAGTAGGTCATGCAGCCCCAACGTGGGTTTAATTGGAGTCTGACTTGATTCATCCAATGAATTAAAGCTCTCTCCCTTGGCTCCCCTATAAACTATAGCCTAGAAATATGAGCATTCACCTCGGACAAATACTCGGTGTGGGATGGAATCAAATACTTGCCGGTCTTATGTCACCACACCTCCCTCTACTTGCTATCCAACAAAACACCCTATTTCCACCTATAATGAAGTCACCAGTGGCCTTTAATTGGTGGTCGGCACACAACTATGAGACGGTGTACTCCCTACTAGGCAGGAAGGGAATTATTTGCTGGGAGGATATCTGTTCAACACACCAAGCGCCAGGACATTGGATCAACTCCCTGACCCATGGGTTGGACCTCATGGCTAAATGAACAGTGTTTGAACATATATGTTTTAGAACTCCCCTATGCCCCAAACAAATTACAGTGCTGTATTCTAAGCTAATTGAGGTGACTAGGGCATCATTACACTCCTGCATATCCCAATGGGAAAGAGATTTAAGAAGCACAAGACCAGATGAGGAATGGTTCGGCAACTGCGCTAGAATTTCTAAATGTTTAACCAATATACTGTGTAATCCGTGTAAACCAATGTAATCGGCCTTCAGCGTAATGATGAGGTGATATGAGACGTGTCTCAGACTGTGTCTGGCTTATGTTTTAGTGGATGTCAGGAGATAGGTACAGAAATGCATATATGGTGGACTTGTCCCTCAGTAATAAGATTTTAGGGCAGAGTGTTTAGGCTGTTGGTACCTTATTTGCCAAACATATATAGCCAGAGACTCTTGAGTAGTCCTACTACAATTAAAACCCTCTAACCTCACAGACACCCATTTTCAATTGTGTGCACACATCCCCCCTTGTGGCCAAGCGAACAATTGCAAAAAACTGGAGGAACCACACCCTCCCATCCAATAGTATGCAAAATTGTAATGTAAATGTTACATATGATTGATGGATTTTTATATATATACATATACATATACACATACCTGGTTGCATTTTTCTTTCCTCGTATTTTTGTTATATTTATTTTAAACCCAGTAAAAATCAATTGAAACCAAAATTTTTGTTCCAACTAAAACATTAGAAATGGACTAAAAGTATTTGACACTGTACCCCACAGATGGTGATAATGCAAGTTAGGGTCGATAGTTTTAGAAAAGTCAATCTATAAATGGATAGAGAACTGGCTTAAAGATTGTATCCAGAGAGTTGTAATTAATGATTTATACTCCGAATGGTCTAAGGTTATTAGTGGTGTACCCCAGGGTTCAGTGTTGGGACCTTTACTGTTTAACATCTTTATAAATGATATAGAGTTTGGGATTAAAAGTACCATTTCTGTGTTTGCAGATGACACCAAACTATGTAATGGAATTAAGTCCATAAAGGATGTCTATAATCTTCAAGCAGACCTGAATGTGCTGTTTGATTGGGCAGCCAGGTGGCAAATGACATTTAATACAGATAAATGTAAAGTTATGCACTTGGGAGCTAACAACATGCATGCTTCATAGTGTCTATGGGGGAATACATTTGGGGGAGTCAGAAATGGAAAAGGATCTGGGGGTTCTGGTAGATCATAGACTTAATAACGGCATGCAATGCCAAGCTGCAATATCTAAAGCTAGTAAAATACTTTCTTGTATTAAAAGAGCAATAGACTGCAGATGGAGACATTATCCTGCCCCTGTAAAAAGCATTGGTCCGACCACATCTGGAATATGCAGTCCAGTTTTGGGCACCAGTTCACAAAAAGGACATTGTTGAATTAGAGAGAGTGCAGAGAAGGACAACTAAACTAATAAAAGTAATGGAGGAGCTCAGCTATGAGGAGAGATTAGCTGAACTGAATCTATTCTCCCTTGAGAAGAGACGTATAAGGGGGGGGATATGATCACCCTGTATAAATATATAAATGGTCCATATAGAGAACTCTCTTCCCCATTATTCACTTTGAGATCATTACAAAGAACAATAGGGCACTCTTTGCATCTGGAGGAAAAGAAGTTTAAGCTCCGGATAAGGAAGAGATTCTTTACTGTAAGGTCTGTGAAAATGTGGAATCGTCTCCCTCAGGAAGAAGTTTCAGCAACTACTATATATTGCTTTAAGAAAAAGCTGAATGTTTTTCTAGAAGCACAGAATATCACTGGATATTAAGGATTTAAAGTAAAAATACCAGCGACTTTTGATCCAGGGAACATCCGATTGCCTCATGCAATCAGGAAGAAATTTTTTTTCCCCTGTTAAAGCAAAATTGTACCAGGGTTTTTTTTTTTGTTTTTTTTTTGCCTTCCTCTGGACCAACTATGTCTTCTAGGCTTTTATTTCTGGGATATGTTTTATTTCCTTATTTCCCTAGTGGTTGAACTTGATGCACTTATGTCTTTTTTTCAACCTAACCTACTATGTAACTATGTAACTGCACTGTGATTTCTTGTTGCTACCTTATCTCACTTTTACCCATTTTTCACACTGCCCAGGTGTCTGTACCTAGATTTGCTGTGGGAATTGTAATTGGAAGAAATGGGGAAATGATCAAAAAAATTCAAAATGATGCCAGTGTAAGAGTTCAGTTTAAACCAGGTTTGTATTGTACAATTTAACGTTATTTGGTATATGGCTTAGTAGGGGTTTAGAGGGAGGCGCATCTTTTATGATTTACTGATGGACATATTTTATTTTTTAGAACACCAAAATACAGTCCCACAAGGATTAAGACCTAAAATTGTCACAGGACAGGGCCATCCAAAATGATGAATAAAATTGACAAGTCGTCCTTACTCTCACTGAATACCACGTGCTACAGTGATTAGTAAACCCAGAAACACATGCCACTAAGAAGAATAGTACTAAGGATTTTTGTACTTTCTCAAATGTCCTTTTCTGGCAGTCGGTTGAGGAGCACTGGTTCCTCCATTTTATTTTAATTGCCATGTTCTTGATACTTCTTGCAACAAAGTGAGTCATGCAGCATACTGGTTGGAGGGGTTATTCTGTGCTAGCCTACAACATTTTTTTTTTTTTTTTTGCCTGTGTCCAATCCTCCTTTTGATGACAGTATAACTCATAAGGTACTTTTTAAATTTTTAATTCATTCAATAACAAGTTTGTGTTCTGTGATGGATTTAGATTATTCAGAGTATACCCAGTAGCATATCCATTTCTGAGCTGTTCTTGCTTCTAGCGCCTTCAAAATGTTTTAAGCTTTGATAATATTTGAGGGCTCTGTGTTAAAATATTTGCCATGAACTTTAAAATTGACCCCCACCTTCTGCAGTTTCTTGTTGGTCACTAAGGCTGCCTTTCACACTGAAGAACCAACAAAGAGTTTTAGGTGGTGGCTAGCCCAGCCCTTGACTGTGTGAGAAAAACTTAATTCTCCATCAAAACAGCCTACGTTTGTTATTTAACGCTGTTTTTCTTTCTGGTGTTCCTCTTTAATCATTAGAGGTTTTATTTGGAATGCTGTTAAACAACATATTTGCTATATCACAGTATATATATGACAGCTTGGCATTGTTTACAGTTTTTCTTTCTCTGCGCATAGATATGTTTTTGCAGAAGCCTGTTATGCATAATCTGCAGATTTCAAGCAGAGTTACAACATTTGCTTGCCTGTTTTTATTTCTACGAAACGGCACTACAAAACAGCTGGATTTTCAGCACATGGGGCTAAATGGTTTGCTTTGGTTGTGTTTGCCTCCTGCAGATGATGGAATCGCCCCTGAAAGAGTGGCGCAAGTAATGGGCCTCCCTGACCGGTGTCAGCACGCAGCACATATCATCAATGAGCTCATTGTGACAGCACAGGTGAGAAACTGGAACTCTGTGGATACGTACTGACATTTTATGCTTGCACCTGATTTACACAAAGTTGAAATGCGTGAAAAGACAATATAAAAATGAGCATAGAACACAAATAAACAGTTTTTAATATTTTTTTTGTAGTTTTATTAAGCTAATGTGCATTACAATATTAATGTTTACTCAGAAATGTCTGACAATAGATAGGAAATTCTTTTTCATCCTTTAAGTCATGCATTCTGTCAGGTCAGAACGCACCAATTGTGTGCTCTGATTGTCAAACAGAATTTAAAAATTGAGCTTTTTAAACCGATTGGGCACTAAATGGCAATCCTGCCACACAGCTGTGAATTTAAATGTATCTAAACATTTTTTTATGTGGGTTTTAATCTAGAGTTTGGAAACGTTCAGATACCCACAAGAACATGTGCAAACACTATAGAGTAAACATGTGGTAGGGATACTAATTGCAGAGAGTTCCTTGTGAGTGAATATATATCTAGTGTTAGAATTTATGTTGGAATTTTACATGCTTGCACATTTTTGATTTAATTTAGTTTAAAATGTATTTAAAATGTAGAGGGAATACTTAGTAATTCTGTGCAATTACTTTTTTTTTCTCCCTTGTAACCAATGTTGAGTTATTGGCTGCACAGGGAGTGGGCTGTTTGTATTTAGTTTGGCTAATTTATAGACAGTAGCAGAAAATCATAAGCTGGAAGCAAAGCATGTAAAAAATATAAAGTCTACCTACAGTGCATGTAAAATGATAAACTATTTATGGAAAAAACCCAGTTTATTGATGCAATTTAAACAAGGTTACTTATTGCATCCCTAATCATATATATGGTAAGGTTTCATTCCTGTTTTTCTGAATTTGCATGCTGTCTGCAGGAACGGGATGGTTTTGGTGGCTTGGCGATGGGTAGGGGGCGCAGTCGCGAGTGGAATATTTGTACATCAGGAGGAATGCAAGAGATAACCTACACTGTGCCTGCAGACAAATGTGGGCTTGTCATCGGTAAGGGTAGGTATTGCCATAATACACCACCACTTCCAACGGTGTGCACACATAACCTTCACGAAGGGTTTGTTTTCTTTAGTCTGCACAAAGCTAAATTTCTTATGGCAAGTATTTGCAGATATAAATAGATTCGGTGTTCATAGATGTGGTGCATTTATCTTTAAATAAACCGGGGTTTAATTTGTAAAATGTTATAAACTGACAAATTGATTAAAATTTATTTTTTTTACATATTTTAATGCACCTTGGCAACTGTTAACTTTACCTGTTGCTATTCTGCTTTCTGAACAGCAGCTTGTCTGCAGATCTGTTTGTGTGTAAGGGAAATATATGAAAATCTTCGTGATTACTATGATTAGCTGTCGGGGCTACCTTGCTGATTGGTGCCTGATCCTTAATATGAGATTAGATTAGTGTCTGTGACAGAACTGGTCTTGCAACAAAGGTGTGCTAGTATTAAAATGCAATGTAAACTAAAGTTATGTTGGCGTAATGAACAGTGCTTGAGAATGTAAATTTAGATAATTTCTACTTTGAACCTATTACATACCTACTGCCTTATAGAAAACTGATTAGGAAAAGCAGACTTTTTTTTTTTTTTTTTTAAGTGTATGCTCTGCCGCTCTAATATTGGCTTTACAAATAGGCAAACCGTTGAGAAGAAACAAGCAAGGTCTGAAAAGTCCAAAATTTTGTCCTGTACACGTCTTATAGTTCAGTCTCTAAGTATTGAAGCGGAAATAACCTAAAAAGAAATCTTTACTTCTGCAGATCCCTCTAGAGGTTTCCTGGATTGGGTCCCACCTCATCTTGTTATCCGCCTATGTCTGGCGGAGGATGTCTTCCCTGGTGCCATCGTCTTTCTTATTCCTAATTCTGCCTATGTCGCCCGATCTTGCACTGCGCAGGCAGGAGTTTAAGTGACGTAGTCTGCGCATGCTTGGGGCCCCAAAATTAAACAAAAAGCACTGTCTGTGCATGCTTTAAGAAGATTTTGAGTTTGAATCATCTAGTTTAGAGAACAGAGCACTACCAACACGTTTAAGTAGATTAATACAGTATGCAGTACCGAGAAGATCACAATGTAAAATCCAAAATCTCTGGACTCAGGGGCAGCGCCACCAAGCATGAAGTAGTGTGTCCAATTGTTATAGGCACCATATACCATCTCATTAAGACTTCATAGTTAGCTTCTATAAGTAATGTATTTAGTGAAATAGAGGAGAAGGGAATTCTTAGTATCCTGCCATTCCTGGATCTCTCACTTAGTATCCTGCCATTCCTGGATCTCTCACTCCATCTCCAAGTCTGTTTCCTATTGTTTCATATAAAAAAAAAGTTTTTTATGGGAATCAGAGACTGAGGTATATATCTGGAATTCTACCTTTTGCCTTGGTGATGGAGCAACAAGACCTTTTGAATGCTGTGTACTGTAGTGGTGGCGTCGTCCCCTTGGTCTTGGCTTGCAAAAATTATCTCAGTTGCATGTAACTGAAAACTTCTGATGTTGCTAAGGAATGTTTAAACCGACATACCAATAATTTTACCATCTAACAGCTCACCAATTTATAAAAATCCCTATATTTATCCACCATTTAAATTGCAACTGATCACATCCGGGAGAAAACTCTGGGTTGCCCTACAGGGACGCTAGAGGGAAATGCACAAAATGAAAGAGCCGTTTTTTTTTTTTTTTTTGGCTGTCCCAAACTGAGAGCGCGTAAGAGAGCCCTGGCCAGAGAATGGCTGGCCTTCTCTTAGCTGATAATCCACGTCAGTACCTCAATGGGGATAGAGGGGCAAGAGAAATCTTCTATAGCTGTCCAGTGTGGTCTAGGGTGCAGCATAGTGGTCTGGCCCAGAGCAGCTATCTGTATGACGCGATGGTACAGCATAAGATTGGGGACCCCTAGGCCTGCCATGGATTTTGGTGTGTACAAGGTGAATGCGTTGATCTTATGTGAAAAAAAACACCATATTCCCAAATTCCCCTTCTGATCACTCTGTGCTTTTTTTCCACTGTTCGGCAGTTAGGACAGGGAACAGCAGGTGGCACTGTGCCGGTTTCTTTCGCTCTGCTTTACAAACAGGAAAAGACACGATGCTGGCAGAGGAGAGAAGAGAGACATGCTGCAGCCAGAGACACACGCAGGATCGCGTATCAGGTGAGTATATTATTTTAATTTTTTTTTTTTAAGGTCTTATATTAGGGCAGGTTGGGGGAAAAGTGCTAGGTCTTATTTTCGGGGTAGGTCTTACTTTCGGGGAAACACGGTAGTATGTAGGACTGGGTTAAAATTTGAAGTGAATAATCGTGACAAGTCTAAAGCGATTTGGACCCCTAAGTATTAGTATCATTCCACTTAAATAGGAAATTACTAGTCATATGCCTCTGTTGGTCCGGGGAGAGTGATATGTTTAGAGCCGCACACTTAGAAAATGTACTTTAAAATTTGAAAGGTGCCCATATTCTTTCATGGCCTGTAAGAGGTTAGGGAGTGTGACCAGGGGGTTGGAGATAAGAAAAATCAAATCATCAGCGTGTTCTGCTACCTTCAGTTCTGAATTGCCTAATTTGAGACCCCTGAGATCTGGAAGAAGGTATCTTACATAACAAAGGCTCTAAAATCAAAACAAAAATGAGCGGGGATAAGGGACATCCCTGCTAGTGCTGTTGGTTATAGGAAAAGACTCAGACAAAAAAAACAGTGGAGTAGACTGAATTTATCTAGGTGAGCATGTTCTTATCCAAAAAAGGCTAAAAAAAAAAAGGCTAAGGTTTGGGACATAAATTGCCAATTAACCCTATCAAAGGCCTTTTCTGCATCCGTAGATAGTAGAAAGGCTGGAGTGTTTTGAGTACAGGTGGCAAAAATCCAGTTTAACACTCCTAATAGTGTTGTCCCTGTAGCAATGAACCCAACCTGGTCCAGATGTACTAACTTTTATACATCAAGGCTTCTAAATAGGATGCAAGGATTTTGGTGAAAAATTTAAGATCTTGAGAGAGAGGTCTGTAGGAAAGAGGGTCATTCCCTTCTTTGTGAATCACTGCAATATGTGCTCTTAACGAATCTGCGGGAAAGCCGCATCCCTCCGTAAGGGAGTTGTACGTCTTCAAAAAGTTGTGAGTTAGCGTTTCCATGAACGTTTTGTAGTAGGACAAAGTGAACCTGTCCGGACCCGGGGACTTCCCAGGCCGGGTGGATCCAATCGCCTTTTAGTTAAGGGTGCCTCTAAAGTAGCACAGTCTTCCTCAGAGCCACGGCATCCCAGACCTAGTCAAATACTGATTGATTAAAACACTGCGATTCCGGCCACCCATTTCTCTGGGTTGGTTCACATCCAGATTATATAGATTGGAATAGTAATCCCTGAACCCCATAGCTATATCTTTAACTAGGTGGACTTTGCGGCCTCCTTTGTGCACTACAATAGGAATATAAGTGTGTGCTCTTTAAGCTCGCAGAGCATTCGCCAAGGTCCTGCTGCTTTTTTTGCCATACTCATAAAATATTTGCCGGCATATAGCCAGCTTTAGCCTTGTTCAGACATAAAGAAGCAAGTTTTTCTCTGGTGAGTGTAAGCTCTTTTCTTACCTCCGTATCTAAAGTTTTTTTACGTTTGAGTTCCAATTCCTGTACTCTAGTGGCCAGAGCTGAAATTTCAAGTTGTGCTGCTTTTTTAAGTCTAGCGCCATGTTTTATGAGCACCCCCTGTATCACAGCCTTGTAGTCCTCCCAAACAACCATAGGCATAATATGTGGCCAGTAGTTCAGTGGACACTGCTGTTTTGGTTACAGGCTCTTGAATAATGACTCGTTTAACCTCCACTGCCATGTCTTGGGAGAGGGGTGTGATGCAGTACTAAGCGTAGGAACCTGGGGCATGGTCAGATAATCCCAATTGCGCAATCCTGTACCTGTGCTAGATTTGTATGACGCAACCAGAAATAATCAATGCGGGAATACATCTGGTGGGACTTAGGGGAAATAAAGGTATAATCCCTATCCGAGGGATGGAGTATTCTCCAGACATCAACCATCTGATGCTGCATCAGACAGCGTTTCAATTGGTTAAGCCCCACCACACCTAGGATTCCTAAAAAGATGTAACCAAAATGCAAACCTATTCTGTATTTAACAAAAAGGGGGGGATACTCCCCACTAAAATGGGGAGGAATTTGGGGAGAGTGGGGAGGTAATAAGAGAAGGGTTAACTATTCAATATAGATAACCCCTCACCAGTCCAGGTGAGGACCCTAAGCTGGAGACTGTGACTGCTAAGGTGGGGTGGGGGCTCCCGCCATCCAACCCAGCGTGGAGTAGGGGCATTAAATAGCCCATCTGAACAGTCTGTGAAAACACACCCCAATCTAAATATAGCAGTGCAATAAGCATAGTAGAAAGACAAAGATTGCCATATGCATATATCAGCCCTTAACCAATAACCACATGGAGGATGAAAGCACAACTTGACAAACATTACTAACGAATCCCTGAAAGTCCAGAATCAATAGTATAAGTATAGTGTCTATCAACCAAGATACTTGCGAACCATATGAAAAATCATATCGGAGAAAACACAGTACAGGAGTGATAGGATGTCCTCAGTGCAGTTTAGGACTTCCATCATGGTGATGACATGGTCGAACCCAGTTTGGAGAGCTTTCTATTCCTGTGCCTCTGGTGAACTGACAACTCCGTATTGGGTAGGGAATCCAAAACACATGGCCCTTTGGGCCATTCTGGTAAAGATACATCTGGGAGTGAAACTGCAGCCAAAAACAAGGGTAGATCCGCCATAGACCGGAAAACAGCAGAGATCCCATCCTTGAAGGCCAGGAGATGGAACAGGAAACCCCATCTGTATCATACATTATGTGCCCTCAGCACTGCTAGTAGCGGGCGAAGGGCTCTGCGGAGGGCCAGCGTGTGGCGAGAAAAATCCTGAAGAAGCATGATGAAGGGAACCCCTGAAGACAATATCATCTTTTGCTCTGGCAGCGGACACAATGGACTCTGGCAGGGAAGGAAGAGAACCTGCATATTATATATCTGGTTCTGGAGATGTCCGGGGTTTTCGGGTTGGGAACTCTGAACACTTTCCAACTTAATAGGGGAGCCCTTAGGAACTCTTAAAATCACGTTGAGTAAGGAGGTGACTTGCCTCTGGTAGTGCATCGTGTTCAATGGATTCTGGAAGGCCTCTGATGCGGATGTTATTCCGCCTATGACGATTTTCCAAATCGTCCTGGTGCAGAACTAGATGCTGTAGGAGCATGGAGTGCTTATTCAGGCACTCCCTGTGTTGCTCAGTGGTTTGGGTAAGAGTACCTTTGGTCTCAACTGCTAGGATCCTGTCTCCCAAATCACTTTTCAGATTTGCCATTTCCTGAAGCTTCTGTTGCCTCTGTGACACATGCAGGCCTCCAGATCAGCTTTAGTGAGACCCAGACCGGCTACAGATGGCTTTCCATGTGGCTCTATAAAGTGTGCAGGTGATGGTGGGGGACTGGAGGAGGCTAGGGAACATTGCTCTGTGTCATAGAGCGATCGGGGGATCCTTTTGGGCCATTTCTCACTGCGTGTCTGTGTCCCCCTGGGGGCCTCCCCCTGCTCATGGCCATCTTAGATTTTGTCAGCCGCTCCTGTGACGATGAAGCCGACTCAGAGCGAGCAAAGAAGGCATCCATAGCCTTCGATCCCTTGCGATCTCCAGCCTGCGGGCACAGCTTGCCTGCGGCCCATTGTGTGGGGAGAGTGCCGTTTCAAGCTGGTAGTCGCACTAAAAGACGGTGAGTCGCGGGAGCTCCAGAGGAAGCAGCCTATTCGGACCGGCGCATGCGCAGTCTTGTCCCACTTTTGGATTTTTAAAAGCCACAAGAACTTTGGTTGCTGTGAATGCCTTGTCTAGAGTCTTGACATGTGTTTTCTTAGAAATAGGTAGGGGTATCCTCGATAGATAAGCATCCACCCTGACCCTGGGAGTTTGTGTAGAGGCGCATAAAGGTTGTTATGGAAGGTTTCTAGTTTTAAGCTGGGTTTTGAGAAGAAAGTCTTCCAAAGTCCTCTGCAAATTTTGGGCGGGCAGCCATTCTGTTTTTGTGGTGGAGCCTATTGGCTAGGAGAGAACCAAGTTTGCCCCCCCAAGTTAAGAGTTGTTTGGACCATTGTAGTGATTTTTCTGCCCTTGTAGTTAAATATAGATTTATTTCCATTTAATTGCCTGAGTTGTTCTATTTGTGATCTTAAATCTAGGTGAGTATTC
Source organism: Pyxicephalus adspersus (assembly GCF_032062135.1). Lineage (NCBI taxonomy): Eukaryota > Metazoa > Chordata > Amphibia > Anura > Pyxicephalidae > Pyxicephalus > Pyxicephalus adspersus. The sequence continues at coordinate 1,234,562 of NC_092870.1, read as the reverse complement.
TGTTGTGATTTAAGTGACAATAAAGCCGTTTATTTCTGGGTAATAAGTTGAGCTGATTGTTCAAGTCTAGTAGAAAGGGGAATTGTGTCCTCTGATAGTGGCCTTATGGGCTTCTCAGTTGACCGCTTGATATGTATCGCAGGCGTCATTGTGGTGGAAAAAAATCAAATAGGTGATTTCTAATAGTCTTGGTCAAGGGGATGTCGCTTAGTAATCAATCATTAATTCTCCAATGTGAGCACCAGTGCTTTTCACCTTTTTCTTTTCATTCCAATTTTACCGTCCCTGGGTCATGGTCTCACCAGGATGTAGTGAGGATACGTGCCGTGGTTGTGTGGTGGGATACATGAGGATTGGAGAAAAACATAGTCAATCCTCCCCTATTGTTTATGGGGTGCTGAGTAATGGGTGTAGTCTGTTACAGAGGGTTTTTTAAGGCATTTCGTTGAAGGCGGCATATTGGACAGATGTAATGTAATAAACCAGTATAGTTACATAGTAGGTTAGGTTAAAAAAAGACATAAGTCCATCAAGTTTAACCAGTAGGGAAATAAACATATCCCAGATATTTAAGCCCTATAAGATATAGTTGGTCTAGAGAAAGGCAAAAAAACCCTGGTACAATTTGCTTCAACAGGGGAAAAAAGTTCCTTCCTGATTCCGTGAGGCAATCAGATGTTCCCTGGATCAACAATCTGTTATCTTTACTTTAAAGCTTTTAATACCCAGTTAAATTGTGTTTCTAGAAAAGCATCCAGCTTTTTCTTAATCCATAGTAGTTGCTGAAACTACTTCCTAAGGGAGCCGATTCCACATTTTCACAGACCTTACAGTGAAGAATCCCTTCCTTATCCAGAGCTTAAACTTCTTATCGTCCAGACACAAAGTGTGCCCTCTTATTCCTTGTAATGATCTCAAAATGAATAATGGGGAAGAGAGTTCTCTATATGGACCATTTATATATTTAGACAGGGCGATCATATCCCCCCCTTAAACGTCTTTTCTCATTGATTCCCCTAGGGAACCTACTACCAAAATATGTCTGCTCTTTGAATCTTTATATTCAGGTTTCAGGGAAAAAGATACTTTCTTTGAGAGACATAATGTTACATCCCAATTTTTTTTTTTTTTTCTGTTCGCCAGGAAGTCCAATGGGAACCGTCGATGTAGATACTTGGGGTAAGAGGTAGTTCAAAAATGTGTCTCTTGTAGTCCCAGTGCATCAACCCCTAAGGAGTGATAATATTGCATTGACCTCAGAAATCAAATGCAGAAAGCTAGTGAACTGTACCCCGGGCCACTTGTCTCACATGAACCACACTAATGGAATGAAAACTTTTCTTGGAGACTGAATCTCCCTGCTGAAGGAACTAGGGGACTGGGTGGGGGAGGGGGGTAAACTGAAGGAATGGAAATGCCTCCATGTTACTCAAGGAAATGCATTAAAGGAAAGAGCATATACCTTAGGCAAAAAAATTAAAAAAGAAGGGATCAGAAATCTGATCAAAAAGGCAGGTATGTAAATAAAAAAAAATACTCCTGTGCTCTAGGAAGGCCATGTTTACTTCCTCATGTCTACTTCCTCATGTCTACCAGTACATTGATACATGAGACAAACATCGATCTGTATATTCATGACTAAATCACATAAACATACAAAAGAAAATTGGGGCTTTTAGGGCAGTAACAACAGTTGGTATTATGGGTATATTCAAAAAAGATAATTAATTTAAAATCATATCAAAACATATCAAACATTAAAACCATAACATTTTATTCATTTCATTTTTAAAAATCGCATAAAATCTTCAAGAATGGTGTACAGTTTCAGAAAAATATTCGTTCTAGTTATCTACGCGTTTCTCGGCATAATCATCTGCTTCCTAAGATCTAGAAGGTTTACATATTCATCACCGTTAGATATTAGTACATTAATCACAAAGTCTTTTTTATTTCATAAAATACAGTGTACACTTTCATATACTCTTGTTAGCTCTCCTCCTCCCTCAAATCACAGAAAGCACCTCAGCGCTGATGTTATATGGTTATATGGGAGTTGCAAGATCATCAAACTGTCCACTTTATTAAATATCACATCTTCTGAATATATTTCAACGTGTGTGTGGTGACGCCGGATGGATGTGACGTCCCACAATATAGGTACAATGCAATATATACTATTCCAAACATTCAAATACAGAAATGGAGAACGAAAACAATATGCTAATACAGCTCATGAATATTTGCTTCAGCCTTCTGGGCAATCTTAAACTCCAAAATAGCTCCAAAATAATCAACTCTGTTAAGTAAGATCGATAAAACAAAATATGTTCTGCCCTTCACTTCACCTTCGGTTACGTACAAAAGCATGACACATAAAATTATAGGTTTCTAACGCATACTAATCTATTTTATTTATCCTCTAACTTAGCCACCATATCAGTTACATTTTAACCAGTGAAAATACACAAAACTCACCATAATTGATATGTTGAAATATATTTATTCAGAAGGAGATGTGATATTTAATAAAATGGACAGTTTGATGATCTTGCAACTCCCCTATATCTGATGCCATATAACATCCATGCTAAGGTGCTTTTTGTGATTTGAGGGAGGAGGGCTAGCAGAATATATGTAAGTGTATACTGTATTTTATGAAATAATAATGCCTCAAAATGCATAGAGAACTCTAGAACGAACAATATTTCTATTTATCTAAAATTGTACACATTCTCGTGAAGATTTTGTGATTTTTAGAGATGTTTTCGTGTTTGATATGTTTTGATATGATTTTAAATAAATGGATATATTTTGAATATACTCATGATACCAATTGTTGTTACTGCCCCAATTAAAAGCCCCAATTTTCTTTTGTATGTTTATCTGAATTGGATCAATCAAGGCATCTGGCAGTTGTTGTAACCAGGAGAAAGACCAAATTTTCTATATTTATGACTAATACAATAGCCATTTATCTTTTTGATGCCGGATCATGCCCAGCATGAACCCGCCTCCAAAAAAGATGGCGATTAAACATAGAATATTCACGCTACAGAGATTATAAATTAGGAAATGAGCCGAGCAGAAAAAAAAAGTATCTCATTCTGCATGCAAGCAGCAACTAGGTTGTTGGGTTGTATTGAAGATTTAGGAGCTCTTCCTCCTTGTCTTAGAAAACTTAGATGTTTAAGTCCAGATGGGGGAAAGAGGAGGTGTGATGCCACCTGCTGGAGATTTGTTCGTAGGGTCAGAAGAAATGAGTCCCAGTTTCTTTAGTAAAATCACCTTCTGAGAACCTGGAAAATAAGTAAAAGTTATTGTGGTAATGCAAACATGTCTGAAAGGGTGAGCCCATCGATATTTGACCATATTCTTCAGAAGGGTGTGTAGCAATGGCTTGAAGGTTCTCTGCTTCTGGATAGTGGCCAGTGAAAGATCAGTGAAAATGTTGTATTAGGTATCTATCAATGGAGAAATGGAGGGGATCCCAGTGCTCTGTGGATTCTGTGAATTTCCAAATAGAGCTATTTCCAGGCGATCTTCTTGCGAGGAAATAGCTGTGGTATTTTGTGACACTCTATGTATAATTTCATTGGATTTTTGTTCTATTATATCTAACTGCTGCCCAAGAGCATGAGTCTTGTTTTAAATTAGCAGTAATTTTGATCAAGGGTTTATTGCCCTTTTGAGTAGGGATGCAAAGTGGGCAATTAGGGTGACGTCCCCAGGATAACCAGTGGCTTGATCAGGCGTTCGAGGAGGGCTGTGAAGGCTAGAAGACGTGGTCCTCTTCATGAGGCAAGCTTGAGCGCACTCTGCATTAAATCTGTGTCCTGGGAGGTCATTGGTGATTCAGGGTCCTCAGCGGAAGTAATGAGTGGAGGGGAAGCCTCTAGTGAGGCAGTATTATTGTGTAGGAAAGGAGTAGCCTTACCTTCTGGCTGTGCTCCATAGCCCCAGGGGGATACCTCTCGTCGCCCTTCACCCTCGTGGAGGGAGGGGGGATGTGCTGCAGCTGGAGAGGCAAGGCCGCCACCATCTTGGATATCTTGGGACCAGCTTTACTGGGCCTGTTTGGAGCCCTTCATCCTGATGGCTGATGGGGTGCCCCGATATATCCCATGCCCGTTGCCGCCCGTGGGGAAGCTGATTGAGTCTGCTGCGGAGGGACGAAGGACAGCAGAGCTGCTTACAGGGGGATCAGCATGGCGTTGCATGCTCACTCAATGCATCTCACGTATTTTCAGCTTTACAGGTTTTTTTTTTTTAACTTCAGGTGATAATTAAAAAAACAGTCTGCTATACTAAAAATGCTCTGGCTTACAGACCGGAAGTTAGTGGAAGACAGATTTCGAAAATTCTTTTCCTTCGAGAAATACAGAAAATCTTGTATTTTTGGGTTGTACTGCTGCCTACCGGATAATTGGTCCTTAACAGTATGGCTGTTTTTTTTTCTGCTAGTGTTTAAGGCTACCTAAGTCAAAGCTCTACATTCATTGTTGCTGGACCTTTGTCTCTTTTATTGTAACCACCCTTCATAGTTGTCTTCTGCCTAGGTTTTAGTTTGTCAAGTCCGGATGCTGGGTTCTGTTTAGGGTGCTTATTAGACTTTCCAATATGTTCTGCTAACAGGAGTTGAATATTTCCAGGCCCAAAGCCACTGCAATTGCTTCAGTGCTTATCTTGTCTCAAGACTTGGTGAGTGGGCCAGTTAGGTCAAGCACTGAGGGATACCTTTTTTACTTTGGTTGCTGGTTGGCTTTATTACCCCTTCCCACTGGATTTCTGGGTTCTCTGAGATGATCACTGGATGGAGTATAGTATGCCCCCTTTTCCTTCCTTTCCCTTCCTTTCCCTTCATACATAGTTGAAGAAGCTCTTCACTGCTGCTATTGCTTGAACTTCTGTTCCTTTTTCTTTTGTTCACCTAGAGTGGCTTTGGTCCCCTCAGGTCATCCAGCCTTCATCTTATGCTAGCTGTTTGGGTTGTATTTGTACCTGAGGCCTTGCTTCTTACTTTGAACCTATATGCCACATGGTTAAAATGTCTGAATGTGGAGGTAACATTCCTACTACTTCCTTTCTACGAAACTCCAGCCTACATTTTATTTTTATTTTTTTATGTTTTGGAGGAAACTCATGGTTGATTGTAGTCTGTGAAACAAGAAAGTACTGGGAAGCTTGTCAGGTAGTAGCCAGGGCTATACTGGGCTGGCATACAGGGGTTTTTGTGTGTCCCTTAAAGGTCTGCAAGAAAAAAAAGAATTCCCTAATGCTATTTTTTCTGCACTTGAAAGAAGAAAAGGAATATTATTGTATGCCTGTTCTATGGATCTTTCATCTGTTTAGGAGCTATAGCCTCCAACCGTTTTCTACTGCAAAATTGTTCAACGCCTGAAACCCCTACCATTTGCTAGGCTCAATGTCACTGATTGTTGTCTTATCACAGCTTCCTTTAATACATTCAGCCGATATATATTTACATTTTAATGTGTTCGTGCCAGAAGGTCTTCTTTTTTTTTTTTTTTTTTTCGCCTCCAGTTGAGTTGATAGAGCTGCCACTATAGGCTAGGTTGGAAATATAGGTAGCACTTAGTTGGATACTGATCACAGCTATTCAAAGATGCTATTATATTATGCTATTCACATAACAAAAGAGAAAGACAAGAATTTTACAATACTACGTTAAGTGGCTAGTTAGATGTTGCCATGTTCTATTAGATAAGTGTCTTGTTTTAGAACAAGGAGAGGTTCAAAAAAGTTTCAAACCTGTAGACTAATAAACTCCTATCCCTTTTTTTTTATTTATTTTTTAAAGCTAAACCTCAGCCGGTGTAAGCAACCCTGTTTATTCCACATTTTAAAAACCCGATTAATTGTTTAAAATCTACTGGCACAAGTGTTTGGGGGCGCAATCTATTATTCTATGTGCTTCTTTTGATTTCATAAAGATATCCAACCTATCCGTTCTCAACATGGCCACATCCCTAATAGATGCTAAGTATAAATTTGTGAAATTCCACCAAACAATGGGACTTTTCAGGCCGGCATTACCAAAAATTGGCAAACAAAACAAAGAATTATCTAAATCGCAAACCTATTTTATTAAATATCATTAAAACCAGACATAAAAGATAGGAGGTTCTGGGTCATGTATATTTTATTTCTATTAGGGTTTCCTGTGAGGGTACGCCCAATTTTTTCTACATGTTTCGCAGATTGAATCTGCTTCCTCAGGAAAAATAAAATCTATGATTATAAAAAATGGAATTATTACTGTAAATATGATATTTTTTACAGTACATTTATAGCAATACAATTCATCTTCAAATATGAATGTACCTGAGGTATGCAGACCCTCCTCAGATAGAATGATTGGGGATGGATGGGACAGTGGCAAGAGAATACATTTTCCAAAATAGCCAATTGATAATATATATCTAATAGAGAAATTATGTATAAGACATATCAATTTTCCATTTATACTGAATTTAGGATGTTTTATTGTCTTGTAACCTATATGAAAAATCAATATACCCGTGTTCATGCTTGGTAAACTAATTTTCATGGACCAAAATATAAAAACACCTCTTATAGTGTATACCATCAATTTTTTTTACTGTGAATTATTTCCATAATCCAACTTTTATCTTTTCATTTATCGCCTCCCTGTGCAATCAAAAAATAACAGACCCTATACTTTCTTTTCCTTTCAACCGTTTCAACCAGTGTGTCTCAACATATTTATGTAGATTTTCTTATTCCCATAAAACATATGCTTATCAGTGTGTGTCAGTATGAATACCAATTCTCTATCAGTGCTCAAGTATTTTATCAAGATTGCTATATTAAAATTCAATCCTTCAACAATACATAAGAAAGTGTCTTCAACCAATCAATGTTTCTGCCTGATAGTTCATATCTACCTCAAATATCTTCCTTTATCGTCAAAACTTTGATGTCTTTTTATACTCAAGGTGAGTATTGTAACAATTAGAGGGGTGATTCAAGTGTATGAATCATATACATTTCTCCAAGCTTGCATACATTTGAATACAGCCAGGCACTGCCTAGAATCAACCTTTTAATCCAAAGTAGAAAGCGGAATTATATAAATTTCTGGACTCCAACAAATCGCTTCCATCTTATTATCTTTAATCATATATATGTACTTACATTTCATAAATAACTACCTACTTCCATGTTCTTTTGACAGACCGCTCACCTTCCTATATTAAAGTGTTAATACCTTCTCTTGACACTGTCCCACCGAGTCCTACGGTGATGGCATCCCACTTGTGGAATTGTCTCCCTATAGGGGATCACACTATACAAAATATTCTCTGGAAGTGATGTCAGCTTGGGTTTCAACGGCAACCATAAGCCATGTAATAGTATGGGCGTCTGTAACAAGTTGGAAGTGTTTGTGGGACTACAAGTATCAGGAAGGGTTAAAAAAGACACAACACTCAGGCACTGAATAATTAAAAGTTAGTACTTATCTTTATTGGATGGGTACAATGGTCCAAAACAGCAACAGTTCCATCAGCAAGATCATGCGACTTGGTTTACCCCAGGGATTGCCCTTTTTCATATCATCTAACTGGGAAGAATCAGGCAGGGAGAAGCTGGCATTTCTTTACGCGTTTCCAGAAAATGTCAACGTCAGCACTAAATTCTATGATATCTGGAGGTAACATTGATACACTGAACTCAATCAACTCGTTACATGACCATTACTAGCTCATTTTGACCAAACCTCCTTGTTACATTGTAATGTAAAAAAAACTTGCAAATGTTGTTAGTATGAGAATATATTTTGTATATTACGGGTTGCTTTCTTTATCGTGACCCAGCGGGGCATAACAGCCATAACTTTGTTCTTATCAGGTAACTCCCACCCCAACCTAGTGTGGGAATGAGGACACAAGATGTTCACAAGGGCACAGACCAGACAATTTACACAAATCCACCTGTACATCCACAATACATGTATTCAGTATTCCATGTTTTTGTGTTTGCCTTGCTAAAAAGATTAACTTAGGTGGCTTTGCAGAGGAATAATCAGAAAGCCTCACCATTCCTGCTACAGCGTCTCTATAGACACCCTTCAATCAGGAAGAGGGGGGCACACCCCTGATCACAGGTCGCATCCCTCCCTCCCTCCCTCCCGATCTTCAATTAAAAGTAGGTATGACGGAGCAGATCCCCTCCTCCCTCCCTATACAAGGGATGTGATTTGTCTATAGGTAACGAAGGATACATCAACTGACGCCATCACTTTTATCCCAAAATCATCGATATTGGAGGTAAACAATTCCAGCAGATGCGACGCTTACCTGGTGATTCCACATATCTGCAACCCAGGCACCACAGTTACAGAGTCATATTATAATTTTCCTATAGTTTTACAATTAATAAATCATTGAATACCTTTTACATTGATAAGTGCACACAAGGATGTGTTCCCACAGTCTATCCACTACCCCCCAGGAGATTATACATTTACCATATTTTTACATACTTGTATCCTTCTCTTTTATCCTATTTTAAATACATTCTATACATAGGTGATTTTACAGCCATAATATATTGTTCTTAGTACAATATAGTTATACATACATAGTTTTCCAATAGTTGTATATTCATTGCAAATGATCTTTAATCCTTCTGGGGGGAGCTATAAATATGAGCTCCTTAATAAAGTTGTTGCACGGGGTTGTTAAGATTTTACCATTTTTTATGGCATAAATTTTCATATAAATTCTGCTTCTAAATTCTCTTTTAGTTTTGCCTACATAGAAACGGCCACAACTGCAGAAAGCCACTGTCCGTTCTAAAGTACTGTAGAAATGCAATTTCTCTGGTTCGAAAGTACGATACCTTTGTTCCTTTTTCAAGTAAGTTTTTCTCACGCAGTTCTAAAGGGGTTCTGAAGCCTTATTTGATAGTCCCAAATCACTCAACTCATGCTGATCGAATCCCTTACGAACAGAGTCGTCTTCAATTTCAAACTCTTCATCATTGTTGTCTCCTAGTTCATCACCATAATCATGTTCTTCCAAAGAGGGTAGTGTAACGAAAACCGGCACTGGGATTTCTTCTTAATGAGCCACTGAGCGTATAGCCGATGGTAGACTAGGATACTCTGTTACATTTATGTTTCTTGTGACAGTGTTTCCCAAAAAATGTTAGGAAAAGTGTTAGTGGCACCAGGGAAAGAGAGTGATACTTGGTGTATATGGTTTCTTGGAACGAAAAACCAGGTTCTTTGGGGCCCTGGAGCCAGCCAAGGAAAGCGAAGGGGTGGGTTCCTTGGCCAGTCCTGACTGGGATTTGTGCATCTGCACTCAGGTGCAATTTAAGAGGCAGTGATCAGTCAGAGGCTGAGAGGAAGTAATTGGTCAGAGAGGGAGAGAGCTCAGTTTGTTCCCAGAGCAGAGGGGGAGAAAGAGCTCGGTTGATTCCCAGTGTTGGAGGGGAATAAAGCTCTGCCAGATGCAACCCAGGAGTTCATGTGAGTGAAACAAGTTGCTTTGTTTGTCTTGAAGGACTTCTGTATGAGTCTTGGAAATTGTTGTAACTTTGTGGTAGTCAGAGAGGGACCACCAAAAGTGAGTGTTTTTATTTGCTCAAACAAGCCTTTTGTTTTGAAAATAAACCCACAGGCTGGAGCCTGTGTTTAACCGCATTTGGAAGGCTGCTGTCTAATTACTGCTATACTCGGACCCTGTTGCTAGGGGCAATCCCACATTGGTATAGCCTGAAGTTTTCGCTGTACAAAAGTAGGTCACTGAAATGATCTGCTGGCTCTCACCAAACCATAGGTATACCAAATGGCATCACGTTTTCTTTGTCCACATCTGTAAACCCTCGACACACTGTTTGAACACCTTATGAGGGGCCCAAGACTTATCTTGATCACCAAGTTTAACTTTGAAATATGCCAAATAAGCTCTACAAATGTGCTGATGTTCGCTCTTTGACTGGGAATGGTGAAACTGCCACAGATATAACAAAATGAATCAGGGTTGTTTAGGCGCTTACGACGAGAAACAGCAGAGCCAGACATGATCTGAAAGAAAGGAAATACGTGTGCAAGTAGAAAAATAAATTTTGCTTATTCACTACGTAGAGCAGCGCACAACCTCTGACTACAGTGTTTAATAAATAAATAGCCTATACAGTAACCACATTAATATAACCGGTAGAGAAAAACCTGACTTAATAGAAGAATCTGAATCAGCATACCTATTTTAGTGTAAATAAGCCAACAAAAGTCAACAGAAAATTTGTTCTAAATTGTTCCCCGATGTAATTTCTCTATTAGACATATATAAATTGGCTATTATTTTGGAAAACAATTCTCTTGCATGTCCGCATACATCAGGTACAGTCATATTTGAAGATGAATTGTATTGCTATAAATGTACTGTAAATAAAATCATATTTGAAGAAGAATTAATTGCATTTTTTATAATCCTAGATCTCCTTATTTTTTCTTAGAAAGTATATGCAATCCGAGAAACACATAAAAAAAAAAACAATTGGCATACCCTCAGGGGAAACCCTAATTAGGAGGTTCTGGGTCATGTATATTGATTTTATTTCTATGTTTTATGTCTGATTTTGATGGTATTTAATAAAATAGGTTTGTGATTTAGATAATTCTTTGTTTTGTTTGCTAATTTTGGTTAATGCTGGCCTAAAAAGTTTGGTGGAATTCCACAACTTTGCATCTATTAGGGATGTGGCCATGTTAAGAACGGATAGGTTTGGATATCTTTATGAAATGAAAAGAAAGCCCGTAGAATAATAGATTGCGCCCCCAAACACTTGTGCTAGTAGATTTTAAACAATCGGGTTTTTAAAACGTGGAATAAACAGGGTTTCTTACAGCGGCTGAGGTTTAGCTTTAAAAAAAATTAAGAAGAAAAAAAAATAAAAAGGGATAGAAGGGGATAGCAGTTCATTAGTCTCCAAGTTTGAAACTTTTTTGAACCTCTTCTTGTTCTAAAACAAGGCATTTATCTAATAGAACATGGCAACATCTAACTAGCCACTTACGTGGCTAGTTAGATATACGTTATTTACAATAACGTAGTATTGTAAAATTCTTGCTTTCCCTTTTGTTATGTTTTGAATAGCTGTGATCAGTATCCAACTAAGTGCTACCTATATTTCCAACCTAGCCTATAATGGCAGCTCTATCAACTCAACAGGAAGGAAAAAAATGATCACTTGTAGTATAAGCAAGTTAATTGCTGCAAGCAATTACCTTTGAAAAATACGGTAGGGAAGAGCTGGTCCGGTGCCAGAAATTTTATGCTACCCAATACATCTTTAAAATCTGCTGCTACCTGTCCCCAGAGACCACCAAACTCCTTGTACACGCTCTTCTTTTGATTTGTTTACATCATGTCTTTCTAGCAAGACAGAGGTGACCAAGGAACCTGAAACTTAAGAACTGATCATCTTTGCAGTCACCTGTCAGATATGTGTCTTCTATACATGAGATGGGGTAATAAAGGCTTTTAACTGCCATTTTAGTTAGTGGCTTGCAAGCGCTCCAAGCCAATTTTATTTTGGCTAATTTTTATTTCTTATTTGTGACATTTCCTTGCTACTAATTATTCCATGGTCACCTGTTAGTGTATTATAACAAAATGGGGAAAGCATCTTTTAGAATTTCATCAATGTGTGGAAATTTTGAAAACACGGTTGTGCACACCGCCACATTTCATTTGGGACACATATATCTAGACTCAAAGACTCAGAGATGCTGTAGGGAGAAGTAGGAGGTAGTAGGAAGGGTAGGCAGTGTAGCAAGTTGTTGATTTTTATAACCTATTTGTTTGGCCTGAAACAATGTATCTAGGGGGAATACTGCTTACAAGGCCACTGCTGTAATGTGTATTTATGTCCACTTGTCACTAGGGGGCAGTATGAGACTATAGTTTCCATACCGAGGGCAGTCAGCTGACTGCTTGATCCTCTGGGGGAATGATCAAAGCGATCAAAGCATTCACAGCAATATGAGTAAACCCGGTTGGGGCTTATTTACACTGCTTATCTCACACGAGAACTCGGCTGGGGCAGAAAAAAAGGTTAAGGGTGGTGAATTGTCCACAGCTATCCTTCAAATATGAACTTTGCCTAAATCCTCTAGTTGCGCATTTCTGATAAGGCTCTGCTTAGAGAACCTACCAGGGGGCATTTATTGAAGATATGAAACCCCTTCCAACCACAACTTTCACCTAACTTTCCTTACCTGCCTCAATCATGATCATTAAACCATATGTTTTTGTTTAAAGACTGATATGCCACTGATCTGTCTTAACACTGTGAATATTGAATAATCTACTCTTAATCCTATTTTGTTGAAACAGTATTGTCATCATGAGCCTTTTGTGTAAAGTGTCATAGGTGATTTGCTTAAGCAAATAGTTTGCTCTAGTTTGAAAGCTGGTTTAAAAAAAAATATATTGGTGCATATTGTGAGTCTATAAACTGTACATATAGATAGTAACATGATTATAATATTGTGTGTGTATGATGTATGTAAATTAAGCTATGTGTGTAGGTAATGTATGAGACTGAGCTTGCTCACTCTTGGCTAGTGAAACAAGTGGCTTGGAATCAAGAGTTAGAAAACACAGGAGTTTGGAAACAAAAGGAATTAAATCCTTATAGTAACCACAAACTGTAAGTAAACTTTTATAACTCCTTGCAAACAAACATTGTAACTGGGAAAAGTGAGTGGTAGCTAAGTGGAAGGTTTGGTTCAGTGCACACATTTAGTTCAGTCTGCCATATGTATGCACAAATGGAGCAACAGCTCCTAGGTGAATACTGCTGTGACAGATGTGAGCAAGTCGCCCTTCTGGTATCTCGCATTGGAGAGCTGGAGAAGCGTATTGCAACACTGAAATCGGTTGAACACCTTGAGAGGGGTCTCCTGCTCACTGAGCAGGTAGTTAATGGCTTAGATGTGGAGGGTGTAGAGGTTAATCAGGATGACTATGTTGGGAGATTGGTTACTGTAGTTAGAGGGAGTGGTAGGGGCACCCAGAAAAGGAAGGCCACTCCTTTGTTTGAGCACCCTAACATATTTGCAAATTTATGTGACAATGTGCAGGTGGCAACGCTAGATGTTACTGCTACCCCTAACAGCCGGGAGAGCAGGCCATCTAGTAGGGGTGGGGAGGGAAACGCAGGAAGGAAAAGACAATTGGTTGTCATAGGGGATTCTATGATCAGGAGGACTGATAGAATAGTTTGTCGCCCGGATCCCTTTAACCGAATGGTTTGCAGTCTCCCTGGTGCCAGGGTTTGGCATGTGGAGGACCGAGTGGACAAATTACCGCGAGGGTCTGGACAATTTAAAGAACTAGGTTTCAAGTTGAAGGAAAGGACCTCCAAGGTTATGTTCTCTGGAATATTGCCTGTGCCATGCGCAACACATGAAAGGCAGAGGAATCTCGGACAGCTAAACGCATGGCTTAAATCCTGGTGCAAAAGGGAAGGGTTTGGGTTCATAGACCACTGGGCTGACTTTTCATTGGGGTACAACCTGTATGCCATAGATGGTTTGCACCTAAATGAAAGGGGGTCTGCTGTGCTAGGGGAAAGATTTAGGGGAATGGTGGAGGGATATTTAAACTAGGACAGAGGGGGTGGGACAGTCAAATAAGGTGGCAGAAAGGTCAGACGGGTCAGACACCTAGTGGATTGGGGTTAGTTGGGGGGAAGGGGTTATGAATAAATGTAAAGAGCTTCCCATGTTACAAACAAACAAACATTGGATTGTGCAGTACTAGTTGTACTGAAGAACAAAAGGATTTGGCAAACAATGCTGGTAAATGCAGCAATGGTTTAAAGAGTCTGTTCACCAATGCTAGAAGTCTGGCAAACAAAATAGAGCGTTAGAAGCTTTAATGAATGAAGAGCATTATGACTTAGTTGGCATTGCTGAATCCTGGCTTTGTTCTTTACATGACTGGGCTGTCAATATTCCTGGGTATACTCTCTTTCGTAAAGACAGAGTCAGACGAAAGGGTGGTGGTGTCTGTATGTGAGAAGTGATCTGAAAGGGAGTGTGAAAAAAGAAATTGCGGATGGAACAATCGATGAGGTTGAGGCATTATGGGTGGAGTTGAATAACACACAATTAATTATTGGAGTCTGCTATAGGCCCCCCAGTGCTAAGGACGAAACGGAGAATCAACTACTAGCATAGATAGAAAAAGCAGCGAAAAGTGGACATGTTTTAATCATGGGAGATTTCATCTACCCTGACATTGACTGGAGTAATGGTACTACAGGAACAGCAAAAGGGAGTGAATTTGATACAAGATAATGTTATGGTACAGTTTAAAGAAGCCCTGACTAGGAATGATACTCTGGTGGACCTAGTGCTTTCTAACAATGCAGAGCTTATAATATATCTGCATATAAAAGATTATCTGGGTAGCGGTGATTTCATTTATTGGAAGCAAAAACAGGAAAGTTAACTTTTAATTTTAAGAGCAGATTTTCCATTATTAAGGGCGGCTCTCTGTGACTTGGACTGGGAGACAATATTGTCCTCAAAGAACACAGAACAGAAATGAAAATGTTTCAAGTCTGTTCTACAAAAGCACACTGAAAAATATTCCAATGGGTAAAAAGTTTAAGAGGCTAAAGTTAAAACCTAAAAGATGTGGCTCACATCTGATGTTAAAAATCTCATAAGGAACAAGAAAAGGTCATTACAAAAATATTAAAATGATCACCCTTATCGTTAGAAAACTATTTAGATTATAACAAAAGATGTAAAAAGGACATAAAATGTCCAAAGAAAAGTAAGGCAAATCCCAAATTTTTAAAATATATTAGCAAAAAGATCAGATCTGAGCATGTAGGCCCCTTAACCCTCCTAGCCCTAATCCTGAGTGTGACTCAGGGTGGAATCCACTTGCAAAAAGCAGTAACCCCGAGTCACACTTGGGTTAAGTTTAAAACGTTTAAAAACTACCGAGTAATCTGCTTTTAAATGCTGCCCAGGCCCGGCCACGCCGCTGCGCCTAATACCAGTTATATGCAATGCACCATGCAGGACTTCTGCATGGTGCATCACATCTAACTGGTGATGCGATCAGCAATAGGTAATTCTGGGGGTGATGCCAGCGACGATTTCCCTCTGGCATCACCCCCATTGCTGATCGCATCACCCGGAAGATGTGGTGCTCGCATCCTCCTGGTGATGCGAGCAGCCTTTGGTGGATCCAGGGGGTGAGCAGGGCGGAACATCCCCATTGCATCACCCGGCAAGATGTGACGCGGTGCAGTGATGGGTTCTGGGGCGGGAAATTTAAATGAATTAATTTTAATTACCGTATTTTTCGCCGTATAAGACGCTCCGGAATATAAGACGCACCCAATTTTAAAGGAGGAAAATCTAGAAAAAAAAGATTCTGAAAGATTATTCCCCTTCTGATCACTCATGTGCCATTCATACCGGTATTCCCCTTCTGATCACTCATGTGCCATTCAAATTCCCTTTCTGATCACTCTGTGTCATTCAAAATTCCCTTTCTGATCACGCTGTGCTTTTTTTCCACTGTACGGCAGTTAGGACAGGGAACAGCATGTGGCGCTGTGCCGGCTTCTTTCGCTCTGCTTTACAGACAGGAGAAGACACGATGCTGGCAGAGGAGAGAAGAGACAGACGCTGCTGCCAGAGACACACGCAGGATCGGGTATCGGGTGAGTATATTATTTTAATTATTTTATAACACATTTGTCGTATAGGACGCACTAACTTTTCCCCCCCAGTTTTGGGGAAGAAAAAGTGCGTCTTATACGGCAAAAAATACGGTAATTTAATTTTACTATGTAATCTGCTTTTAAATATTTTTACAGTAAAAAACACAAAATAAAAGTAAAAATACACATTTTAGTGCACCCAAGCATCATTGCCCAGTGCCCTGACTTACATTTTGCCCACTATTAGCCTGGACCTTGATCTGACTGCCTTTTTTTGGGCTTGGTGATCCTGCAGGGAGTTGTGGGCAAACTCGTGCAGAAGTGGTACTGGTCCAAGAACAAAATGCTTGCCACTCCATTCTTTGGCAGTCGTGCCGGAATACCGATTTTTTTTCTCTCATGAGGTACCTGCACTTTGCTAACCCGATGCACGGTGGCTCAGAGGTAAGCAGTCTTGCCTTTGCAGCGCTAAGTCCCAGGTTCGAATCCCGGCCAGGGCACTATCTGCATGGAGTTTGCAGGTTCTCCCCGTGTTTGCGTGGGTTTCCTCCCACATAACACAAACATGCAGTTAAGTTAATTGGCTTCCCCCCCCCAAAAATTGACCTTAGACTACATTTATTACTATGGTAGGGATATTAGATTGTGAGCCCCTTTGAGGAACAGTTAGTGTCATGACTATGGACTTTTTACAGCGCTGCGTAATATGATGGAGCTATATAAATACTTTGTAATAATAATAACAATGAAGAATTTGATGAGACTACCCATCCTGCACCAAAACTGAAGAAAATTTGGGAAGTTTCTTAAATGATTCTAAAGAATTTCCAGGAGACCTATGTGCCAGACAGAGACATCAGTATTGACGAAAGTTTAATGGCTTACAAGGGGCGGCTCAGCTGGGTGCAGTACATTGCGTCAAAGAGGAGACACGATTTGGCGTAAAAACGTTTGCCGTGCGAATCCTCATCTGGCTACATTTGGAATACAGTACTTTACACTGGAAAAGGTACACAGTTCAACCCCAGATACAGCCATTATGGATTGGCAACATCTTCAGTGCTATCCCTCATTGAGCTATTGCTAGATCAGGGCTTTTGTGTCACAACTGACAATTTCTACACCTCTCCCGAGCTTTGAGTTCCTTCTGCAACACAGAACAGATGCCTATGGAACCCGTTAGGGCTAACCGGCGCAACCTGCCATCACTGTTTGCAAAAGGGAAGCTGCAGACGGGAGAAATTGTTGCCTGGCAGAAAGGCAAGATGATGACCCTGAGATGGCTTGACACAAAAGATGTGTACCTGATGAGTACTGTCCATAATGCCTCCACTGTTCTGTTACACACAAAACGTGGGAAAGAAGTGAAGCCACAGGTGGTGATTGTCTACAACAACAGCATGGGAGGTGTCGACAGCTGACCAAGCTATGATATTCTACCCAGCGATGAGGAAACCGCAAAGGAAGTACTACAAAAAGATTTTCAGGCATCTAGTTGAGCAGTGCCTATGGATTGCCTACATTCTGTACAGAAAAAAATGTCAAGAGGCCAGTGAATCATTCAGACTTACTTTTGCAAGTTTCCAAATCCATTGTCAAGAACCCCACCATACACCATCAGTGGCTATGAATAGACCTGGACGTCGTGCTTCCACCGTTGTCGTCACTTCACTGAATACATCCCACCAACCCAGAAAAAAGGCACCACCTACAAGGCAGTGCGTGGTTTGCTGCTCAAAGACCGATGACCAAGGAAAGAAGAAGGTCAGAAAGAAAACCAGGTTCTACTGTCCTGACTGTGATGCTGGACTTTGTGCAGCACCCTGCTTCAAAATCTTACCACACCTGGGATGTCTACTACAAATGTAAATATTTTTTTCTCTAAAATCCACATTTAATTTATTTGGACTTGGACTTATTTATCAATAATATTACACCTTTGGACAAATTTCAGTGAGAATTTTTTGATAAATTAGTTTTACATTGTTGTGGTCTTATTTAATTATTTTTATAATTATGATTTATAATTATTTATATTATAGTTTGATTATAATAAATATAATTATTATACCTGCGAGTTAATCCTAAGAATTACTAGCCCACAATATAAACAAAACTTTCTATGCAAAAAAAAAAAAAAATAGGATCGCTTTTTGCATCCAAAAACTGACAGAATTAGAACGCTAGGGGGCTTAAAGGATGTCTCTGGGTTGGTAACTGGGGATAAAGAAAAGGCAGATTTATTTTTTTTTTAAGCTCTGTGTACACAAAGGAAAATGGCAGAGCTCAAGTCCAAATTCATAATAGCAATGTCACTGCATTAAATAAGTCACAATGACTCAAAATTGACATGATTGAGAAACAGTTGGGCAAAAATAAGGTTGACAAAGCACCAGGACCCAATGAATTTCATCCTCGTGTCCTCAAAAGAGCTGAGCTCTGTTATTTCAAAGCCATTATTTCTAAGTTTTAGAGACTCTTTAATCACTGGCATGGTACCAATGGATTGGCGTAAGGCCAATGTGGTTCTTATATTCAAAAAGGGAGCAATGTCATTACCAGGTAACTACACACCAGTTTAACGTCCATAGTTTAAGGTCCTAGAGAGTTTGATAAAGAAGTGATATGGCTTCAAGAAAGACTGAAGTTGTCAAACAAATTTAATCTCTTTTTATGAGGAAGTAAGTAAACAGGTAGACAGTGGAATAGCAGTTGATATAGCGTACTTGGACTTTGCTAAAGTATTTGACACTGTACCCCACACACGGTTAATATGCAAGTTGGGGGTCAATGGGTTTAGAAAATCTGTAAATGGATAGAGAACTGGCCTAAAGACGGTATCCAGAGAGTTGTAATTAATGATTCATACTCTGAATGGTCTAAGGTTATTAGTGGTGTACCCCAGGGTTCAGTGTTGGGACCTTTACTGTTTAACATCTTTATAAACAATATAGCGTTGGGATTAAAAATACCATTTATTTTTTTTTATTTATTATTTTGACATGATTTTGGGTTTCAAACTTTATTATACTCATACTATTATATTATTCTGTAAAATATTCATAAAAAACAATGTACCACTACTAGACACATAAAACTGGAAAGAAATGTACCGCTAGGGAGTTTAATAGAGTGCTTGTATACCTAAGGCGTGGGGTATGCTACTGTAAAGTGCTTCTACAACGATAGGTGCTATGATAGTGTCCTGTGGAATTGATAAGTTGTGAGTTAAAGTACATCAATGGTATCTTTAACCTCCCTAGCGGTTCAATTCTTTCTGGATTTATATGTCAAAAAGCAGTACATTTTTTTCATGAAAAAATGTTTTCATTGTAGGCCTGTAATTCTTAGGCATAACTCACCAGAATATGTCCAAACAAGAATCTGAGTAAAATAAAATTTTAAAAACACAAAATCATGTCATAATAATAATTAAATTTAATAATAAACTTTAACTAAAAAACACAAAAATCTGAGTTTTTTATGATTTTTCTCAAAAACTAATAAACAACTAATAAACATTCTGGGTGGGATATATTTTGAAACAAGGGACAGCACAGAGTCCAACATCACAATCCGGGCAGTAGAACTGGGTTTCTTTTCCTATTTTTCTCCCGGTGTCATCACGCTTAGCACAGCACAACACACCACGCACATCTTGGTTGGTGCTTCTTTTTATGCACTTGGTGGTATGTGGTCCATAAAGTGGTGAACCAGTCAGGCGTTCTGGGTTCACCACCGTGGTAGCACGGCGTCAAACTCTATCCGTTCCTTCTCTTTGATATTTTAGACATATGGCCTCACAAATTTGCCAGATAAAATCATGGTGAAGTACAGGCTTTGCTTTGAAAAGAATGAAAGCATTCCAAAGACATTGTTCCACCAGATGCCTAAACATTTTTTATATTATTTTCTCTGTTGTTTTCTAACAGCAGGATAAAAAGTCATCGCCTGGTCAGCTCGATCAATGCCCCCATGGTGCTGTTATAGTCCAGAACAACCTGTGGTTTGAGAATGTCTTTCCCTCCTCTTGTTCTAGCCATAGCAGTGGCAGCGTTGTGTACAGTGCTCAAAAGGCACACATCTTTTTTTGTCATGCCATTGCAGGGCCATCATTTTTCCTCTTTGCCAGGCAACTATTTCTCCAGTTTTCAGCTTTTGTTTGCTAAACATGGGTGGCATTTCTCGCCGATTAGCTCTAACGGTCCCATAGGCATCAGTTTTATGCTTGATCAGGAACTCAAATAATTCAGGGAGCTGTAAAAATTATCGGTGGTAACACAATATCCTTGATTCAGCGATGGCTCCATTAGTGACAGCACAGATGATGTCGCCACTCCATAGCTGCTGAATCTAGGGCTAAATTTTGTCCCTCTCCCAGTGTAAATGAGGGTGTTCCATATGTATCCTGTTGCTGATTAACATAGCATGAAGGACTTGACTCCAAATCTGGCCCTCTTAGATGCAATATATTGGATCCAGCTGAGCCTCCCCTTGTAGACCATTTGACTTTCATCTATGCTTACTTCTCTTTGGGGGACATAGCTGTCTCTGAAGTTCTCCAACAATATCTGATATAACTCCCAGATTTTTTTTCAGCTTGGGCGCTAGGATGTGTGGTCTCATCAAATGTTTCATTATTTGAAAAATGTAGAAACTTCAGTATTAGGCAAAAACGGTACTCGGACATGACTGTTCCAAAAAAAGGGGTAGCAATCAGCCTATTAGTGGACCAATTCCTGGTCCGCTGGATGTGGCAGCTAACTGTTGCTCGGCGTACCTGTTGGTTTCCTCAACAATTTTTTGTATGGCTTTGTCATTCAGAAATAGCTCCAGGTACGCCAGGGGGTTGTGCTCCACCTCTGCTTTCAGACCAGGCTCCCCAATGAATGGGAATCTTGGGGGCACCGGCTGAGGCTGACTGATATCAATAGAGCATCAGATGCGGATGTCACTAACCTCAGTGTCCGAATCGCTGTCACTTTCTGTGTCCGATGACAGGTTTCCAGCGTAATCACTGTCACTTGACTCTACTTGCGATTCCAAGTCACTCTCACTGTCTGCAAGTTGTTCATATGCAGCTTGACTTGAGAGACGCCTTTTGGATGCCATGGCAGAGGTCAGGGCTGGCAGCAGGCAAAAACGTCAGAATCCAGGCAGAGGTCAGGGCAGGCAGAGATGTCAGAATCCAGGCGAAGGGCAGGCGGCAGGCAGAGAAGTGGTCAAAGTGTATCTCTCACTCCAACGGTCAGAAAGATACTGGTTACTTTGTATTGCATTCAATACAGTTATTTGTATTGAATCCAAAACAAAAAATGTGAATTTCCCGCTGACCATGCCCACCGGCAACACACGCACCGACGTCACTGGGAACTCCTCCTGTGATTCATCAGTACAGAGACGCTGTTGAAGGGGGAAGAGAGGAGCTTTCAGGAAGATGCGATCGCCAAAGCAGAACGGAGGAGGACGCTGGCAGATAAGGTAAGGCTTTATCATTATTAACGCTGCTTTACCTACCCCGAGTGTGACTCGAGGTTACCACTTTTAGCAAGTTTTTTCTACCCGAGTCACACTCGGGGTTACCGCTAGGGAGGTTAAGATATGATGGAATTGCAGTGACTAGTGGGCGTAGGTATGTGTCAACTAGCAAGCGGGCCTATGCCTGAGATGATGGGACATGAAAGATTTTTATGTACTTTCGGTAATGCATAGAAAGTTGGTAAAATAGGATGTCTATTGGTGGGATATTCTTTAATCTTGGAATTAAATATGTTGTCAGAGAAGGCATGCCAAATGATTTCCCCGTACTTTTGTATGAATTCAAGTGTTTTGGTGTTAGAAATATGGCTGTACCACTCCTTGTTGTCAAGGATCCCGGTAACATATTTGTTGATAGTGGGCTTTGTTTAATATCACAATGTTGCCGCCTTTTGTCATATGGTTTGATGACTAAATCCTTCTGATATTTGAGTTTTTGTAGGGCTTGATAGTGAGCTGGAGTAAAGTTTGTGTGGTGGAATTTGCCTATTAAATTCATGTTAAGAATCTGGGCTGTGGTGATGTCCATGAATGTTTGAATATGAGGATTACCTGAACAGATTCAAAATTGCCTCCGTATTTCTGTATTAATGAGATATTCAAGACATATGCTTTCCAAACAATCAACAAATATTTCATTAAAGCCAAATCCCCATACTAATAAAGCATGACATGCATAACAAAATCAGAAAAAGGAATAAAACGTTGGGCCTAAGGCATCAATTCTCCAATATCTAAAATGCCAGCAACCTGTATTACATTAACAAAAACACTGAAAACATATAGCAAAACATCATGCTCTGAGGACAATAAAGCAGTACATTATTCAATCTTGGTATAAACTAAGAGTAATTGATGCATTTTGCGGATACTATGTCCGCTTAGTCAGAAAACCAGTAAAATATACAATATTTAGCATAACTATATATATGCTATATAAACAAGTAAAACTTACTAGGCCGACATAGGATAGAGCCAGCAGAGACCGCAGGACGACTTACTAGATAGTACAGACATCTAATATGCTGGAAGGCAGCGCCGAGACCAGATAGATCCTTGATAACAATTTTTTTTGAAGAGGTGAGTTTCAAAATGCATTTAGAAAATAATTGCTGTGGGTCATATATAAATTCCATAAATAGTTAATTCTCCTTTTTTATATTCATTATTAGATTTGCTTACTAATCTATAAACATGATAAACCACCCAGTGATTTGTTTAGTTCTTATACCATCATTAAACCGTATGGACTGCACATGGGGTATGACCTCAAATAATGTATAAGTAATGTATATAATATATGTATAAATAATGTATAATAAGAGTGCCAATCTATACCACCGACATGTCTGTCTACTGCAGCCCCCCCCAAGCACTTGTTGATGGCCTCCCACGTGAAAGACTCAATCCCCCCCAACGTGCTGACCCCATCAGCCCGGGGTGAGAGGCCAGGCCAAATCACTTGGTCTGTCAAGGTCACGTGGAGATCATGCATGTCTTGACGGATTGGCATGATGCATTCCATCAATAAAAGTTCCATGCATTCCATCAATAAAAATGTTTGCTTCTTGAGCAACTTTTTTTTTTTATCAAAATCGCCTCCCCTCGGATATGGGTATAGGCGATCCAATGCAAGAAATCTGGGTTTCTGAATTGTAATTATGACAAGTGCCCATATAGTAACCTAAAGGGCTAGTAAGCCCTTTTATAGAGCCTAGACGTTCATTAACTTCTGGAGCAAGCTGTGCTTTGATATGCAAAAAGAAACAACTGCAAAGTTTTGTCTTATTAAAGAGTTGCAAAATGTTGCAGAACAGCAAAAAACTTCTGCAAGTCACAGGAACCGCCCCCTCCCCTTCATCAAACCTCTGTCCTGCACACGAACGAGCGGGTAAGACTGTTCGTATCTAGGAGTTGTCTGTATGACGAATGTCCTTACCTCGGGTACTACCTGTATATGTAAATTTAGTTATGATGCCTTTAGTCTCCCTTTTCCTTCCTCTTTCCTTATTTTGTTCTGTATTAGTAGGATATTTAACGCTAACGTTTGTGGCTTTTGACATTGAGATCATAGTTCTGTACTGGTTGACATTTTTAAGTTTGGAATTGCATGGAAAAGGGATAAAGGCATTTAGGAATTGAGACTTTATAAATAAACACTCTTGTACAATAGCAAGTTGTTCTTGACGCCTGTCTTTCTGCCTCTGGTTCCCTAAAATTTCTTTTACTGGGATCAGATACAGAAGGGCTAGTTATTCTCTCCATTGGAGTCTTTTACTTCCACTCTACATATTTGCCAATATTTTTTTTTTTATGTAAAAAGTTACAAAATATTTCTACAATTTTTAGCCTTGGATTCAGGCCACCGTGAAAGACAAACATCACACATCTCAGTGGGCTACAAGTCCTAAAAGCATACACTGCTTTGTGTCAGCCTAAATGACAACCGTGCTATTGGTAAACAATGACACAAAAGATCTGTGCATGTGGGAGATCAGTGGTGAATCATTGGGCGAAAGTATGGGGGGGTCGGTCAGGGAAACTAAGATTTGATAGCTGGCTCCTGATGTCAAAATGTTGGAGCGGAAGTAATGATGGCAAAACTACAGCAATAGGGAAGACCTATATAAACAAACATGGCCAAAACAATTGCTATTACAAATAAAGGCGCATTACAAATTATAGGCACTTCAGCAGAATTGTAATAAATAATTGTATTTCAAGCATTTTCAACCCACTGTGGTGCAACATTGTAAAGACAGTTACAGACCATAACACTGGGTAATGTCTCTGGAAGTGGACAAATGAGAGAGATTGATATGTTACAACAAAGAATTGTTCAAATGATGATAAAGAACCTCGATCAGCTTCCAAACAAGTTTAAACGGAACTGTAGGCACAGGGTACAACAGTATTAGCTCACACTATTTATTGCCATCTGAATGAAAAGGGACGCTATGGCTGGAGACCCAGGAGGACCCCATTGGTGACACAGAAACCTAAACAAGCGTCTACATGGTATTATGAAATCGGAAGACTATTAAAGATTTCTGGTGTGCAAAGCAGGACCCAGTGTCAAAAAGCTGGGTCTCTGACTCAAGAGGATATGAGTCTTACAGCAGGACAATGACCCAAAGCATACTTTAACATTGGTTATTTCTTCCAAAGGCTGTTCTGCCAAGTATTAGGTTGAGGCTGCCAAAAATTTTGTCCAGGCCATTTTTGATGTTTTGTGTGGGATGTCACAGATATTTTTTTCTCTGCTTTTTTGTGTTCTTCCAGTGCCAACAAAAGAAATAAACATAACAATACTAAAACATTTGTAACTGCAACAATTTCCTGGGAAAAGTGGTGCATTTTCTGACATAAATGCAAGGGTACAATCTCTTGCTGTGGCTGTATTAAATATTTCCATAGGTGGAAGGTTGTAAGTATAAATAAAGGGTTAAGGAACTTGGTGACCAATGTTTTTCTGCTTCTCTCAATGGTGGGCATAGTACAATTTATTAGTATGGATATGGACGTGTCCTAGCTTGTTCACATTCTGCCCCCTGCTGTTTCTTAAATTGTATCACATTTTAAGGGTTTGTTATGCACATTTCAGGAGAGACTGGGATACAAAGTTGATGCTATAAATTGATCATACACCACTCCTATGTCTGTAGTTAGTTTTAACTGTGCATTAAGTCTTGCAGTCTGTTCTGCCCAAATTTTAATTCCTCAGGACTTGATACAAAATCCTCTTGTATTTTAGGTGGGTACCTTAGAAAAAAGTATGCAATATAAATCAGGTAACTTACCACTTTTATTTATTTTATTTTATTTTTTTTTACAGGGGGTGAAAACATTAAAAGCATTAACCAGCAATCAGGGGCCCATGTGGAGCTCCAGCGGAACCCCCCACCCAGCACAGACCCAAGCATCCGGATATTTACCATCCGAGGCATCCCACAGCAGATTGAGATGGCCAGGCATCTCATTGATGAGAAAGTAGGAGTAAGTCTTAAGCAAATAAAGGTTGGTGAGGTTCAGGTGATCTCTCAGATTACTTAAATCCCAACTGAACTTTTGGTTTTAAACGTAAAAATGTAAGCACCTGAAATGTTTGTGTGTACAGAGAGAAAGAGATATGCCTCTAATTGCTAGGCAAACAAAGCAGGAGGGTTCTGTATGACAGACTGTTGGCACAGAATGCATTTCTTTCCCTCACATGTGCAGCTCCCTCTCCCTCTGGACAGAACTATTGTCCTGTGCAAGAGAAAAGGTGGGGTTGTGTTTTTTATTGTTTTTTTGTTTTTGTTTTGTTTTTTTTATTTAATGTTTTTTTACATTGGCCTCAGAAATGATCTTTTTCTCAAAACTCAAAAACTTGTATCATTAAGATGTCTGTGTTCATCCTTCAGGTAACCGCAATCAGCGGTCTAAACAACTATGGAGAGAGTCCATTCAGCCAATCGCATGCAACACCTCATCAAAAGTGAGTTTTACACGATCCTTGCCTTGAGGGCCAACCTTTATTTTAATTTGTTCATTATCATTATACCCATCATTAACTACTTTCTATGAATGTTGTGGATTTGCAGTTTGTGCTGCTTGTGAGGTTGCAGTTTAAAATAAAATACCTGGGATATCCTTCTCACTGTTTTCATTAAACAAACATATAAACACAACCATGACCTTCAGAGGGGCATGTACATGTTACATGTGCTTCATATGTGCACATATTCCGTAGAGTGCCATTGGACATCCCGCGTTGAAGGAGGCCATTGTAGTTTGTGGCCAGCGCGTGTTCACAATGTTAGGACTAATTGCACACAGTGAGCAGTGTCTGCCCTTGTGTTTGATGCAGCAATGAAAACGGTCACAGCTGATAAGGTACTGTCAGAATGACTTGGGTTACTGGAGTGGTTAAAAGAAATAGTTCTAGTTTAGTGTTTTAGTTACTAAAATTTGTTAGGCTTTGTGAAGAATGGTGGATGAGACTTAAAGCCTAACGGAAGCCTGGTTACTCACCTTCCCCCCCATTCCGTTGCAGGGTGCTACCATCTTATTCTTCCTTATCTTTCTGTATGGGATCGATCCTAGGCCATCTTGATTGGCTGCACAGGATGACGTACAGTTAGGTCCTTTTTAATCACAATCACTTCATTTCAGGGGCTCAAAAGTAATTGGACAAGTTAAAAAGCTGAAAATTAAAATGTTCATTTCGAATACTTGGTTGAAAACCCTTTGCTGGCAATGACAGCCTGTAGTCGTGAATTTATGGACATCATCAGTTCCTGGGTTTCCTCCTTTTTAATGCTCTGCCAGGCCTTTACTGCAGCGGCTTTCAGTTGCTGTTTGTGGTCCTTTCTGTCCAAAGTTTAGTCGTCAACAAGTGAAATGCATTCTCAATTGGGTTCAGATCAGGTGACTGACTTGGCCATTCAAGAATATTCCACTTCTTTGCTTTAATAAACTCCTGGGTTGCTTTGGCTGTATGTTTTGGGTTATTGTCCCATCTGTACTATAAAATGCCTCCCAATAAATGTGAATGCATTTAGCTGCATTTGAGCAGACAGTATGTCTCTGAACACCTCAGAATTCATTCGGCTGCTTATGTTCTGTGTCACTTCATCGATAAACACTAGTGTCCCAGTGCCACTGGCAGCCATGCACGCCCTAGCCATCACACTGCCTCCACCATGTTTTACAGATGATGTGATATGCTTTGGATCATGAGCTGTTCCACACCTTCTCCATACTTTTTTCTTGCCATCATTCTGGTAAAGGTTGATGTTCATCTGTCCAAAGAATGTTTTTTTCAAAACTGTGCTGGCTTTTTTAGATGTTTTTTTTTCTTTTTATTCTTGAGGCTTATGAGTGGCTTGCACCTTGCAGTGCACCCTCTGTATTTACTTTTATGCAGTCTTCTCTTTATGGTAGACTTAAAAATCGATACGCCTACTTCCTGGAGAGTGTTCACTTGGCTGTTGTGAAGGGGTTTCTCTTCAGCATGAAAATGATTCTGCGATCATCCACCACAGTTGTCTTCCGTGGACGTCCAGGTCTTTTGGCATTGCTGAGTTCACCAGTGCTTTTTTTCTTTCTCATGATGTACCAAACTGTATATTTTGCCACTCCTAATATTGTAGCAATTTCTCGGATGTTTTTTTTTTCTGTTTTTGCAGCTTAAGGATGGCTTGTTTCACCTGCATGGAGAGCTCCTTTGACCGCATGTTGTCTGTTCACAGCAAAATCTCCAACCCCCCCTCAAATCAACTCCAGGCTTTTTTAAAAAAAAAAAAGGCTTTAGTTCCTCACATTTTTATGCAATCCTTTTGTTCAACCCATTAAAGCTGAAAGTCTGCCGTTCGACTGCACCTGAGTTGTTTAATTTAAAATTAATTGTGGTAATGTACAGAACTAAAATTAGAAAAAAGTTGTCTCCAAATATTTATGGACCCTAACTGTAGCTTCACTTCATTCTCTCTTCCCAGTGCTATTGAATAGGAGGGATTTTTGCAGAAGGGAAATTGCCTGTTCCTTTCTGCAATTACGACCTGCCTGATCCTTCATTAAAAATGTTTAAAGCTGGGGTGTGTTTAACTGTGTATCGCTGGCTGCTGTAGAACTTCGAGTTAAAGCAGATCTATCTAAATTTTTACATAAAAGGGTAGACAAAGTAAAAATGCTGATCTCGCGTATGCAGCTTTTTTTTTTCTCCCTAGTTTAGTTCCGTTTTAAGTCTGCCTACGTATTCCTTTTGTTAGATCTATCTAGAAAAAATGAGCAATATATTCTGGGAACAGTGGGGAAGATTTTATTTTTTAGACAGTTTTGTTTTAGCTAGCTTTTTGGTGCTGAGAAAAAGCACTAAGCCACTAAAGGTGAAAACAGGATTCCAAAGGTGGTGCTAATCCACTATCCCTTCCCTACAATGTAACATATACAATAGTAAATGCTATATTCTATGATACATCATACAATGATACAAATGCATAAAAGTAATTAAACTAATAAGTGGATTTATGAGCATAAATATGTCAAGGGGAGAATTTTAGTAAGTTTATTACTTAAGATGTATAAGTATACATCTTAAGGAATAAACTTACTAAAAAAGTAATATTGATCTCGGATGTAATTATAGCTGTCATTATTTATGTCATGAACAGTACAATTCATTGATGCAAATTGCAATTCTAAATATGTATATACTATTTTCGTGTACATGGTTTGAATAAATGTTCCCCGCCAAATTCCCTGAGGAAGCCAGTTAGGCGAAACGTGTCGGGCTGCCAGACGCTTACGTTATTATTCTAATAGGGATATCACTGTCTAGTATACTGGTCAACCTTCCCATACTTCTGTAAATGGGAGAGACTAAACAAAATATTATGTCATAACTTAAGCTTGTATGCAAAGGTTATTACTTTTTCCAATATATTGCCGCACTAAACAACCCTAGCTATCTTTTGTCTTTTTTTTCCAATCATCTATATGCTAAAGTTGAAAGTTAGTGTGGTCTCAAAAAATATTTGCTGCATATTGTGTACAGCAAACCGCCAATTATTTTTTAGGCATAGGTACGTAGGTTAGTCAATATATATCAGTACAAACATTTTTAGGATTTGTAATCCGTTTAATTTTTTTTTTTTTTTTTTTTTTACATTTAGATAAATCCTTTAAGCTGTATTTTTATAATGTATGCACCTTTTACTGAAGGCAGGTGTCAGTGTCACCTCTTGTTAATGTACTATGCCCAATAAGACCGGTATTAACACAATTTCATTGTCAGTCATTTGCAGAGTTTAAAAGCTAATGACTGGATTTAAAACACATTTGTGGATGAAGAATACTCTAGTTCTGTGGCAAATACTGATTGTTTTTTTATTTTCTTTCCAGTGGTCCTCAGACGTTTTTAACACAGGGTTGGGGTAGCACTTACTTGCCTGCCCAGCAACTTCCAGGTGAGTGGCTATTTTGAACCCGTTTTGATTCCGGTTTATTAAAGTGGACTTACAATTCTAAATATTCTCTGAGTCGTCCGTCTTGGGCATCCTAGGTCATTGTCCCTGGCTATAGCAGTTAGACTTGACTCCTCCACATATATAGCTACACATACTGGCTTTATTTGCCAGTATTTACAGGCGTTAGCCAAATATGGAACTGTTCAGCTTATAAACATCCCTGGGGTATAATCAAAGAAGATAGATCTCTGCTGCAGTGTATACAGAGATCCATGTTTCCCCATTGTTTGATGTAATTTATCCCACCCACGCAGTGTAGATAGGGTAATGCCAAGCTCTTTTTCTGCTGATCTACACCAATGGGTGGTTACAGGGCATTCCCAGATTTAAACTGGTTTTAACCTGGAATGGCAGACTCAGTATTGGCATGCAGGAAATGAAGGTGAAGGAGTATATAACTTGACTTGCATGTGTTACCTAGGTCAAGGTCTGCTTTGCTACCAAGCTTTTCTCTTAGCTACAAAGGCAGCAGAAGCACCTTTCCTAATAAAACATTGACTTTTCACTAACATAAAAAAACTGCATGTTGGTATCCCACAAATAGTGGATTGTGAATGTCTGAATCTGTAGTCATTTTGGTGTGATGAATTTACTTTATACATCCATATTATTTCTGTGCAGTGTAAGACCTTTTAGAATCCACACCTGTATTACATAAACGGTACCCCTATTTATTGGTGCCATTTTTGAGACTGTAGTAAATAGCTACTGTACAATAGGAAGCTTTTCTATGCAAGGCTACTTACGAAACATTGTCAGTTATCAGGTTAAATGATAACTCCACTCATATAGGAACTCTTTTAGCTAATTAAAGATTAGTAAAGGGACACACACACCCTTTTTTATATGCCTACCATAAAAAAAACACTGAACTGTATATATGTATTGCTTTATAGTATCTGCGCATGTGTCTTGTTTGTTGAGTACCATGGATATGTGGAGGGCCTGGACATCTAAGCTGTTGACACTATGCTACCTATCTCTGCAACATTTCAATCCCACTGCTTTTAGTTGCTTTTAATTTTTTTGTCTTATCCTAGCAGTATTAGCAGCTGAAATAGCAAAATATCTGCTCTTCAGTTTTGTCCAGGCACTGTACTACAAAGTATAACCAGTTTTATCACTTCCTTTCTACACTCTAGTTAGGTAACATAGTTTAGCTACTGGTCTTTGGCCAGTGGTTGGATTGCTACGTTAATGGTTCCAGTTCTGTCCATTCTTCCTAACTGTTTACTCTTACTAAATGTCCAGCTTCTCACTAGGATGCCCGTTCTTGCAAAATCCCCAACTTTTGTTACCTCTCCAGCTTCCCTGTCCCAGGGCACTCTCCTCCTTAGGGATTATTCCTCACATTCTCTTCCAGTGACAAGATTTTTTTATTCCCTAATATTATTCCCTGAAAAGTCTGCTAATGTGGTCTGTCCTGCCTACCTCCACCCAGCAATGTCTATTAGTTTAGGGAAAGGCTGATTAACCTTCAAATTTGTTTGCGAAACCGCAACATAGCTATTTTTCAATGGTTTTGCATATTTTCTTATCAACTTGGATTAATTAGTAAATCAAAGTTCACATTCAAGCCTGATCAGAGCAGTCCATGGGTCATACCGCAAAATGGCCATATTACCCAAGTTTATGCAAGTCATATGCCTTAAGTCAACACAAGTTGCTCAGGCTGAAAGCTGCAGCCTGTTTTAGTGTAATCCTTTTTTCCATACTGCAGCTCCTATTTTTCCTCTGATCATATTGTATGCAAACAGAGAGCCTTTGTACCCATTTACAGTCCAAATGGTGAACAAATTGAGCGAGCCCATTCACCTCCCACAGCCATCCTAAAAAGTAATCTAATCATTTAGGGTTTTATTGCCTGTAACATTCCCCCTTTCACCTCCTAAAGTATACAATGGTAAAATATGGTAAAAGGTAAAATATGCTGGCCTCCAGTCAGATTGGCATGTCCCTCAATTACTTTCCTAAAGAAAAGCTATTGATGGAGCCCCTTATTGACACTTTGTGACCCTGAGCCATTCACACACGGATAGGGCCTGACTGGTGGCATAGGCCAAATTTTGCATAATGGAACTCCAAGCTCCTGTCCAGTGCTTTGCTTTTACTTTCTATGTTTCTTAATGTGAATTTTAGTGAAATTTACCAGTGGTTTTGGAGAAAGGGTCACTCCTCGAAAAGCAATTTCAGTCTGAGCATGAGTTGTGAACAGCAATTGGCTTATAGGGTGATAAAAAGGCCAGTATATTTATTCCTTTTGTTTTCTTACATCTTCACAATAAATTCACAGGCTGTATAGGTAAAGGCCTAGAAACAAAGTGGGAACCATTTCTTGTCAGAAGTTGCCCCTCTTTTAATTATTGCTTTTGGTGTATTAAACGCAAGTAACAGTAGCATACCAGATTTCATTCTTTTGTGTTGTATTACTTTTGCTCTCCATTTTATAAAATATACGTGCATGTGTTAATGTGTACCTATACTCAAAATTTTCACTATCCATAAAAGGGTAGAGAACCCCTTTATGTAGGGTAAAAATTCTGTTTTTTTTAAAAAGGGGTGCAGCATTGCGCCCCCTTATTCTTGGCTGCCTAGGCGGTCCAGTATCGGACCGCCTACGTCGGGCATCATGACAGGCTCTTGTGCAATCCTTCTATGCATGCCTTAGCATCTCGGGCAGAAGGAGCCTTTTTGCTGAAAAAGAAACATTTGCCGATCTCACGCATGCGCAGTGAGATCGGCAATTTTTTTTTTCATCTTACGTCATCCGATCTCGCGCCTTGGTGAAGACGAAGATGGCGGCTCCGGAACGGATGTCGGAGCAACACGGGACCAGATGCTGGACTGCTCTGCTGGATTGAAGGTAAGTGTGTTTTTTGTTTTGTTTTTTTTTTTTATTTTTGAGTATAGTTCCTCCTAAGTGTCACATGGGAGGGTCTGTCACTTAAAGTGAAACTCTTCTTTAACTTTGCGCACTGCAAAATCTGTAAGTGTATCCTCAAGGGGTAACTCCACCTCTCTAGCATTGTTCAACATTAAGAATTTAAAAATAGGTGACTTCAGGTGTCATCCATGGGTTCCGACGTGCTTAAAGATTCAGTTATTGCCTTTGGAAATCATTTCCAATTAGGCAGAAATCATGTTGGCACGAGGAACATATCATTTACTCACCTAGGTTTTCATAATTGCGAGCAGTTTCCCTATTCCCCTTCCCAGCCAGTTGCCTAATAGGGGCAGGGCTGTCTTTAATGGCATAGTGGCAATTCAATGGGTCAGTTCTCTATTCAGTTATTCCATTTGTTAGAAGAATCTGGTAAATTAAAGCCTTAGAGGCTCCATTAAATAAGAAGTTTCATTCCAGGCTTGCCTGCTTGCTGTCCTTGTTGGGCTTTCTTCAGATTTTTGGAATAAACAACAGGAACTGTTTGACAGAGAATAATGTATCATTAACACAGACCCAAAGCTTAAAAATAAGTTTTGGGGGCGTGGCTTGGATGGCCCCAGCAGCGGACGCTTACTAGAGGTGCTCCCGTACCAGCCTGCTTAATCTGAGTGCATCAGGTGACCTGACAGCAGAGGAAGATCCAAGTCTCCGGGGCAGCCACATTCAAAAGCCAGGAGGATTTAGCAGCTTGCACGCCGCTACAGCGATTTCTTACCTCGGCAGATCCAGTCACTGTCCACCCCTCCAAAATGTTGCCGGCAGCATCAGCGAACCGCGTGGCCATGGTACATTCTGATCGGGAGGATAAATCTCCTCCCTACTCCCCACAACCACCAGGGATAACTATGCAAAGTGATTTCTCTCAAGGGAAGACGGATTATCTCCAGACTCCCTCAGTACTACATGGGCGCAGCATCGTCATTGGGAGCGTAGGGGGGACCCCCTCCTCCAGCAGCATCTCCTTTCACAGATCTCCTTCGCAGCGTTTTCAGAAACAGGAAAAGAGGTTAAGCAGGATCATATGCCTTCCCTGCAATCTGCACAGACAGATATCCAGCAGCAGCCCTCCAGACAAAACTCTCCAGACAATAATGTATCATTAATAATGTATCATGTATCAATCATGGTGAGTCCCCCTCAGGGGCCCTCTCATTTCTATGTATGCATCCTGGCACCATACTCCACGCCCACCTAGAGCCTTCAGCTTTTTGCCCGTTCACCAGAACAAGTAACCTAGACCCTCCAATGCAGCAGGGCACTCTAAGACCTCACCAACCCCCACAGCCCCTTATTAAAGGTTGGGCACATCATTGCACCTGGGTTCACAATCAAACACCCCAGCTTGGTAAGACTACTTGCAGTCTATACCTACTAAAGAGGATATCTGCCTCTTGATTTCAGAAGTTAAAGAAACCTATTTGAGCCAAAATACATATTTTACGAACTGATATGCGCAAACTTGGGGATTAAAGTAGATCGGCTACGATTAAACATCCGGAGGACCTTCCCCCACTTTTGTTTGGTTCTGGAAATCCCACAGCCCACCATTCCTGGCTGGGGACCTCTCCCAGTCTATGCTACATCTGATTCGGATTGGCAGGTAGTAGGCCACAGAAAACGAGCACACCACCGTTTTTCTCCACAATCATTATCGGAAAATAAAGGGCGTAGGCGCGAGTCTATTAGTTTTTGAGTATAGTTCCTCTTTAAGGAGTTAGCTTATAACAAAGCCCCCGGGCCTGATGGCTTTTCATACTCTTATTACAAGACATATGCCCCCACATTGGTCCTCCATATGACGACCTTGTTCAATAGTTTTTTTTTGAAAGGGGCCCCAATCCCGAACACCATGCTCCATTCCTATATTTCTGTATTCCCCAAACCGGGCAAAGACACAGAAAACACCTCCAGTTACCAACCCATTGCTTTTGCTGAACACTGATTTAAACATTTTTACTAGGATACTAGCTACCTGTTTCAGTACATATTTACCTAATATAATTGCTAAAGAGCAGGTTGGCTTTATCTCAGCTTGCCAGGCTGGGGACAACACGAGATTTACTATAAATA
Source organism: Pyxicephalus adspersus (assembly GCF_032062135.1). Classification (NCBI taxonomy): domain Eukaryota; kingdom Metazoa; phylum Chordata; class Amphibia; order Anura; family Pyxicephalidae; genus Pyxicephalus; species Pyxicephalus adspersus. Next base: position 1,200,251 of record NC_092870.1, on the reverse strand, counting down.
TTATAGACTCCTTGAAATAAGATGGAAACTGGCGCTGTGGTTTTGAGTTTGGATGCCAAAAAGGCATTTGATCGCCTTAGTTGGCCTTTAATGATGGCGACACTACAAAAGGTGGGGATCGAGGGCCCTTTTTTGAAATCTGTTCTATATTTTAAGCTGTGGGGGTTAAACTTACCCATGCGGACTCCCCTTCCTTTACTATTCGTAATGGCACGGCTGCCCCCTTTCCCCGCTCATATTTGCGCTCTGTATAGAGCCTCTTGCAGCCACCCTACACAAACATCCTGATATTACAGGGGTTCCCATTAAGACTAAACATTTCACAATAGCACTCTACGCTGATAACATCCTCTTAACTCTCACCAACCTCCAAGTGACCTTACCCAATCTTCATAAGGTGTTGGACGAGTATGGCACCCTCTCTGGTTATAAAATTAACTCCACTGAAACAGAAGCCCTCCTGGTCACAGAATACCTGAGGTCTCGACTCTGTATAAGCACAATTATATACCCCTTCTTAGGAAGACCACAGGATTGCCTAATAAATGGAAGTCCTTACTAATTTCTTTTTTTGGGCGAATGGCCCTGATTAAGATGTCTGCAGAAATTCCTTTACCTATTCTCCACTCTACCGGTAACAGTTCCTTATAAAACGCTTAAGGCATTGCAGGCATCGATTTTAGATTTTATTTGGGGATACAAAAAGCATAGACTCCCGAAAAGTGTGTTATGTACAATTGCGTAGTAAGGGGGGACTTGGAGTCCCAGACTTGAGTCCCTGAAGCTTTGGAAGCTTTGAGTCCCTGAAGAATTTGGAAATTAAACATTATGCCTAGGCCCTCATGAGGGGCTGGACTTTTTCACCTCCTACATCCTTTGAAAGACTATAATAAAACATGTGAAAGAATCCTGGGAAGAGAGCTTCCTGAGGACAAGTGGAGGGTCATTTGGCAACAAGCCCAAAAAAAGTTCCCTTTGTACAGTCTATAAGAAAAATACCTATAAGATCCTTATGCATTGGTACCTTACACCGGAGGTCCTACATAAGATCTTCCCCCTGACAAGTAACAGTTGCTGGCGATGCTCCAGAAGTAGGAACTTTGCACCATATTTTTTTGGACTTCCTTCGCATAGTCCCCTACTGGCAAATGGTAAACAACCTTCTTGAGGAGGTGTTTGAAGTATCCATACCACTAGATCTGCTGATCATCTCATCTTTTGGGACTGTCAATTATGGAACTCTCTAAATATGGCAAACATTCTTACTGCGGCCAGATGTCTAATAGCTAGTCATTGGAAAGTGGCCTCACCTCCCACTTTATCTGCTCAGATAAGCCGTATTAAAGATGTCCACCTTATGGAACAATTGACAGCGAGGTTTTATGATAGGCTGGACAAAATCAGATTTGTGCCCCATGGGAGGACTATGTTGATACCCGCCTCAATGCACATTCCACATGAGCTATCTGCTCATTCCTCCTGGTTATTCCTGGGAGGATTTCCCACGAACTCACTACATGGCTAAGACACAGGATGTTTCGCTTTCCCCCCATCCTATTTCCCCCCTTCATTTCTCTTTTCTCTCTTTTCTTTGTTTCCAGGTGGAGTTAACTATTTGTGAGTCAATGTAATTATGCGGTATTACCATGGTTGATACCCGTTTTCATGGTTTATTTCTCTTGTCTCACCTGGCTAGTGTGGAACATTTGCCATTTATAGCTTTAGTACTGTTGTGAAGAGCTGTTCTCAATTATTACAAGTATATTGATGATAATTTCTGAAAGGATAATTACTTTGTTTACAACAGTTTACTATGCTGAATGTCATAGTCATTGTGCTGTGGTTAACACAACCAGTCTTAACCCTCATTGTTCTTATAAATAAAAAATAAGTTTTGGGTAAACCGCTCCATTTTGACTATTGAGGAAAGAAACTTGGGAGTTCTTACCTTGTACAAAGTGTTACAAAGCTAAAAGCACTTCTGAAAAATCCATTGCTTGAACCATCCAATTATGTTTTTTTTTTCCCAGGTCAGCAGAGCCAGCAGCAGAACGCACTGCCAGACTATAGCAAGGCATGGGAGGAGTATTACAAGAAGCAGAGTGAGTGCTTCCATACCACCTTTGCTATTTGCTGCTTTTAACTGGGTCAACTGTGTTCATCAAGAAGTGCTATGTTAAATGGATATTGACTCACAGACTAAAGACTGGTGTTCTTCCTAGCTGAGCTCCTGTACTGCTCTTCATAGTTAGTATTTCTTGTCTTTTCAGGGGATGCTGCCAGCACCACCTCACAATCGAGCCCCCAACCAGATTACACCTTGGCATGGGCAGAGTATTACAGACAGCAGGCTGCATTTTATGGACAGTCATTGGGCCAGGGGCAAGCCCACAGCCAGGTGAGTGAGACCTTTTGTGTCCCTCATTAACTTAAGCTAAGAATAGTGGGATTTCAGGGTGGTTTTCCAAATGCAAGGAAAGGAAGTGTTCACTGACCCAGACAACCAGGTTCTAGTTGCGTTCCCCCTTTCCCTAGACTCGATCAGATGAAATCATGTGTGGTTGCTAGTAGAAAAATAGACATACCTTTTTTTCCCTTCCAGTTTTGGAACCTTGTTCTCCAAAGGCCAACTATTGAATTCCAACAGGAAGCTTTTATTGTCCAGTTGGTCTGTTTAAAAATTGGAGGGGGCACTATTGATTTTCTTTTTTTTTTTCCAAAACCAGAAATCCGTTCTTCCTAACCGTTATGTAATCTCTTTGGTAGGAATTTTTTTTTAACATACATTAATGGCTTATACCCACAATTTGTTGTGCTGATAAATATTTTTTAACATTCAGAAACATTTTCTACTTTGCTTCCTATTACTCAAAATATAATTGAGCAAATAGTGTATCTAAAAAAATAAATAAATAAAAATATTGATGTATTGGAGGAGTGACAGGGTGCATTTCATTTATTTTTCTAATTAAGTCTGCGTTCGCACTCACGCCTTTTTTTTTTCCTTGGCAGGAGCAGTAGAACAATTGAGTTGAAACGTTTTGTTTTTTTTCTCCATTCAGAACCATGGCAGGAAAAGAACCTTAATTGGTAACACATTCAAAGATTTGACAGTGTTTGAAGAAGACTTCTTTGTTTTTTCAACACTAGTCCTAGAGTTAAATCTATATTGAACTTTGCTAATCAGGATTCTATATTAAACTAAAAATATAAATGCCGTTTTTTGTTTTTTGGTTTTTTTTTTGTTTTGTTTTTTTGCGCATTTATACATACTTTTTTTAACATGAGTTCTTTTTGGAACCAAGTACATTGAAGGAAAAAACAAATCAATCAAAAACTATGTGAATTTATATCGCTCCATGGTGTACCCCTGCGCGCATTTTGTCTCATAGACAATGCAGCTTTGAGGTCTTGTCACAAACAAAAAATTATATATCAAAATAATGATAAAAAAGTACACCACCTCCTATAAAAAAAAATGTGTATTTAAATATTCTTACCAGTAAATTTGTGAAATGTTTTAAGTCTATTTTTTTATGACTTAATTTGTTTTTATTGCCTTTTTTATTTTATCTCATCAATCTGTTAATTGGAAATGTCCATTCTGAAAAGTGAATATAAGAATGTATTTCTTGAGTATTGGGTGTACGGGTTATAAAGGGAGGGGGAGCTGGCCCATATTTTGCAGGCTTTGTATAATAACCAAAGTTTTGAAGAATTATTAAAAAAAAATACCTTCTCTTCTTCCAAAGGGAATTGTTTTGCAGTGCAATGTGAGTAAGCTTTGTAAGTGAACTCCTCCCCTGATGAGGGGTGTCTTTTATAAACCACTGTATATCAAATATTCAATTGGCTATGTATAGCAGGCTTGCAAGCGATAATGGGGGAAAATTTACTTTTTAATAAATATTTTCACATCTAATTGTCAAATTTCATAGCGTAAATTCTAGTATTAACCACAGTATATGTTAAAAAATATACTTTGATTTAATAAAAGAGATATGATTTTGAATGTTTATTTTATTTTTTTATTTTTTTTAAACCGAATACATGTAAAGTTTTTTGTGTGTGAATTTAAAAAATGTAATCCATGGGAACATTCAGTTTTTTTTTTGTTTTGTTTTTTTCGAAATTAGGGGGGGGTTCACTTTTTCTTCAAAAAAATGTTTATCTATTAATTGAGTATGTTACAGAAAAAGGTCATGCCTGACAACTGCATTTTACACACTATATAATAAAAAATACCACAAGTCTGCTTGTGAAATAAAATGTTTGATTTTTACAGTTAACCTTTTATTTACTTTTCTTTTTTACTGTACATCACTTTTACTTCCTTTCATCATTCAGTCCCTCAATTTTTGTCTCAAGAAAGTACAAAAATTGATGCACTCAATGCATCTTTTTTAAATCTAGGCATAGATGAATTTTGTAAGATATAATTTTTTCCCTATATATTGTATGATTCACCAGATTCTTTTTGTATTTGGCCATACAATTATAATTTGATCCAGCAAAGAAGATTTTTTTGGGAACACCCATTTTGTTATTGGTCTGATAATAAAATTCGGTCTTGTATTGCTATCCAATTTACAACATTAAGCAGTTCCTGTCATTCTTTTGCAAGGTCTGATTTCTTTACCCAACACTCACTTTACGTTGATCCTTTCCTAAGTAAAACATGAAGCTGATTTCGCTGATGTCCTTATCTGCATACTTATGGGTAACCTATGTGGCATCTGTACAGCAAACATTTATTCATGTCCACCTGGCATTAACTGGCTATGACTTTTCATTGATATAGAGTATGTGAGTTTTGGCTTATGTGCAAATATCTCAAATATAACCATACTTTCACTTTTTTAACCTCTCTATACCATACATAAAGCCATGGCACTTCTGGTAGTCTACAAGCCTAGAGCATTATACCTACAGCTTGGCTGAGGCTGGTTCACAAAGAACATGCCCCCTGTATGAGCTTATTTGGACCCTCCTTCCAACAAAGGCAGGAACAGAAGCCTGACCACTGACAAATTTAATCCTCCTAGTTACCTTTTTGGCTGATTATAAGATTTACATCTTATTAGGCCATGTCTCTTGGTAATTGTGTTAAAATAGCAGAGTATGGTGAGCTGCTAAGCACAAATGGAATATGGGTAATTAACCTGCCAGTTTTGTAATTTTGTGCAGCCAGTGATTCAATATGTGCTATGTTTGGGAAGAAATTAAATCTTTGCTAAGATTCACAGAATATTTTGGTACATGTTAATGTGGTCGATTCCTGAACCATCTCCTGCTTTTCCAAAGGACAAGAGCTATTTTATTGGCTGGACAAGGTGGGTAAAGGGGCAACAGCAGAAGCTCTTATTGTCCAGCTTTGGGGGATATGATGAGGCATTAGGAAACAACCTAGAAGGTTAAATGAACCAAGCAAAAATTCGACTTTAGCTACATATCATGTGCTGTTTCATCTAACATTTAAAAAATCCTGTTGTGGGTGTAATGTGGAAGCTGCAATCACTTGCTCCCTAATTGAAAATGTACACTCTACCTGAGTAGTTTCATTACTTAAGCTACGTACACACGGCAAATTTTTCTCGCCCGATAATCGGCTTCGGCCGGTTATCGAGCGAGAATCTGGCGTGTGTACAGCACGCGTTGTTCATCGTCCGTGGATCCGACCTGGCAGATCCACGAACGATGAACGACGCGCGATCCTAATACAAGGGAAGGGGGAGAGCGCGCAGCAGGGTGCCTCTCCGTCGCTCTCCCCCTCCCCTCTGCATAGAGCAGAATGGTGCTGTATGTACAGCACTCGTTCATGCATTGTGCAGTGCATAGTCGTTGGAAAGGATCGTGAAAGATCCGTTCCAACGACAAGAATTGCACGTGTGTATGCGGCTTAAGTCACTGACTTACAGTGATCATGTAGCAAATGAAGTCAAGCATTCTGATTTCTTGTTCCATGTCTGTGATCTGGGTAATAAAGCCTTTGGATTTTGATAGAAAGCTGGCATTGTCAAAGGGCCAACCTACATATTCGACCCAATCAAAACAAGCGTTGCTGTCCTGTCTCCAATCATACTTGTTAAGCTTTGGTTGTCCATATGCAGCAAAATTGCAATATATTTATTCAATGGGTTTTTTGCAAGCAAGGCTAGGCATTGTGTTGGAAATTATGTCCATGTAAAGCAAAATTTGGGCTTTGGAGGGGGAGTTGTGCTGCAGTGTGGCTCATGATGATAGCGCAGAGTAATATAGATAAGCTTTCTGTCTGCTGTTTCTCATTTTCCTGTCCATTCACAAGCCAGGGATGAGGAGTAGACCTAGAAGCTGTTTTAAATCTCAGAACTGGGTGAACATAAATACAAAACCACCCCTGAATGTGTTTTATGCATGTATTTAGCGGTCTGCGTAGTTTGTAATTTGATTTATTTGTTTTGATGTGGTGTTCTGAGTGATTTAATAATAGAGATAAACCTCAGATATTTTTTAATGCCATTTACTGCAGCTATAGTAAAAATATTTATTAAATATATATTTTTCCTGCTTTGCTTCATGTAATAATTCTGACCAGAAATAAGCTGACCAAGGAAGGGGGAGAATGATGACACTTTCAGAGTGTCATCACTCCCCCACTTCCTTGGTCACTTTCTGTTGCTCCTTCACTGACCAATCACAACCTGGTGGCTGGGAGGAGACCACACAGTATTTCTTAAAGTGCAACTAAACTGAAAATAAAAAAAAATCACACTTTAATTCTGCAGATCCCTCGATTCCGCTGGAGAAGTCCTGAATCAGGTCCCGCTCCGTCCTAAAATCCTTCTTTGTCCTGGTGCGGAGGAAGCGCTGGGCCCTGCCGTCTTGATCTGTCCTCTACCTTCTGGCTGTGTCTACCCTGTCTTGCACTGCACAGGCGTGAGATTGGGTGATGTACCCTGCTGTAAAGGGGGGTGGGGGGGGGAAAAAGTGCTGATCTCACTGCGCATCCCATTCGCTCAGCTGCTCACTGCTACCCTCATTCATTTTTTGTAGGCTGCTGTAAGTGAGGCAGAGGAAGCAGTAACTGCACCACAATCTCTCTACCTCTTTCCTAACATTACAGGGGCCCTGTCTGCCAATGCACCATATGATCTCCCCACTACTAAGCAGGATGCACAGCATGCATATCTAATAAGCAAATATGGCTGCCCTAAAATTAGCTATGCATTGGTTGATAGTAATAGTTTATCTGGCTATGCAACCATCTCCCTAATATTAGTAGCCTAACTGGTATAAGCACTATGTGCTCATCCACCAGCTGGACTGGTCACACAAACTCCGACCCCACCACCCCACTTTTCACCAAAAGGCCTATATAAATAAGAGGAGTTCCTCTCCCAGTCCTTAAAAAGCAGCATCCAGTGGGATCAGTCCCCCACTGTTCACTATAATAACAGGCAGAGCGGTGAAGGAGGTAATAGAGATTGTCACACTCGATCAAGCAAAGAATGGGCATTTCCCATCAATATTTGATACATCAATCAATCATTAATCAGGATCTGTCCTAGTTTTATATTCCAATTACACTCAATGTTTAATCTATTGATAAGTCAAGGAAAGTATGGCCACCTCATTGTGTACACTTTATAAACTACCCAATGTATTTAGATATTGAAAACTTGAATGCATGTCCCGGCTAGCTTTTAAATCCTTACATACTGTAGATCTCTTTGCAACGTGACATTATGCTAGTGGTCACTAATAAATGAGCTACAAGGAGATCACATGAGCCTCCTCTGCTGCCTTTAATTTCCATTATTGAGAGCATTGGGTGGTGCTGGGAGGGGTCATTCCATCCATTTACCGTTCCTATCAATATTACAGGAGATCTAAAGACTCCCCTGTTCTGTACTCATTGTTCTTCTAATGCTGCATGTCAATGTCGGCTGGTAATGGACGTCAGAGAAAAAGTGTCTGTGTTCCCTGCAATAACCAATCAGATTCCAGCTTTATTATCCTGGTGCACCTCTAGGGTATATTAACTATAGCCCTAGATCTTGACTTTTAGTAGGAGTCTGATTTACCGTCCCATCCAAAAGATAGTTCATTCAACTTATTTTGTAATCAGCCCATTGTGTGTGTGTGTGTATATATATATATATATATATATATAGATCATCACAACAGAACGCCATTAACAAGATCAGTGGTCATTATGGTATCTATGTAAACCATATTGTATCAACAGCAATAAAGTAAGGGTAGGGGTGACAAGTTGGTAGTGGAAGCCCCCACATTTATATTCTCGGAGGTTCATTTTAAAGCAGAACTTCAGCCAAGCCTATTACACAGAATAGATACATTCTGTATATGAGAATTGTTTTATCTTCCAAAGGTCAAAATTGAAGTTTAATTTTGCGGTGTACCATGTTGAGAAAGTGACAATGGGCACCATAATATGGGTACAAGTAGGTGCTTGCTGGGCCACTACTGGTGGGGTAAAAACAAACATTAAATATGGGGTTTTTGCACCCATGATTGGAGGGCTATTGTAGCCGGTGACTTTGCTTCTAAAATGTGGTGTAAGTAGGGCTGTAGGTACAAGTGTTTGCTAGATTAGGTTACTCAAATTGAGCTTTTGTCAAACAACCTAAAATCAGTTTGGTCCGTTTTAACAATGGAACTTGTGCACTAAAGAAATGTCTGGCAAGATTTTTAGAAGTACAGTGTCATCTTTTGTTTACATAATTTGTTATTTAGTATTTTTTTTTAATAATAAAAGATGTTTCTATAATATCACTCTTTGGTTTCTTAAAAATCATGCTTTCCTGTTTCCTTCTTTTTGGAGGTTTTCCTGCCCAAATTAGGGAACTAGACTTCCTTCCCTTTCATTTTTTTAAATTGGGGATGTGGTACTTATTGATTAACATACTATCTAAGATGTTTTCCATCATTTCCCAAGTTGACCACTTAGAGTTGATGGGGGGCGTGGCCAGCTTATGGCGGTGTAGGACAAGCTGCTTCAGAGCTTCGTGTCCCGCCTGGGGCAATTCACTTATTCAGCACTGCAGTGCCTTATCAGCACCTTCAATGGGACCCAAACACAAGGGAGCAAAGAATGAACGCCCTGGTGGAGGCAACCCCTCATCCGGAGGCATCCCGGGGTTCTTCTCCACAGGAGGCCTCAGCGACCGTGACAAGGCCTCAAAGCCCGGCTTGATTTTTGGCCACATCTGACGTGCAGACATCCAAGACCCGACCTACACAGCCACGGACTGGACTACAGCAGGGGTCAGGAACACAGGATCCAGAGGCTGCCACACCATCATTCTCACAGGTACTCCATAACTCCCCCATACACAGCCCCTGTATTCCTCTTACAATGGAGGACTCTTCAAGTCCCAGCCTCATTGCAATGGCTACTGAGGAGGCATGGGACTGGAAGGCCCACCTCAGAGCCCTAACTACCTGTCAAGATTTGGATTATAGCATAGGTCGCCTGGAAGCAAGCTCTGTCAGAATTTCATGCCATGCAGCAATCTCTACAACAGGTGACTAGTACCAGCACAGCTCTTCAAACCTGATGTGCTGATCTCTCTTCACAACTCAATTTCCATGCAGACATTTTGGAGCGGCATGAAACGCAAATCAGTATTTTATTTTTTTTTTTTTTTTTTTTTACATGATGCTGAAAACTGCAACCGGCGGAACAACATTCGTATCGGGTTTACCCGAATCTGTACCAAACTCGGAATTATCTGCGGCAGCCTATTCTATCTTCGCTAAACTCCTCGCTATTCCATCTGATGTGGACATTGAGATAGACAGAATACACCGAACCCTGGGCCCACGCAGCGCAGATCCACAACGTCCTAGAGACATTATATGCCGCATTCATTTCTATAGAACGAGGGAAGATATGAAAAAAGCCAGGGAATTCGCCACTATCCAATATGCAGGGGCGCAGATACAACTGCTACCTGACCTCTCCAAACATACGCTAGATCTATGCAGGGCTCTTCAACTGCTTCTAACGGCTCCCTGAGAAAAGAATATCCTCTACAGGTGGGGATACCCCTTCCACCTCATCATCAGATCAGGAGGCAAAACCCACATTCTCCAAGAGCCATCCGATTTGCCTCGAATTTTGCAGGAGCTACGACTTCCTGACATCACGTTACCCGAATGGCCCACAGCGAAATTGCTCCTCAATAGTAAAACAACTGCACCGCAAGCTCCTCCACCACATTCATCCAGTAGATCTCCAAGCTCTTTGCCAAGACGCCACTCTCGCCCTTCTACATCATCCTAACCTACCATATCTCCAAGCTGATGATGGTTTTCTTTTGACCCTTGAGTCACTGCCAGAATTGTTATTGGAGTGTTTCACTTATATTCTTCACCCACCTGCAAAACTCCTAAGTCACTATGTGTTAATAGATTATCGTCCTTCAAGGCCACCTGCTTGGACGGCTACCTTCTTCGCGGATTGTCTCATCTACCTTCCATAAGGGGCTTTATGCTCCTGTTAAAGAAGTTTCTTTTACCCCTGTGGTCTTCTCTCATCTACTGGTAGCTATGGGTTTTTTTCCTTTTCCTTCTAGGATCTAGGCAGTGGACTGCTTAATATTATCTCTCACTGGTTGCCCTTATAACTGTTATTGTTTTAGCAGATTAAGAAGGCCCCCTAGAATTTTAGGTGGGCACGACTTGGGGCTGCCATCGAGCCAAAGAGCTGTAATACAACTTCCTATTTAGTTGGTCTTATAGATATGCAAGGGAAATCTAAACCACTACAGTAAAGATGGGTGGTGTATTAATGTTTTCTCGATGGCTTAGGCTCACTTGAAGATGCCATTCCCTGAACTTTCTCACTTACCGTATTTAGTTGGAATTAGGCGAATGGCCTCTTCTATTGTACTTACCTCATTCATTCTTTTGCCCTATACCTTAGCTAATGGTTTGCAAATGTTTAAAATTTCGGATAGGAACACTTTGTTGGTTTGGATATACTTAATTTTGGTTCTGTGGGTTCCCCCAGGTGTGACTTATCTGTTAATTTGTTTGCTTGTTTGTCTCCTGCTGCTTTACATCACCACGTCCCCCACATAGGCCTACCGTCTTTGACAGACGGGTATTTGGGATTCTTGGGATCCCGCTCTAGTTTTTTTACCCCACGGACGAGAACTTGCCCCATCTGGTGTCCCCTTCCTTACCCAACCCCCCTGCCCCATGTCATCATTACATAATCAGTCACAATGAAAATCTGTACCCTTAATGCTAACAGCCCCAACAATTGCTCACAGTTATTATATGCTCAACATAAAGCAAGAGTACACATCTTAATTCTACAGGAGACCCACTTCCAATCCAACAAGATCACCTCTCTCCGCAACCGCTATTACTCCACCCGGTTTGACAGCTCTAATCCTGAATCCAGAACTAAAGGAGTTTTTATAGCGTTCCATAAAATCCTGCCAGTACGGATAATAGACTCCAGTTCTGATCCCCAGGGCAGATACCTAATTCTCAAAGTCTCTATATGGGACAAGAAATTTGTTTGCCTCCCTCTATGCACCTAACCACCAACCTACAATAGCCACATTCCAGTAGCTGGAGACCCTGAAAGGGTTTGTGGAGGGAACTATCATTGTGGGAGGTGACCTGAATTTTTACAATGGACCCCCTTATTGATACCCCTACTTATTGATACAATGGATCCTAAAGAATGGACATGGAAGTCTAACGACTCCCTGTTCCAAGGCTCAATCTGTGCAAAGCCGGTTCTTTGATGCTTTTTCTAACTTCATTGGGGACCATTCCTCAGATCCTACTTCCCTCCCTATGCAATGGGAAGCTATGAAGGTGGTTCTACGGGGGGGTTCTAATACAGCAGGGAGCCAGACTCAAAAAGATTAGATCACAAGATATTAAAATTACAACTGACAAAATTAATTCCTTGGAACATGTACATAAGCAAAACATGGCCCCTAGAACTGACAACTGCTAGAACCCATCTATTGGAATTGTATGACTTAGCACATCAACGCCACCGAGATGGCTTCCGCAAATTTACCAATATGGGGATAAATGTGGCAGACTTTTGGCACAAGGGCTACACCTGCGTACGCCAACCACATATATACCCTCTATATAAACTGCTAATGGTGCAATGACCTCCATTCCCAGGGTCATTTTGCAGACATTCTATAAAAATTACTCAGATCAAGTATCTATTTTTAAGATCAACTATCAAATTTGTTCTACCACTGTGACCCCTTCTTCTCTATAAGAATATATATCTGAAACAGCTCTCCCAGTACTAGATCCAGAGGTGATCTCCCAGTTAGAATCTCCATTTACTGAAGAGGAGGTCTCTGCCGTCAACTTCCACGCCAGCCGGGAAACGTCCTGGCCCAGATGGATTCACCACACGGTTCTATAAATTACATGCCCTTAAGCTTGTCCCTTTCTTAACAAAAGTTTTTTCCTCCGTATCTACAGCTACTCTGTTTCCATCACAGAGCCTAGAAGCACACATTACGATCCTCCCCAAACCATGCACAGACCATACAGTATGTTTTAACTACAGGCCCCATATCCTTGATTAATGTAGACACCAAAATATTTTCTAAACTGATAGCCAATAGACTCTCTCCATACATGCCAAGGTTGATACATAAGGATCAAACTGGATTTATTTATGAAAGAGAAGCTAGGGACAACACCATTAAGGCTATTTTACTAACCCAATTTGCCAAATCTACAGGCACGCCTATGTGACTTCTGTCAGTAGATGCTGAAAAGGCCTTTGACAGGGTGAACTGGCAGTTTGTGTATTTGGTGTTAGGCCAGGTTTGCTTAGGCCCCAGTATGATCTCCAGAATTTCAGTGTTGTACTCTTCACCACAAGCCCATGTACGGGTTAATGGCACCCTTTCTGAATCCTTTCAAATCAGGAATGGCACAAGACAGGACTGCCCCCTTTCCCCGTTGTTGTACGCTTTGGTCATGGAGCATTTAGCTGTAGCATTGCGCCAAAATCCAGATATTAAGAGCGTCAAGATAGGGGATACACAATACAAATTCTCACTATATGCGGATGTTCTGCCTATGTACATAACATCCCCGCATAATTACGATACCTTCAATATTGAAAGCATTTGACGAATTTGGTTTATATAATAATTTTAAGGTAAATTACTCAAAATCTAAAATTCTGTTACCCTGGACCCCAACCCAATGTCAGCTATAAGTGATAATACTTCCTTTAGAATTTGCAATGAAGCCATCAAGTATCTAGGTATAATGATTACGTCGGACCCAACTAGATTATTCACATTTACCTATTCTCCATTAAATAGCAAACTTCAAACTGATCTTAAGAAATATGATTCTCTGCCTCTTTCCTGGTTCGCACGTATTAATACCCTTAAAATGGACATCTTTCCTAGAATATTATGTGTTCCAAACGGTTCCTATATCCCTAGCAGTTACATATCTACGTAAAATACATAGGTCATTTCGAAAATTTCTATGGAATGCGAAGCGCCCCAGATTAGCGTTGTAACAAAGGCCCTCTGTTTGTCTGTTGAGATGATTGGGTTACATAAGGTGTTTGACCTAATTATCTCCCAGACAGAGGAGAGACATTGTGTGTTCAGTACGGGAGACTTTATAAACAATGTGGTTTTACTGTCTGGAGATGAGTGGGTTACGTCCGGTGTCTGACCTAATTATCTCCCAGACAGAGGGGAGACATTGGGTGGGAGTGTCCTGGATTGTGTGGTTATTTCCATTGGTTGGTGTGTCCATCGCCTAGTTCTCCATCAGGTCCAGAGGGGAGGTCCCCTTGCATGGGGACTTGTATATAATACCAAGTGTGACATCAATAAAGTGTTCTTTCTTTTTCACCCTCAACTTGCAGCCGTGTCTCGTGTTGTAGGGAACCGCTATATTACTACTAGCTCTTGTAAGATCTACCCAACTATGGGGAATCACAATTCAGCTTGGGGAGTCGCTGGAGTAACTCTGCAGGGCCACCCGGACTTAGGGGGAAGGACGTCGCCAATTGTTGATACCGTTACAAGCGTTCAGTACTTTTGATTAGGAATATTTATCTGGATAAATATGGGTATTATAACACCCTATCAATGCACATATACAGTTAGGTCCATAAATATTTGGACAGACAACTTTTTTCTAATTATGGTTCTGTACATTACCACATTTAATTTTAAAAGAAACAACAGTTGTGAACTGCAGACTTTAAGCTTTAATGCAGTGGGTTGAACAAAAATATGGATAGCATAAAAATGTGAGGAACTAAAACTTTTTTTTTTTTACACAATCACTTCATTTCAGGGGCTCAAAAGTAATTGGACAAATGAAAATGTTGAAAATAAAATGTTCATTTCTAATACTTGGTTGACAGCCTGTAGTCTTGAACCCATGGACATCACCAGATGGTGGGTTTCCTCCTTTTTAATTCTCTGCCAGGCCTTTACTGCAGCAGCTTTTAGTTGCTGTTTGTTAGTGGGCCTTTCTGTCCAAAGTTTAGACTTTAACAAGTAAAATGCATGTTCAATTGGGTTCAGATCAGGTGACTGACTTGACCATTCAAAAATATTCCACTTCTTTGCTTTAATAAACTCCTGGGTTGCTTTGGCTGTATGTTTTGGGTCATTGTCCATCTGTATTATGAAACTCCTCCTAATCAATTTGACTGCATTTAGCTGGATTTGAGCACACGGTATGTCTCTGAACACCTCAGAATTCATTCGGCTGCTTCTGTCCTGTGTCACATCATCGATAAACACTAGTGTCCCAGTGCCACGGGCAGCCATGCACGCCCAAACCATCACACTCCCTCCGCTATGTTTTACAGATAATGTGGTATGCTTTGGATCATAAGCTGTTCCACGCCTTCTCCATACTTTTTTTCTTGTCATCATTCTGGTAAAGATTGACCTTGGTTTTATCCGTCTAAGGAATGTTTTTTCAGAACTGTGCTGGCTTTTTTTAGATGTATTTGAGCAAAGTCCAATCTTTCTATTCTTGAGGCTTATGGATGGCTAGCACCTTGCAGTACACCCTTTGTATTTACTTTCATGCAGTCTTCTCTTTATGGTAGACTTGGATATCGATACGCCTACTTCCTGGAGAGTGTTGGCTGTTGTGAAGAGGTTTCTCTTCACCATGGAAATGATTCTGCGATCATCCATCACTGGTGTCTTCCGTGGACGTCCAGGTCTTTTGGCATTGCTAAGTTCACCAGTGCTTTGTTTCTTTCTCATGATGTACTAAACTGTATATTTTGCCACTCCTAATATTGTAGCAATTTCTCGAATGGGTTTTTTCTGTTTTTGCAGCTTAAGGATGGCTTGTTTCACCTGCATAGAGAGCTCCTTTGACTACATGTTATCTGTTCACAGCAAAATCTTCCACATACGAGCACCCCCCTCAAATAAACTCCAGGCCTTTTATCTGCTTAATTGATAATGACATAACAAAGGAATTGCCCACACCAGCTCATGTGTTATGCACGCGAGTGCATAACACATGAGCCACTGATTGGGTACCCACTGTGCCACTGATTGGGTATGCTCAGGAGGGGCGTAACTAAGCTGCTACCTGGTCTTCACTAGAGACTCTGATGGTGAGGATAAGCTTGGGCCACAGGGTAGCTGCCAGGTCCCACTCCAGAGCAACCCCCAGGTCAGTGGCAGCTGACCAGAGGGGTCAGGGTACTCGGTGCAAGCACCAAGGGGCTTGCGTAGCCAAGAGGGTGATGGCAATCGGACAAAGTCCAAAAACAAGATCGGAGGTCAGGGTCAGGCAGCAATCAGGCACAGTCCATAAACGTAATCCGAGGTCAGGATAAGGCGGCAATCAGGCGAAGTCCAACGGTTGGTAAACAAGGTCCGGTACACAGCAAAGCAAACAGAGGAAACACCTTTGCACTAGGAGTTAGACAGGCTAAAACCTTGAGATTGCTCAGGCAACTTCCTGTAGTAGGAGGTGCCTTTAAATACCTGCAGAGATCCAGCCATAGGCTCTAGAACCAGAGGGCGTGTATGTGTTCCCTCATAGATTAAGAGAGACACACCCACGCCAGCTCAAACACCAGAGCAAGTCTCCAGCAGGAAGGAAACTCTGGCATGGAACACATGTACTGCGGTTACTGTACCTGAAAGATAGGACCCGGTGCCCGTGCCTGCAATTAGGAGCAGCGGCGCCGGCAAGACCCACAGGGCTAACACCATCAAATAGTCAGTTGTCCAATTACTTTTGAGCCCCTGAAATGAAATGAAATGATTGTGTAAAAAAAGGCTTTAGTTCCTCACATTTTTATGCAATCTTTTTGTTCAACCCACTGAATTAAAGCTGAAAGTCTGCAGTTCAACAGCATCTGAGTTGTTTCATTTAAAATTATTTGTGGTAATGTACAGAATCACAATTAGAAAAAAGTTGTCTCTGTCCGAATATTTATGGACCTAACTGTATATTCACTAAATGGAGGTTCATGCACAAATGATAGCTAGTCATTCAAACAGTTTAATTAGGAAAACAAGGTGAAACATAATATGCCAGCAATATTGGTAGATATCGAGATATAGAAACTTCAATCAATAAAACATACAATAAATGAAAATAATGTTGTTAGTAAGTAAACCCCTGTAATAATCTAACAAAGCTTGGTACACAATACAGTAATTACAAAATGGCAAAGTAATGCAATAATAATATAGACACCCATAAGACTGCAATCAGGAATATCTTGTAGCTACCTCCTAAGATGTTAATGGGTACCTCAGGAGCCTGCTTCCTTCAGCAGTGAGCCCCATGAAAGCTTACCTAAGAAACCCCTCAGGAGAAGAGGAAAAGAGCGACCTCCATTCTCAGTTCCCATTTTTTATAGTTAATTCTATATTGGTTGACGCACACCCCCTAAGACTGGGATTGGTTAATGTATTTTAATGGCCTCCCGGCTTAATTTCATATGGGAATCTGGAGCTGAAAACAAAAGGTCCAGCTGGGTCATCACCCCAACCCACCTGTCTAGTTAGGCATCCATCTTCTGCTAACTCAGGCTTGATGGATGTATTACCCCTTGAGGGTCCTACTGGTAACCAGTTTGTTATGGGAACTAGATTTTGTGTACCGGCATCTTTTTTTATTATCGGTTTGTTTATTGTTCCTTGGTTGAGGTTCTTTGATAACCCCTGATTAGACATCCCCTAGGTAATCCATATTGCCAGTACAAAGAAAAACAGGTTCCATATTTAAACACCACTCACACACACACACACTCTTGAGGTGCAACGGACCCCTGCTTGAGGCCATTGAAGCATTGGCCACACTAAGACAACAATTGTTTGTCTTGATTCCATTCATCATTCTCAGTTCCTCAGTTATTCGCATATGCAATAAAACTTTCTTTGAAAAGTTAGAATTAAGTTTCTGATATGTTAAAAAGAGAAGAGCAACTTAGGTAGTTCCCCGCAGTCTATTGTGTGTTGTTAAACAGTCCATAATTTTCATGATTGTGGTAGCAAAGTCCAATATTATAGATTTATAAGATTTATGCCCAAGCAATCCATCAATCAAGTCCATCATAGGCATTGGCACTCTGTGCCTTTATTTGAAGTATTTCTTGATTGCAAACACTCACAACTGTAGGTTGGTAGGCCTCGGAATCCGCCTGTCTCCTAAAGTATAGCTTGGGCAGATGCATTAACATAAGCACATGTTACTTACAGGAGAAGCATTTGTCAGGCCTAGTGGGCATTTCAAAAAAATGTCAATAATACTTTGAGTTCTCAGGATTATAGTTGTAAATGATAACATATACTGAGACCTGTCACATTGGTATACTATAATTAATATATATATATATATATATATATATATATATATATATTACCAGATACACTACCTGTAGCCATCACCACATAATCAGACTACACACATTTTATTAGTCTGTGCAGTATGTCTGCCAATCCCTTTGCATGCCTTCTGCTGTGCATGTGACCGAACTTTTCCCTTATGCTGTATCATCAATACCAACAGTGCACCGGAATATGTGTCTAGCTTGGCCCGAATCCCAAGCTGGGGATTGCCCTTACCTTGTGAAGCAGACACCTTACAAGAATATGCGTCCAGCTTGGCCGAGTCCCGGGCTTGGGACTGACCATTACCTTGTGCTGCAGACCGCAATAGCGCACATACCTCATGGCTTGGGCATTCAGGTACACTGAATCCTCCTGTTCCTCTGGCAGAGGTCACATTGATAGGCAATTGCAAGGAAGCAAAACAAGTTCTTCCAGAAGCAAACTTGGAAGCGAATCCAGAAAAGTGTGTCTCAGGAAGATGTCCTCAGTGGAGGCTAGCCTCAGGCAATGGTAGCCTAAGTACAATGGTACTGATTTATATCACTCACTATTCACTAATATCTTGTCTGTCTAAGTATATCTGTACTCATAAACAAGTCTGAGCCTCCTAATTCAATATCTATAATTAATATGGCACATAATAGGACTCCACTGGGAAGTTGCTCATAAACAATACTTAATCAATAAAATTGTGCAGAACTGAATCAGATAAACAAAAAAATTGCTTTTGTCAGATACATTGTGACAAATAAAACAATATGGAAAAAAACTTTAGCACACAGGAAAAAGACATTTTAATAGATTAATTACTTCCTTAACTTAGTTCCTTTCTTAACCCATTTACCTTTTATTGTCAAGGAGCATTAAATCTATATTTTTAACCAAAATTAAATGTCTGCCTTTTAAAATTGAACAAAAAAAAGTTCTCGCAAAGAATGACCTTCCATTTAAATGGTCCTTTCCTAAAGGCAGTTTCTCTAAAAGACTAGTGATTCGTATGTTAATGAATCACTTAACAACAAGGTGCAAGTCAGGCCCACAAAGGAAAGGACAACAGAAGATACAGCTAAAAAAAAAAAAAAAAATTAGAATTGTTTTCCTACCTGAGTACAATTATACAATTGGAGGCTTCTCCTTAAAACACACCAAAAATTAAAATGAAATAAAATATTAATATTAAAATGAATATTAATTGTTATTTATAAACAGTATTATGCATTATATTATGCAGCGTTGTACATTAAGTAGCACTGTACATAAAATAGAGCAAAGCCAATTACTGTGTGTTTTAGGGTCCTCTAGATTTACCTGTCCGGGTCATATCGAGATTCCATCGTTGATCTGTATTTTTCCTAAATTACAAAACTTCCAAACTGATTAATAACACTTTACTTTTGTGGGAGGTTCCCAACAGCTTGGTCACTTCCTCCTGACCCTCTACAATTCATTGTTTCCCTGTACTCTCTTTTAAAAGCTCTGAACTCTTCTAAGAATCTATTAAGTTGAGTTTTCAGTTGGTCATTCTCAGCCTATAAAGAATTGTATTGTGCCTTTGTATTTTTGAGAGAGATCCCTGGCTTATGAGGATAGGTCCCCCAACGTGGTGAATACACCTCAGTATCACGTCTGTATGTTTTATATGGACGTTGGTTTATCCTCTTTTCAGTACAACGGGTCAAACAAAATCTGACAATGTGGCCAAATAGTCCACAAGCATAGCATCTTATCTTGTGAAAGGCATTAACACATTTACTTACCCCTGACAGGTTTAGGCTGAGGACCTGAAATATCTGGAGCCTTTGATGACTGTTTACAGTACAAAGGAATGGTTTTATTAGAGTTCTGACCTTCCCTACAAACACAGGATGAGGCCACTGTCCTACTACACAAACAAGGCACACCAGTTTCATTTGCATGTGGGGGTTTAACAACTCTCCCTTTATTCTGGTGCTGTTTGTATGACTTGATGGCCTGGAACGATCTATGTATTATGCCTCTGATTTCCTCATGAGTCTGTTTCTTGGGATCTATTAGGTGTTCACATTTTTCACGAATTACAGGATGGGCATTTTGGATGTGAAGACTTCTATTCTTCATCTTCTCCAGTGGCCTTAGCGGTATTAGTGTCATAGGCTTCCCATAATCTATTTGCATACACCAGAGGGTTCTCTTTATTCTGTTGTTTAATTTGGTATGCTACTATAAATCCTACGGCTGAGGGGTTAATTATGGCTTGCATTTCCTCTACAGTTTCACGCGAGCTCCCTTTGCCCTCCTTAATGAGATCTGGCAAAGCATTCCATGTGTGGGGATCAATGGTTAAATGCAATACTCTTACCTGGTCACTAGGATTCCTAACTCCCAAAAGTTCACACCGCTGTTGTACATTCGTGGTATAGGACGTAATTTGCTCCTGTGCTTTAATTTTTCCAATAAACTCTGCCACACTCGTGTGTTTTGAAAGGCTGAGTAGGTTACTCCCTAGAGTTCACTTCTTTCCCATCTGCATTTCTTTTTGTGGCTAAGAGATATTGATCCCCACTAAGATCCTGGTCTATCACCACAGTGCCATCTCTATTTTCCTGTTGGCCTGCGATTTCTCCCATGGCAACAGGAAAAGGAGCATTTGGATCAAGGGATTCATCTTCCCAATTATTTTCATAACCTTCCTCTTCCCCCAATTCATATGCACATGGGGCTAAGGCTGCTTGTGCTTTAACTAATTCACCTTGAGCATATATATATAATTTTTACTTGGTCTTCAGAAGATCTGATCAGCTCATTTAAGGTGGAAGTGTTATTTAACTGGTGAAGTATATCTTAGTTGGCTGTTTCCATTTCTATTATTTTCCCTTCAGCACTTTGTACCATGTCTTCTAATGTATTAATTCTGGCACTCATGGTCATGTGGACTTGATACATAACTGCCATTGCTAAACTTTTTATCCTTTTTACAGGTTTTAGTTTGCTGGTCAAATAGTTCCTGCACATTTGCCCATGGAGCCTCTTTAAATTTAGCATCTGAGGCAAAGTTGATGCATTTATGCTTAAGAATATAAGCTGACATAAACCTTCCCAAACTGGATAAGGATGCCATTTCCAACACCAGTCCATAAAATCAAAATGTCATCAATATAGCGACGCCATAAGTGTATATACTGAAGATAGGGATGAAGTTTTGGGTTGGAGAAAAGATTTTTCTCCCGGTGTCCTAAATACAAGTTGGCATATGAGGGGGCACATTTTGTCCCCATCGCAACACCCTGCGATTGTAGGTAAATCTGGTCATTAAATGTGAAAACATTGCGGGTAAGAATATATTCTAGTAAAGTTAAAATAAAGCAGTTATATAGTTTTAAAGAGGGGTCATCAGTCTGAAGGTAATTTGATATTGTTTGCAGGCCCAAAGAATGGGGTATGCTACTATACAATGCTTCCATGTCTACCGTGGTTAGAAGAGTGTTAGAAGGGACTGTCAGATCTTGTAAAATTTGTAGTAATTGGATAGTATCCTGAAGATAAGATGGTAGTTTGGTGACAAAAGGTCTTAAATAAGTATCGATAAGGTCACTGGCACTTGAGGTTATCGAGTTTATACCAGCCACAATGGGGCGTCCTGAGGGTTTCTGTAAAAGAAAAATACAGATATTTATTTTTGATAGCACTTGCTATCCATCCAAAAGGACAGAAAATTTATGTATTTCTCTACTAAAAATACAAATTTCTTAATTATGATTCACACAGCTCCATTATAAGTGATATAGGCCTCAAAGTAGATAAAGGCAGAGGGCCCTGAGGGGGGTGCTCGGTAAATAAATATTTGCCAGTTACACAGCTCCATATCAAGTTATACACCTCAGGGAAAGACTAGAGGTAGAGGGCCACTAGGGTGAGGAATAGAAGGAGATGCCGAAAGGCTGTGAACGTGCTCTTCCCATCTTGATGTCCGTCCGTGACGACTAATCAGTACAATCTGCAGAGGGGGTGTTAAAGTCATTGCTGATCCAAGCCTTATTCATTTTAATAAAAGTGATTTGGTCGACATTTTCTGCGGAAAGCTGAATCTGTTTGTCACTCACTACGCCCCCAGCTGCACTGAACGCTCTTTCAGATAACACACTTGCTGCTGGGCAGGCAAGGATCTGAATGACATGTTCTGACAGCTCCGGCCACTGCTCAAGCTTGGATACCCAGTAGCCCAGTGGGTCCTGGCTTTGCAGGTTGCAGATGTCCCATGCAGAGCTCATGTATTCTTTCACCATGACTGAGTACCGCTGCTCAGTGTCATTAGCAATTGCTGCACGACTGGCAGCTTGCTTCCGCTGAAAAAAAGACCTGCATAGTTAGGCCCAGACGACCTCTACTGCTGCTGCCACCCATGCCACTTAAAGCAGTTGTTTGGCTCCCATGGCTGGTGGAACTGCCATGGGGATCCCTGCTGCTGCTGCCAGCTGGAAAGGCTTAGCACAAGTCCCTTACTGCCATCCATGGAACATGCCGCCTTGTGTTTGGGTGGATGGATGCCATGTACCCTCAATATCCTCCTCTGCCCCTTCCTCCTCTTCTCCCATGCCGGCAATGTCCTCCTCATCCTCTTCCTGGGTTGGTGGTGCTCAATGCATACTAGGCACGCATGTCTGAGATGATATTTGCAGCGTCCGCTCTGTGTCGTGTCCGAGATCCACCATCATCTGTTCCAGCAGTCAAATGATGGGGATGGTGTCACTGACACAGGCCTGATCTCTGCTGATCATCCTGGTCGCCTCTTCAAAGGTGACAATACAGTGCACAAGTCTTCAATTTGCAGCCCACTCCGCAGGGGTGAAAAAAGGTAGTGTAGGTATGCGTCTGAAACGAACAGACTCTGACACATAATCCACCACCGCTTTCTGTTGTTTAGCCAGCCACTGCAGCATGTAAAATGTGGAGTTCCAACATGTGGCCACATCACAAATTAACCTTGAGGAGGAAATTACATGGCGATGTGCTCTGGGCGGAGGTAGGTATGCAGGCCTTGCTGCAGCTGCATCTTCCCCTGCTGCCACCAAAGTTACCTAGTGAGCTGTGCTCAGGTGCACCTGAGGTGAAACAGAGTGCTGCAGGGCCATAGACACATTGCTCTGCATGTGTTCCTGCAAAGCAGGAACACATTTTTGTGAAAAGTACTGTCGCTTAGGCATAACGTACTGTGGGTTTACGCAGAGGAATGCGTAACGGAACGCATTGGAGTCCACCAGCCGGTAAGGGAGGAGCTCTAATCCAATCAGCTGTGCAATTGCCCCATTGATCAGCTTTGTTTTGGGGTCATTTGGGCCATATTTCCTCTTGCGCTCCAGCATCTGGGGGATGGAAGGTTGGATGCTGCTAATTCTAACCACAGAAACATTGGGCGATGGGGTAGAAGTTGTGGGGGATGGCAATGATGCCTGGTCCTGACTGCTAGCAACGCCACAGACAGCAGCCGATCTGCGTTGGAGCTCCTGCTCACTACGTCTTCTGCCTGGTGTGGCAATAATGGACGCCCACCACCAACAGCAGCACTTCTTGTTCTTGGGTCTACAGCTAAAAACAAACTCATACTGGTTTGCTTGCCAGCACCCCTGCCAAAGCTACCCTTACCAGACATTATACAAATGTTTTTATTTATGTAGCTTGACACCCTGCAAAATACTTTGTAGCTACTAATAATATATTTGTATATATATATGTGTATATATATATATATATATGTGTGTATTTATGTATGTAACACACTGAGTGACTATCTATCTATCTATCTAGCTTTCTAGCCTTCTAGCTTTGTGGCCTTCTAGCTTTCTATCTATCTATCTATCTATCTTTCTAGCAAACAGTGAAACACTCTACCTATCAGTAGATTTCAGGACTGCACAAATGCAGTACAATCCAACAATCTATCTGACTAATAGTGTGAGTGTGACACAGTCTACCAAAGTAAGCACTTTTTTTCACTTGACAAAGAAAGCAAGCCAAGCAGCACAGAAAAGTTGTGTTGCTATCAGCAAATCTCTGTCAGGAGTGTTAAATGCAGGCACGTCTTGGCCTTACTGCATCCCTGCTGTAATTGGAGGGCACTGTGCATCATGGGGGAGGTCCCCAGTTGTTTGAGTGCATTGTGGGAGGGCCGAATTCGGGTAATCGAATGCAGCAAAATTCAGGTCGTGTCCACCCGAATTTGAACAGTCATATTCGGGTCGAACATTAGGACGACCCGAATTCGAACAACAACACTAGTAATTTATCTTACTTCAAAGGGTTAACAAGAGTCTCGTTGGTGGTAATATTCAAAGTAGTTGAAAGGGTTAACGAATGCCACGGTAGTGGTGGAGCTCCATGAAGCAGATGAGGTAGGGTTGGAGGGATATACCCTCGAGGATTGCCTTGCAACAGCCACTCCTGTAATATTGTGGGAGAAAGCAAAATCGGAGCCGTCAGCTGAGGGTGAAAAAGTTCAGGCCCCCCCCCCCCCCATGCTTGTACGGACTAAATGGGTATATACCGACGCGTCAAATGACGCAAACTGTTGTTAATATCAAGGCCCTAATTTATGAAAGCTCTCCAAGGCTGGAGAGAATACACTTTCAGAAGTGAAGCTGGGTGATCCAGCAAACCTGGAATGGATCTGGTCCAGGATTCAAAACGTTTGCTAGCAAATTACAAAAGTTTTTTAAAAATCCATTCCATGTTTTCTGGACCACCCAGCTTCACTTCTGAAAGTGTATTCTCCCCAGCCTTGGAGAGCTTTCATAAATCAGGCCCCAAGAATCAATGTGTAGACTCGACCCTGCCAATCCGTACCGAGGACACGGATTGGATGATTGCGGGAAAGTGTATTTGACAGCTAAGTCCTGTCTACATACGGGGGACCTTGTAAACACTCCCTCTGCTGTGGATAGCGGCTAGGTGGGGTGTTAGGACCGGGGATACCGCCACATGGTCGTCCGCAAGTCGGGTAACACGCCGGGGGGTGGTGATGAGGGGGTGCTACGAGGATATATTATTGTGTTAAAGTTAGCAATATATATCAACTTACCAACTTAAAGGAAAACATTTTTGAACAAAGTTACCGAACAGTACATATGTGTGGGGATGGTGCAAACGTTGAATAATACAAAAAAACAGTAGTTTTATGTACATACTTGTAAAGCATACAGAAGGTACAATTGAAATATAGCAATGTTAAATGCCATATTACATATGATTATGTATGATGTGACCTTAAGACATCAAAGATTACAAAGAAACACTAATTGTACATTCTGGAAAAAAGTATACAAGTGGTACAATTTACATAAAACAATACGGTAGTTGATGCCATTCAATATAAGTTGTGACCTAGGACTAAATATAATGAACTACTATATACCATAAACAAAAGAGCTATGGAAGAGTCATATAACCAAAAATAATATGCGCTAGGTTACAAAAGTTGGTGTATACAGAATATAAAGGAAGAAGATGTACAATTAATCTTACAAGAATACATACACTTAGGAATGTAGATGAAAACAGATAATCTTGAATAGTAAGATCTCAAAGGGTAACCAAATTCGTTCAATGAATGCCTACTATAGAAAAGATTTAACGCTAAAAACATCATTTACACCTGGGTGCTGGGTGGCTTTAAGGTTGAAAATCCATTTTGTTTCGGCTTGAAGGAGTTTGACATTGATGTCACCTCCCCTAGGATTATGTGGAATGTGTTCAAGGGCAAAGAATCTGATGAAGTTGTGGTTATAATTATGTCTTGTGGCTACATAGTAGTCTATGGGTGTTATGATCTTTCCATGTGTGATTGAATGAATATGCTCAAAAATGTGTTTCTTTAGAGCCCTTTTCATTTTTCCCACATAAAATGTGTTACATTCGCATGTGATGAGATATATGACCCCTTTAGTGGTACAATTCACAAAGTTTTTTGGTCTATAAGTGATTAGGCAGGATGATGCTTTGTGCTTCTCGGATCCATTTGCATTGGGTACATGTACTTCAACGGAATGTACCCCGTACTTCTGAACCTGATGGTTGACCTTGGTCTGGTGAATAGTGGCTGGAGACCAAGTGATCTTTTTAAAGAGGGGGATTTCCTAAATAACAACTGGGGTCTGGGTTTGATGAATGTATTAACTACTGGATCTGAAGTTAGAATAGACCAGTGTTTCTTAAATATATCACAAAGTGAGTTTGAGTGAAATTACTGGGAAGGGAAAATTGTGCAGGAGTGTAGATGCAATGGGTCTCGCTTGGAATGGAAAGAGAAGGCTGCTTGAAAACTGAAGTAAGAAGGTGTATGGATGAGGGAATAGACAGAATGGACAGGTAATGTGGTGGAATTCTGTCCAATAGGTAGGAAGGCAGTATGGTTTTGGTCTGGAGTCAAAGTGGGTGAGGAAAGTGCTGGCAAGGTGATAGTGTGAATAACTTGTCCATATCTGGACAGCTATAAAAGATGGCGGTGAGGATTGGTTCATCATGGTGGTAGTGGTCGAATAAGGTGGACATTTGGAGTCCTATGTGAGCTCCTTTGGACAACTGATATATTTTTTCTTGCTCTTGTTTTTGATGTTCATGGATTCATAATTGTTTTGGTAGATCCTCATGATCCCAATTTCCATGAAAAAAGCGTTACATTTTTTTTTGCATGGAAATTTATTTTACATTGTAGGCTATAATTTTAGGCATAACTCACCAAAATATGTCCAATATTTAATAAATGTAATAATAAACTTTAAATAAAAAAAACACAAATCTGTTAAAAAAATAAACATGTAATGTAAGTGTACAGTAGCATATATATATATCTTATATGAAAATTTCTTTGTATTGGACTCAATGCAGCTATTTTGTATTGAATCCAATTTGAATTTCCCGCCGATTCTCCCGCCCGCACCGTTGTCACCGGGAAACCCCGGAGATCGTCTCTGCATTGCGCAACTGAAGATCAAAGAAGACGGACGTGTCCCCAGGACCTGCGGGGACCAGCAGGACGCCGGGGGATGACAACAGAGCAAGGCTAGTAGTTTTTTTTTTTTTTTTTTGGTTAAAGCTACCCGGAGTGTGACTCCTCGGGTTTACTGCTATTTGCAGGTAAAATCCACCCTGAGTCACATTTGGGATTACCGCTAGGGGGGGTTAAAAAGAAATTTGTCTGCCATGTATTCATGTATTGATATCTGTTTTGTATATATGTTCGGTATTATTGTTGTTTATAACACACGCACTGTATTGTTGTACATTTAAAAGCTAAACACTGATTTTGGCCACAAAAAAAGCCTGCTTTGTGTCTCTCCCCAGAAAGTGGTCAAAAGTGGGTGGGGCAAGGCACAGCAAATCTAGTGCTTCTAGTTGTTTATGCCATAGGTACAGTGAAATTTGATCCCCTGCTGATTTTGTACGTTTGCCCTCTGACAAAGAAATGACCAGTCTATAATTGTAATGGTATGTTTATTGAAGGTGTGAGAGACAGAATAACAAAAGAACCCTCAAAAGTCAGAGCTTGATGTGCATTGTAATGAGTGAAATAAGTATTTTATCCCTTTGCAAAAGATGACTTAGTACTTGGTGGCAAACCCCTTGTTGGCAATCACAGAGGTCAGACGTTTCTTGTAGTTGGCCACCAGCTTTGCACACATCTCAGGAGAGATTTTGTCCCACTCCCCTTTGCAGATCCTCCCCAAGTCAGTAGGGTTTCGAGGCTGATGTTTGGCAACTCGAACCTTCAGCTCCCTCCAGAGATTTTCTATGGGATTAAGGTCTGGAGACTGGCTAGGCCACTCCAGGACCTTCATGTGCTTCTTCATGAGCCACTCCTTTGTTGCCTTGGCCATGTGTTTTGGGTCATTGTCATGCTGGAATACCCATTCAAGACCCATTTTCAATGCCCTGGGTGGGGGAAGGAGATGTTCACCCAAGATTTGACGGTACATGGCCCTGTCCATTGTCCCTTCGATGGGGTGAAGGTGTCCTGTCCCCTTAGCAGAAAAACACCCCCAAAGCATAATGTGTCCACCTTTATGTTTGACGGTGAGGATGGTGTTCTTGGCGTCATAGGCAGCATTCCTCCTCCTCCAAACACGGCGAGTTGAGGCCAAAGAGCTCAAATTTGGTCTCATCTGACCACAACACTTTCACCCAGTTCTCCTCTGGGATGCTCACTGGCAAACTGCAGACGGGCCTGTACATGTGCTATCTTGAGCAGGGGGACCTTGTGGGCTCTGCAAGATTTCAGGCCTTCACGGCGCAGTGTGTTATCAATTGTTTTCTTGGTGACTATGGTCCCAGCTGCCCTGAGATCATTGACAAGTTCCCTACGTGTAGTTCTGGGTAGCTTCGTCACTGAAAGGATCTGCTTTTACTTCTAGTTCCTCGAATGCACCGTGACTTCTCCTGCACCAGAGACACAGACGTCTGGAGAGATATCCCAATAACACATACACACACAGTATGGTCTTAGGAATAGTCTCTGATCTTTACTTGTCACGGTGGTCTTTTTATACACATTCAGTTTTGTTATTTATGTACAGCTATTTACGTTTTAACCATATATAGTGTCACTTGATACATTGCAAGGCTTACATTATACTTCAAAAAGCTTTCGTCATCTGGTTACAGAGTAGACACAAATAGAAATACAACTAGTATATACTGCAAGTCATAGTTAACCCTTCAGTCACCGTTCTCCTGATCATTGCAACTCCACGAGGGGAGACCTTGCATGGAACCCCAGACCGAGGGAGATTGACAATTATTTTGTGTTTCTTCTATTTGCGAATTATCGCGCTGACTGTTGTCACCTTTTCACCAAGCTGCTTGGAGATAGTCTTGTAGCCCAGCCTTGTGTAGGTCTACAATCTTGTCCCTGACATCCTTGGACAGCTCTTTGGTCTTGGCCATGGTGGCTAGTTTGGAATCTGATTGATTGCTGGTTGATAGGGGATCAAACACTTATTTCACATATTACAATGCACATCAAGTTTTTGAGGGTTCTTTTGTTGTTATTCTGTCTCTCACAGCTACAATAAACCTACCATTACAATTATAGACTGGTCATTTCTTTGTCAGAGGGCAAACGTACACAATTAGCGGGGAATAAAATACTTCTTTCCCTCACTGTATCTATTATTGTGTCAGTGTTCTTCCTACCCCCTATACTTTGTTCCAACTTTCTAATGCCTGCCCCAATGGTCCAATATTCACATAACTTAGCAGCAATGACAAGCCCTTACTTTGTCCACATACTGAGACCAGAGAGCCTTACTATATGTTCTATAATGTTAAAAATGTGGTGATGCTTTAAGAGCATTATGCATGTGAACACGTGATAGCAGATTAGGGCGGGACTGCTGGTGTCCCACTCTCATCACTGCAGAGCACTTGTAAACAGATGAGTGGTTTTATCTAAAATGCTGCCTGTGAAATTTACCCACCCAGATGGCCACGTACAAGTGGACGTGTATAATGATTTCATCAAAAGCACTCCGATAGCTGTGTGTAAAGGCTGCTTGTCATATTCTGCAGCCTAATAACTGTGTGTTCAAACCTTCATATCCCCTATACCATTGGTCCTAACTAGAGATGAGCGAATCAAAGCTGAGGAAGTGGAATTCGATCCGAATTTCAGAAAAAATTTGATTCACAACGAATCCGAATTTCCTTGCGATTTGTTGAAACGAATTGAAATTTTTTCTAAAATGGCAGCTACACGTGTGAGGACATGGGGCAAGGAACTGTGGGAAGGCGGGATGACCCATAATGCCAAGCATGCAGCCAATCAGCATCCAGCCAGCCCTGTGATGTCACACCCCTTTAAATAGCCTCAGCCATCTTGGGTTAAGACATTTTACAGGGTTCTGAGTGCAGGGAGACATGTGCAGGCGCTGGGAGAAACCTTATTGTGATAAAAAAAACTGAAAAAACGATTTATAAGTGCAGGGAAAGGATAGGGAGAAATCATTTCACAGCATCTTAGTGCAGGGAGAGACGTCAGAACGCGCTAGGGACAGTGCTAGAAAAGAAAGTTACAAGTGCAGGGAAAGGATAGAGAGGAATGATTTCACAGCATCTTAGTTCAGGAGGAGACGTCAGAACGCACTAGGGACAGTGCTAGAAAAGAAAATTACAAGTGCAGGGAAAGGATAGAGAGGAATGATTTCACAGCATCTTAGTTCAGGAAGAGACGTCAGAAGGCGCTAGGGACAGTGCTAGAAAAGCGATTTACAAGTGCAGGGAAATATTATTTGGGGATCCAAATAGCTATCATACAGCTCTGTCATTCCATCAATTTATATATCCAGAACAATATACACCCATGTGCATATTTGACGTGTGTGGAAATTAGCTGAACAAATGGTAGGCAACTAGCAGGACTGGATGCCAAATCAGGGTTTTATTGCAAAAAACAACAACAAAAATTGTCCCAACAGGGTGGCTTAACTTCAGCCGTTTAAAGATCATTAACATAAACACTTATCTCCAGCTGTCCTTGGTGCTTTAACAGTCCATTTCCAACAAAAAGGCAGAAAATCAACTAGAGTCACCTTGTTTGTGGAGTCTTGTCACTCTCCCTCTTTCTGTAGAGTCTTGTCTCTCTCTCTCTTTCTGTGGAACACTGTGGAGCTGCATGCTCTCAAGCCCTCTCCATTAGGGTCTTTTCCTCTTTCTCACACAGAACACCTTTCTGTGTCTCCAGCTCTGTCCGTGGCTCCAGCACAGTCACTCACATAGGCCATTTGCCTGTGTCTCCAGATCTGTCTGTGGCTCCAGCACAGCCACTTACACATAGGCCACCTGCCTGTGTCTCCAGATCTATCTGTGGCTCCAGCACAGTCA
Source organism: Pyxicephalus adspersus (assembly GCF_032062135.1). Classification (NCBI taxonomy): domain Eukaryota; kingdom Metazoa; phylum Chordata; class Amphibia; order Anura; family Pyxicephalidae; genus Pyxicephalus; species Pyxicephalus adspersus. Next base: position 1,169,532 of record NC_092870.1, on the reverse strand, counting down.
CTCACATAGGCCACCTGCCTGTGTCTCAATATCTGTCTGTGTCTCCAGCACAGTCACTCACACAGGCCACCTGCCTGTGTCTCCAGATCTGTCTGTGTCTCCAGCACAGTCACTCACACAGGCCACCTGCCTGTGTCTCCAGATCTGTCTGTGGCTCCAGCACAGCCACTTACACAGGCCACCTGCCTGTCTCCAGCACATCACATCCCACAGGCCGCCTGCCTGTGTCTTCAGCACATCACATCCCACAGGCCGCCCGCCTGTGTCTTCAGCACATCACATCCTCTGACTGAGCTCCTGGCTCTGTAATTATATCTCCACCCTCAGTGCTTCCTAATCCAATTATCTCCCAGGTGTGAGTCTTACACCTGCTCCTTTACACAGGATAGGAATCCTGTGCAAATCTATCTGCTCCTCAATACCTTCCTGCTGGTTGCCTACACGTGATATATATATATAGTGACGTATTTCAGTACAAAAATACAAATATATTCTCAGTTCACTTCTGCAGTTATATGTGGTGAAAGCATTTAGTGACGTATTTGAGTACAAAAATAAAAATATATTCGTCACTTTTAGGTGTGTTTTAATTTGCTTTAAATGATGGCTTGTCCTGAGCCGAGGTGGAGAGTCCCAAGCCGTCATTTATTTGCAAAAAAGGCAGTACCAGCCCTGCACAAATATGTAGAACAGAAGGTGGGCCAGTCCTTGAGCCTGTCGGTGTCTGCCAAAGTGCACGGCAGCGTTGACGTGTGGAGCTGTAACTACGGTCAGGGACCATACATGTCCTTTACGGCCCACTGGGTGAATGTGATTCCTGCACAGCCACACCAGCAACTTGGCCAGGTGACAGCGCTTCCGCCTCCACGTTCTCACGCTGCTGGTCCTGCGACAATGTCCCCCTCTGCCTCCTCATCCTCCACCGTGTCCTCAGCCTCCACTGCAGGGACAATTCACAGTGCCCCTCCAGCATACCACATTTACAGGGCACAGCGGTGTCACGCTGTTCTGCACCTGGTTTGCCTGAGGGAACGGAGTCACACGGGGGGAACTGCTCCGTGTGATTCATCAAGAGATCGAATCATGGCTTTCTCCGCGACAAGTGAAAATCGGAACCATGGTGACCGACAACGGGAAGAACATTGTGTCTGCGCATGCATCAAAGAAGTCTGAGCCATGCACCCTGCATGGCACACGTGTTCAATCTGGTTGTCAAGCGGTTCCTGAAGTCTTCCACCCATCTGCAAGACATAAAAATGGCCAGGAAACTTTGCATGCACTTGTCACTTTGGAGCCACTCGTACACCGCAAAGCACACCCTCCTTGAGCTGCAGCGGCAGAACGGCATCCCCCATCATGGGCTGATATGTGACGTTTCCACCCGTTGGAATTCCACCCTCCATATGTTGGACCGACTATACGAACAGAGAAAGGCTATCAACGAATTCTTGATGATCCAAGTGGATAGGAGTACTCCCATGTGTAACTTTGATGTCAGCCAGTGGCAGCTCATGCGTGACGCCTGACGTTTTCTCAGGCCCTTTGAGGAGGCCACGTTATTTGTCAGTCGCCAGGACTACGGGATGAACAACGTCATTCCTCTACTTCATGTCCTGGAACAGATGCTGGTAAATCTGGCTGGTCAGGGGACTGGAGACGTGACGCCTAGATCTCACGGCCACATGAGCCCTGTGGGGGCTAAACTGGAGGAGGAGGAAGAGGACATTGGATCAAAGCCAATGTATAGCGAAATGGGTGGTTTTTCTACTCAGGTGACAGGAGAGGAGGAGCAGGAGCAGCCAGAGGAGCAAGATGGAGATGAGGAGGACGAGGCAGAGGACCCAGACACACCGTGGCAGTATGCAGTGGAGATGGAAGCAGAGAGTCCCTCCGAGTCGCTTGTAGAAATAGTCCGCTGCATGCTCACTTGCTTGCGCAGTGACAGCTGAATTGTCACCATTCGGCTTTCAACCTTGTTGGACCCTCGCTATGGTTCAAAATGGGGGCCTTTTTTACACCCGCTGAGAGGGAGGACAAACTGAACTACTACAGAGACATCCTATGTAGTCAGTTGGCCGCTGCCCAAAATGTGGAGAGACTGACCTTTGTCAAGATAATTCAGGCGTGGATCAGCCAGGATTTCCACCCACCAATGCCTGATGCAGCTGATTAGATGATCCATGCCGCCTGACCCAAACCTTGACAAAAGAGACTGGTTTCTTCTGGCTACCTGCCTCAGCTACTACTCTGATGCTGTCACACATCAGATGCCAACAGAGAGGTGATGGCGGGGCAGCACCGGCCCAGCACAGTGCAGCCATTTCGCAGACGCCAAGGAAGATTTCCTTGGAACAATAGACAATAAAGGAGAATTTGCAGCAACATGTTTTGATTCCCACCGGCCAGGTGCGCTCAGCCCGCCTGAGGGTCCAGCAAAGTAAAAACAGTGCTGAAAGTACTAAAAAGCCAACAAATGCGGCTTCAGGGGCTCCATCAGTTCAGAAATCCTCCCAGATTTCTGCAATTACAACCAGCAGTGCAAAGCTCCAGTCTGAGATGGGGTCAGCGACCTACAAATCACCGCAGATTCGTCCATCACCTGTGAGTGGGAAGGGGGCAGCGCATGACATGGCTTCCAGTCTATCTGAGGACCCAGCAATGTTTAAACACCCGGCAGAGGTGACTGAGCAGAAAGTAACAGCCTGCCAGCCTGGGCTGAGCCTAGCAAAGAACATTCCAGCACTTGTAAAAGAAATGGAAAGCCTGAGTAAAGCAAAGAGGACAATCCAGAGCGAGATAGAGGGAATTTATAAATTAAAGGCTGCAAATCCCTCCAAGGAGGTTCTGTATGACAGCAAACTGAAATCACTGGCTATGGAACTCGCTTCCGTGGTTGGGAAGATCGACTCGGTCCAGGAACAACTGGGACCCATAGGAGAGACTTATAAGAATAAAGATCGTTTCCAAGGGACTGAGGAACCCACCAGTATGCCATCGGTAAGAAAATCTGTGTTGCAGCAGCCAATATTTTCTTACCAGCGAAAAGACCTGTCTGAGGATAGCAATGTAACCAGGGAGTTTCAGCAGCAGAAGAGAGACTCTGCACTATCACCACAGCCAGCAGGGGGCAGCAGTGAGAACTTTCATTTTGCACCAGGTACATCTGCAGAGGTATTAAGGGGCAATTCTGCTCAGCACGGAGCAATGGACAGCAGTGCAGTACAGATAATGAACTCACTTGAGAATGTAGAGATCCATGGTGGGGGGAGTCAGGAGTCTCCCATTACTGATAATGCTGGGGGAGGTAATGCTGGGGGTAATTTGTTTGATGGGAAGGTGCAAGGCATTTCGCAAGAATCTGAATGTACTAGCTCAGATAATCATGGCAATGAGGAGATGGTGCCGGATATGACAAATGATTTCCTCCCTCTAGTAACTCAGCCACAAACATCTAATGGGTCCATTAGTGGTTCTGGGCCGGTACCTCTTCAGAACGCTTGGAGCCGCAGGGCTCCTTCAGTGTATGCTAGCACTGTCTACCTGGGGCAAGCGTTTAAGAGGAGAAATGTGGTGAGATTTAGGAATAAAGGTCCCAGGGATGAATTACCCAATAAGGCGTTATGTGGTGCGGGAATTGTTGTGTCACCAGATGGGCTTTGTACCAGCTGATATTCTGGCCATCATTAACCTCCCAGATAATCAGGGTTATGATGTCAGCTTTAAGCTAATGTCAAATCTGGATAAATTCTGGGCTCAGTTCAGGAATACAGAAGGTGAATGGAGGAGTAGAATTGACCTAGCCCTGGTGAGTTGTACAGAAACTGTCACAGATAGGAATGAGAAATTAGTGCCTTATTCTGATCATGTTTCCCTTTATTTTTGTTTGGGGGTTGGTAAGCGCCCGGACATGGGTAGGGGACTCTGGAGACTGAACTCCAGTTTTTTAGAGGAGCAGCTTGTACAGGAAGAAGTAGAAAGTCTCCTGCAGAGACAGATGGATAGGCAGGACTATGAACGTAATGCAGATTGGTGGGAAGATGTCAAGGAGGACATCACTTCTCTAATAAAGAAATTATCAGCCAATAGGGGAAAAAGTAAATACAGGCACTACCTGGGATTACGGAAAGAGTTGGAATCCCTTTACTAAGATAGGGTGGTGGCAGGGGAAAAGATAACCCAGCTAAAATCTGAAATCAAGCAATATCAGTACAGCAGATACAACTCCTTAAAGTTTGAAAGCGATTACAGGACCCCGGGAACACCAGTTCCCTTTGAGAATTGCAGAGATAGAGTGGAGAAGAAACTGATAACTGGTCTCATGGATTCCCATGGGGTTTTACAGGAATCCTAGAAGTTGTAAAAACATATTATGCTGTCTTATTCATGAAAAAGGATTTAGATAATGAAAGGATGACCAAGTTCTTGGCAACAACTCCAGGTCCTGACACAAATAATTTAAGACTTTTCCCCCCACACAGCAGACATAACGGTAGCGGAGGTCAAAGAGGCCATAGACAAGTTGTCCCAGAGAAAGGCACCGGGTCCTGATGGCATAACTGCTGAATTTTATAAAAAATTTAGAGATATTCTGGCTCCTATTCTTGTGGCGGTTTATAAGAGCTGTCTAGGAAAGCATCTGATGCCCCGGTCCATGAGATTGTCATCCTTAGTCCTACTGTCAAAGGGCAAAGAACCAACTGATATTAGGAACTGGAGGCCTATAGCCCTTTTTTTTTGTGGGTTATTGTTCTGATGGATCAGAGGAAGGGCAAAATAATCAGTGACGTCAACACAAACCTAGTGCTGACACCCTCTCCACTCTGTTGGTGGGGCTCTACTTGTATAAGCGGTTAATAGAACAGGTTCTGTAGGCATCTTTGTGGAATCAGCTGACAAGGGTTTAAAAGGAGTGGCGCTTCTTCTGGACGCTAACATGGACCTGTAAGGCTGAGTTCATACTTGAGATATTTGGTCAGTTTTGGCCCCGTGACTGCCCAAATAAGTGAAGTGTGCAGTGATTCTAATAGCGACAGCTGTCATCTGCATGTCATACTGACTCACAGCGTTTTTTCACTACCACAGCAGACTCCCTACGCGTGTTACTGCAAGGCACAGTGTTCTACACCACTATCAAGGCTCTCTGCAGGCCAGAAATAGACGTTTTTTAACACGATTCGCCGCAAATAAACTCGGATCGAAGCAAATCTTTTCGGAAAATTCGGCGAACAGGCCGAATCAAATTTTTGAGAAATTCGCTCATCTCTAATCCTAACGTAAAAAACAAGCGCAGGATATCCCACAATAAATTTTGAATAATTTAACTTTGTCACATCCCGCAGTTTAAGCAAATTTTGGAGAAAAAGGGGAACTAAGGGACTTTAAAGGCAATCAGTTTGCATATCTGAGTACATTTCAATAAAGATAAGATAACTGTACATCATATCAATAACTTTTTTTAAATTTTTCTTTAATATACCATTAAAAACAAGTCAGTACAAAAAAAGCCATGCAAATCACACATGCATGAAACATCCTCAACGCGTTTCATGGATCTGGTCCACTTCTTCAGGAGGAATTAATTCTACAATTAAAAATATTATTACAAAAATACATTATTTTACACATAGTAATATTTAATTACAAAGATACAAAAATGTCAAAATATGGAAAAAAATTAATTGCATCCACAAATATGAAAAGTCTCCCCTCGTAGTAGGGCAGGAGGTTAAATAGAGAGGCTGAGTAGAGGGACACAAAAGGAAGCAGGCACCAACATCAAACAAAAGCTTTTTCCAAAAAAATACTAGAAATGTAAGATGATTCAACATATCTATTAAACGAAACATGTACTTGGTGTCTACTGTATATTTACAAAAGCCCATGAACAACCTCTCTCATCATGTGCTGGACAACTATGTTCCTAATCAACTTCGTTTTTATGTTTCCAAGTTAGTTTATATTAGCTGTTATCTATTCAACCACATTTTCACTAAATCCACTCTAATTACAATCTTTTTGTAATATCCACCTCCATAACAAATCAATAAATCCTTTCTGCCCAAATGATACTCAAAACAAAATATGTAAAAACCACCACCTTATTGTTAATAACACACCCAAATTACAATGACCTAATTTTGTGTACATGTTGGATTTGCAAGGGTAAATGCCAATCAATTAAACCTGGGTGAAAAAAGGATCCCATACCATAAAAAACAAATAATGTGCCAAACATAACAATCTTGTTTACCTGATTAATGTCCAAAGGCTGGGTTTACAAGGTAAGATGCCAATCAAATACTCCTGTGTAGACAATGCCCCTGATTCATCAATGAAATCCGCGATCGCTGGAAGCGCGAAAGTACGCGCGGCCAGCGATCGCGGTATACCGCGGTCCGGACTCGAGCGTGCTCGTACACGCGCCTCCTCACTGCCAGCCACAGAGAGAGAGAGAGAGACACACACACAGAGACACACACACAGAGACACACACACAGAGACACACACACAGAGACACACACACAGAGACACACACACAGAGACACACACACAGAATTATTTGAATGGGCCTTTAATATAGATAATTGTAAATTTATGCACTTTGGGGCTAAAAACATGCATGCTTCCTACTGTCTAGGGGGAATACATTTGTGGGAGTCAGAAATGGAAAAGGATCTGGGGGTTTGTAAGGAGCTGAGGTATTTTGCTGAGTCTTTGACGTTAATTATTTTTGTGCTTTTGTTATGATGATTGAATTATGTTAAAACTAGTTTTACTCTTATCAGTAAATTAACATCCGCTTCCCCCCTATTTGCCTTGAAACTCTCCCTTTCCTCCCTATGTCCATTTATCTGCTACTTTGATAAAAATATCTTGTTCTAAAGGTGCGTACACACTTCCAATTTTTATCGTTCCAATCGAACGACGAACGATCGATTGGGCAAAAAAATCGTTCGTAAAAAAGTAACCAACGTGCTATACGATCGTTCGTATATATCGTGCAGGATCGTTCGTCGTTCGTTTTCCAACGATAATAATTGGAAGTGTGTACGTAGCTTAAGAGAACCACAAGGACATATGTCATGTCTGCTAATTGTCTATAGTCATGTGATCATGCCTTTTAACTGTTATATAAACTGCGTGCAAACAATAAAGCTTTGAGAGTGATCTAACCACACATTGAGTTGTGTGTTACACTCTTCAAGCGCTGTAAACAAAGTCATCAGAGAAAGAGGGACAGTTGATACGGGATCATAGTGCTCAATGTCATGCATGTGCAGTATGCGCGGTAAATGGATATTTTTATTTACTGCTCTTGTGAACTAAGCCACATCAGACTTTTACACTATGACAAGAAAAAACATTGGACACTAGGAAGTTGGATCAAAACACACCGCACTGAACAGTTCGGGAATAATACATTAAAAGTATAGGGGGGTAGGTAGAACATCAACACAATATTAGGGGTTACTGGATACCTATGGCATAAACAAGGAGCAATAAATTTGCCTTGTCTTGCCCTGCCAACTTTACCACCCAACTAAAAAAAAATTTCTGGGGAGAACACTATGTGTAACCCAAGGTTGACCTCACAATTATAATTAAAAATTGTCTTTTTTAAATGTTCTTAATAGTAAAGTAAAAATTTATAGTAAAGTTTAGATGTGATCTTCTAATCAGTGATCATGTTAAGTTATGCATAAATATTACCTATGTGTATTATATCACCTGTACTCTGTGGGGAACAGTTCCCCAATTCTCACATAGCCTAAAATATGTATGCAGGTCATGTTGTTCTAAAACATACTTGATGGTCACCTAGTAGTATTGTCATTAAAAATAAGTCAGAACAGTTCTCATTTTCCGATTGTTTTCCAAATGCTCATTGGGTGTCAAAACCTGCATTCTGCACAATTATAGTTAGAATGTAGAGACAGAAATAGGGTGCTCATAAACTGGTCTAAAATATAATAAGGTAGCAGTGCTGGCATTTAGGAATCCCATGCTAAACCTTAACTTATTCCTTGTGTTGTCCCCTTGGATCACAAGTACAAGCTACACATAGCGCTGTAAAGCTGAACTCTGGGTACAGACTTTTATCTAAATAGATTTCAAAATAGCCCCAAAAATATACACCCACTTTTTGTGCACCAAATGCTTTTTTTAAACCCAAATATTACTTTGCATAAGTAGTGGGGACATTACCACTACCAGTTGCAAATAGCCTGTGCAGAGGGACACAACAGTTCCACCCACTACAGGTTGCCTGCAGTAAGCTACAGGATGGGGATAGTTTTCCCCAGAGGGTTTTAGCCAGTTGCTCCACCCGGCTGCTGTGCTTACCCTGCCCACCTCTCCTTGGCAGCTCTCATCCTCCACACAGATCTCAGTGAGGCTGCTCTGTGCCATCCGTTCAGAGGATTGCTACTGCGATAAGAGCACACACAGTTGAGAAAAAAAAAAAAAAGATGCCTGCTAGAGCTGTGTGTGAAGTCTGCATGTCATTCTGCATCCTCACAGCTCTGTGTACAAACCTCCATATCTTCTTAACTGTATATCGCAATGAATTTTCAGGGTGCACAGGTAACCCTGAGATACTAGTTACTACAATTTCAGCCCCCCAGCTTTAAAGAATTTCAAGATATGGGGTAAAAAATGTAAAGTTATGAAAATTGAACTTTGGGTTGCTGTTTCAAAGGAAAGTGCAACTAGAAGTCCTAAATTAAAAATGCCAATTGGGGACCCCAGGGCCACTAACATAGCAAGGAGCATTGGGATGGGGCCCCTAAATATATACCTACCTGTCACAAATCTATACCTATAAGACTACTGTCTGCTTCTCTTCTTTGTACACTGTACACATTGTAAACTGAAAATATAGGTGCAAGTGGCGGGCACATTCTCCCCTTACAAATTCATTACAACATAAAAGACACAGCCAATCAAAATGGGCCTCCCTGTCCCGTTACACATTCCTGTCCACTTAACTAACATTCTGAATTTCAATTGGGGAATGGGGAGGTGTAAGAAATCAAAAATATAGGTACAAGTGGGGAACATCTGTGACTAACATCCCCAAAAACTTCATCACTATGGCATCATTAGAAAATGAACTCTGGCCACTAAATTTTATTGAGGTTGAGGTACAGGAAGGTTACAGTTGTGTGTAACAAGGAAGTGCATTTTGATGGACTTTTTTTTTTTATGTTGTAATGATGCCATGGTGATGAAAGGTAATAGCCACACGTGTCTCCCACTTCCACCTATATGTTTGTTTCCCTGCACCGCTTAATTCTGGAGAAATTGGGGTTTGAGGTAGGATGCAGACAGATATGTGTAACAGAGCAGGCAGCACATTTTGCTAGGTAGAGATTTATGTTCTCATAATGCCATACTAATTACATTTTAGAAAGGTTTAGCCACAAGTGAGCATCAGAGATAAGGTGGAAGCTGAGACGAGCCAGCATGGGCCTGCTGGGCTAATTTTGTAAAAGTACCAAGTGGAAAAAAAAAATATGTTTTCACAAAAGTTCACTTTACCTAAATATAGACACAGGAGCCCATCTGAGGTTAGGCTGAATTCATACTGGCAGTAAGGTTACATTTGTCCATTCCTCATGCCAGGAACCACTGCTGCTTAAAAAACTTCTAGCTCTGAAAAAGCCAGGCACTTACTGCCTCTTATCAATCCTAGGTGCCGACATAGGACAGTTGTGGCAAAATACATAGCATAGAAAAATTGGATATACTAACGGGGCAGGCATTACAAAGTTGTAACAAATAATTGGGAAAAGGTAGAACACTGAAACAATAAGAGGTTACGGGATACCCATGGCATAAACAACTGGGAGCACCAAATTTGCCGTGTTTTGCCACACCCCCTTTTTTACCACCCGGCTACAGCTTCCTACCATCCAGCTGAAAAAAATTTCTAGGGAGAACACTGGATAGGGTAAAACAAGGAGTAAAATCCCATTCATTTACAGGCCCCTTGAGGTGCTTTGTGCATTTTTTTCCCAGATCTGTGCAGTTGAATAGGAGACAGAGCTTAGAGCTGGAAAAGCCGGGGCGGGGTGCTAATTAGTTATTAGTAACTTTTAGTTACAAAATCTGCCCTCAAAGCAGGAACTGAAGAAACCAGCTGCTTGGTCAAAAACAAAAATTACATTTTTAGAAAAAAAATAGGCTTAGATGCAAAACAAGCAACATATCTGGCAAAAACTATTGGGATTGGTAAACAATTGTGTGCCTTAAGGCACTCTGAACTTCCAGTCACATTGGGCCAACTAGTGTTCGGTGGGATAAGGGTTGCTTTAAAGAAATAAAGGAGAATAGGATATCTTCAAGATTTAAAATTATTGTGCAATTTATTCCTTAAACTTTTTACAGTACAATATAGCTACTATTTTATATCTATGTCTGGCTTCAAGCACCAATCTGTCTTAGCACATCTATATAGCTCATACATATAGACCACTACATAATACAGCTCCTGTATTATGTTCAAAAAAATTGTTACATACACAGTACCACTCTGCCTACCTATTCCCTATTCAGTAGGTAACCTGTGATGCCTTATGACAGATTGCAGTATTTGACTAGGGACATTGGGCCAAATTTATGAAGGTTCCTCAAGAATTGAGAACACAAAGACCAATGCAATTATTTTTGATGCAGTGTTCGATCACTGTTCTTACTGTGGATAAATACAAACAACTGTAATTGCACTACTAAAATTTCAATGTACGTTCACCAATTTCTGCAATCTTATGCTAAACCTTGCTAAGGCATAAAATAATTAAATATAAAACAGCAAACAAATTTAGGGTTTACTGATCACCTTGGTTCACCAACAAGAATCTTAGTAAATCAGTCCCTCCCATTGTCTCTGCATTATAAATTACACTAAAAGAACGTCAATTAAGATGAAAGTAGAAGTAGGTAAGAGAAGGGGGGGGGGGGGGGAGTTGGAGGAGACTGCAGGCTAGCCTCCACAGACGGGGGGGAGAAGTGTTGGCTTTGCGGGTCAGAGACCAGCTGAGATTGATGGGACAGTAATCTTTTGGGGTCAGACACGGAAGTGGAGTTGGGCATCGAAATAGAGAAGACATGGCCTCTGGCTTAGAAGGGCACCAGAAGACACATGCTGGCTCCCATAACTCCTTGCCGATGTGCGCAGTAGGAATCCCTTCCCTCCTCCCACCGATCTGCCCTTCTCCCAGACACGGCCAGCCTCACCTGCCGTACCCGGTGGTGCAGCGGGTTCGCGAATCCCTCGGACTTGTTCCCCACAGGAACCGCGCTTTGTCCCGGCACCAGCTCCGCCATTGTACCCGCCACCCACAGTAGGAAACACCGACCTCACTGCGCCTAAAGACCCAGAAACGGAAGCTCAGGGCGAGAATTACTTCCGCCGGAAGTAGTGTTACCTGTGCAATGACAGAACACAGAAGCATTACCAGAAGTGCAGAGTGGAGACTTGGTTTATTATCTGGAGACTGGTTCTGCGTTGGGCATCTTGGGTTGATGATCGAGATCCAAATAGATCTTCTTTCTGTACAACCTACAGATGCATCTCTGTAATCTTTTATTCGTAATACATACTGTATAAATATGATCTCACACAATACTGTTTTTTTTAGTGATTAACACTTCTTTTAAGCCAGTTCTGCCACGTGTACATTGGCTCTGGTCTTATGAATAAGAGATGTCACATAAATATATTGAGGAATCTTGGTGGGCATTATTGCAGTTATTTACATGTTATTGCAGGGTCGCATAAATGTTTTTTAAATGAATAGACATCTGTGTTTGTTTGTTTTTTTATATCCCCCCAAAGTTTATCTTTAACCACCTGAGCGTTACACTGAGGTCTAGATTTCTGTACCAAAAGTGATCCACTGTTTTTCATGAAATTTTTTTTTTAAATTGCGGGCATACCGGCAAGGTGGTTAAATAAAGATAATGGTCCCCTTTGCATAGCAGGTTCTCTCATCAAACTGAACAGTTTCTCGTTTTTAAAAAAAACATCTGTATTCACACCCACAGGATAAGCCTGAGCAAGGGAGATTTACACATCTGTCATTTATACCTCAGCTGATCATTCATGCCACAGGGACTGGGAAGAATTAGTGCTGTGATTAGTAAACTCTAAATATAAGAGCAATTACATTCATGATAGAGGGGAAAGTTGGCACCACACACTTTGCATTATATTTTGCTGAATTGGAAAATTAGCTCCATGACATACAAAAATGGAGCAAATCTAGTCTAAAGCCTTGTTCAGACATCTGATTAATGTCAGAGTATTGTGCCTGAAAACAATCATTCCTGATTATTTCAGGTGACAGATGAATGCATGAGCTCCGTGTACACAGCACCATTCTGTTTTTTGTAGAGAGAAGGGGGATGGACGAGCAGATGGCAATGCTCTCCTTCATAGGGGTGAACAGCAGTCACTCCTGATCAGTAATTTATCAATTTGCTGTTGGGGATTGATGAACGCTGAGGGAAAGCTGTACACATGTCAAATGTTTAATGTGTGAGACGTGTGTACGTAATTTTAGACAATTAAAACTTGAAAAAGTGCCCCACTGAAAAATTTCCTCTAACCTGTTCCAGTAAGAGCCATTTCAGACCCACTGTGGACCATAGCATTTTGTCCCCCTATTCCGATTTTGTATATGCAACTGTCGCTCCGGTGGAATGCAGCTTTATTCCAGAAAGTGTCAAATCGCTTTTGACCACTCAGTTGCTTTTGAAAGAACTCACGTGAACTCACACACCTGCAGCACAGTTTGCTACCCTATGTACCCAGGAGTGGCTATGTACCCCAGGTATATGAGTTTGCTGCTGGTAAAAGTATTTTGTGTAAATGCTTTTGCTGAAATGTCAGATCAAAACATCCTGGATGAACCAGCATTTTTTCTGGTATAGCATAACTTGTTTCACTTAAAAATGTACAAGCACTCTGTGATCAGACACCTCATTGTGGCAGCCACTTCATGCATTGGCCCTGATTCATCAATGAAATCCGCCCTCGCTGGAAGCGCGACCAGCGAGCGTGGTTTCCCGCGGTCCGGAGTCGAGTGCGCTCGTACACTCGCCTCCTCACTGCCAGCCGGATTCCTGCCTTCATAATAATGAGCAATAGGGGTCGCGAATCTGCCAATTAAGGCGATTAGATTTCAGCTGCGCGATTAAGGAGGATCTGTGCTGGAGGAGTAGAGGGTCACACTAAAAATCATTAACTTGTTACTGTGAACAACCAGACCGTGATGGGCTTTCGGGATACTGACACAGATGTCACCTTTATACAGCCTGACCTAATCGACAAGGAGAGTATTATCCCTAACAAGTATCTTACTCTTACTAGAGTTGGGGGTACCCGTTCCTTTGTGCCTACTGCAGAAGTTCACATTGATTGGGGGGCTGGTAAGGGTACCAAAATTGTGGGAGTCTCAAATGAGACTCCAGTACTAGTATTGCTTGGAGCCGATTTGGGCACACTTATTTCCTACTATGAACCATCTGGAGCTATGCAGGATTCTTCAACTGGACCCTCTGAACATTCCAAGGTACTGAACAAAGATGCAGAGGCATCATCTGTGGGACCTGGGGATGGACAGAGGGAGGGAAATGGGCTGGAAAACAACAAAATAATACATGATGTGTGTGCACCTATACCTAGGCAAAGTGAAAATGTTGGCAAAGCAGTCATGAGCCAAGTAGATGAAAATGTGATAACTATTGTTGAACCTGTTGCCAATGAGATGTATGAGGGTGTAGACATTGCAAAACCAATTATGACCAAATATAAATCTGATGACAAGGTATCACTTGTATTGGCTGTCACTTGCAGTGCTGCCCAGGTTCAGACTACATGATCAGAGCATGGGGAGAGTTCCTCTAATTTATCTCCTTGCTCTGATTCAGTAGGATCAGTCTCAGAGTTTGCCACAGGACAGACAGAGGTGACAGGTGGCGTAGCCTTTGTACAGGCACTGCGGGAGGACCCAAGTCTCGAGTCACTTAGAGACTTTGCTTCCAGGCCTGTAGAGGAGGGGGCTAAGTACAAGGTGTACTGGGACCAGCAGAAGTTGTACCAGGAGGAACTGCTAACAGACAGCAGTAAGGTAAAAACGGTCAGACAGCAACTTATTGTACCGGATAAATTTAGGGGACATTTTTTAAAGATTGCACATGAAATTCCACTTGCAGGTCAATTGGGTGTTGCCAAGACCAAGGCCCGGGTAAAGCAAAACTTTTTCTGTCCTAACATGGGTGCAGATATAGCAGTAGATATCATTGAGCCCTTACCCACTGCCAGTAGCTTAGGCAAGCAGGACATTTTGACAGTAGTGGACTATGCCAATCGTTATCCAGAAGCTGTGGTGCTTTCTTCCCTCAGAGCAGACAAAGTTGCTGATGCCCTGCTGGCAATCTTCACCCGAGTTTGATTTCCGGCTGGGCTCCTCAGCAACCAGGGTCCAACCTAATGAAGGCTTTTTGTGCTAAAATACAAATGACTCATATTGTGGCTAGTCCCTATCACCCACAAACAAAACGGCCTGTGTGAACGGTTTAATGGTACCTTAAAACAGATGTTGCGGACGTTTGTGGAGTCACAAGGAAAGGACTGGGAACAATATCTTCCTCACCTGCTTTTTGCCTACTGAGAGGTCCCTCAAGAGTCCACAAGTTTTTCAACCTTTGAACTCCTGTATTGGAGAAAAGTGAGAGGTCCACTTGATTTAATTCGGGAGTCTTGGGAGGCCAGTGTACATGGTACAGAAGTTTCTGTCATGGACTATGTACCTAAATTCCGCGATAAAATGGAGGAATTGGTGGGGATGGTCCGAGAGAACATGGCACGGGCTCAGGTAAAAAAAAAAAAGCGCTGGTGTGATCAAAATGCCCGAGATCGGACATATGAGGTGGGCCAACAGATGTATGTTCTGTTACCAATGTCAGAACAAACTGCAGGCTGCCTGGGACGGACTGTACCCAATCACCCAGAGGCTGAATGAGGTAACCTACATAGTAAACCCTGGTGGTAGGAGGCAGAGGGCTTTTCATGTGAATATGCTTAAATTACACCATGAGAGAACAGCTTATGTCATGCCTGTATGCAGTCAGCCTGAACAGGGAGAGGCCAATCAATTACTAGAATTATTAGCTGATATCCGGGAGGTGAGTAATGAGCCAAGCCTCAACTCACAACTTTCCCTCCTCCAGAAGGATCAGCTGCTGGAAGTGTTCACCCTGCACAGGTGCACATTCACTGCAAAACCAGGGAGAACGCACCTTGCTGTCCACAAGGTGGACACAGGCACACACCCTCCTTTGAGACAGATGGCCTACCGTGTCTCCCAAGAGGTACTCTCTGACATGCGGAAGGAAATTGAGGAGATGTTGCAATTAGGGGTCATTTAAAAGTCCCACAGTGCATGGGCATACCCGGTAGTTTTGGTCCCAAAAAGGATCGAACCACCAGGTTCTGTGTGGACTACAGAAAACTTAATGCCATCACCTCATCTGATGCCTACCCAATGCCTAGAATTGATGAGTTGTTGGATAAGCTGGCAGGTGCCCACTATCTGACAATAATGGATCTGAGCCAGGGGTACTGGCAAATTCCCCTATCACTGGAAGCCCAGGAAAAAAATCTGCTTTCATCACCCCCTTTGGGTTATTTGAGTTTTTAGTTATGCCTTTTGGGATGAAAAATGCATCAGCCACCTTTCAGAGGGTTGTAAATTGACCTATTGGAAGGGCTAGGTGAATTTGCAGTTACCTATCTGGATGATATAGCAGTGTTCAGTAACACCTGGGAAGAACACCTTGAACACCATCTGTCACAGGCGCTGGACAAAATCGCATCTGACAATCTGACAGTGAAACCCAGCAAATGTCAGTTTGCCATGAGTGAAGTCCAATACCTGGGACGTCGGGTAGAAGGTGGCACCCTAAAACGAGAGACAAGAAAAGTTGAGTCCATAATGACCTGGCCTACCCCCAAAACAATGAAACAGGTTATGTCATTTTTGGGAACTGCCGGTTACTACCGAAAGTTTTTACCCCATTATAGCACCCTGGCCAAGCCCCTGACTGATCTAACCTAGAAGAAAAAGCCCAGAACTGTGGAATGGACACCGGAGTGTGAGGATGCTTTTCTAAGTTTGAAGAAAGATTTTACCCGCCGGTTTTTTAGTACAAACCGATACATCCTCTTATGGCTTAGGTGCAGTACTAAGCCAGGTGGATCAAGTGGGAGATGAGCATCCAATTTTGTACCTTAATAGGAAATTGCTTCCTAGGGAGGTGGCATATGCCACTATTGAAAAGGAATGCCTTGCAATTGTGTGTGCCCCACAGAAGCTGCATCTGATCTGATCACAACCCACTCAGTTGGCTGAACCGTACTGCCTGAGACAATGGGAAGGTGCTCCGTTGGAGCCAGCGACTTCACAAACCAACACAAAAAAGGCAGCAGGCATGCTAACGCGGATAGTCTGTCGTGCCGGGCCGAGCCAGTGGAGGACAGTTGTGCTGGGAAGGATTGAGAGATCCCTCCCATGCTCTCTCCTATTGGGGGAAGGTGTGATATTGTGGAAAATATTTAGTGTGATATGGTGGAAAATATATAAGTCCAGATCTCCCCTTTAAAATTAACAAAGGGTCTTCCTGTGTAAGGTCTTTGTGCTAATTGAATTTATTCTCCCCTTTAAAATAACAAAGGGTCTTTAGTTGTAATAGCTTGCTGTTAATTAATTAATTGTCTGTAGACAGTGTGTCTCCAGTTTTGTAAAAGTTGGAGTCTTGTGTCTCAGGTGACAAAAACCTCAGATAAGGCCAGACAGAGCATCTCTGTTATGTTTTCTGAAACACATTTATTCCTAATCTTTATATTTCCAATATACCATTCTGTATAAAGTAATAGATGATAGATTTGTAGCTGGATCATTATGGTGAGCATTTTGAGACCAAGAACTGGTTTCCTAGGCAGCAGGGAAGCCTGGAAACCATATTTACCATCATGTTGCTAAGGACAACGGCACTGACACATTGAGCACTGCAGGGAGCCCAGTAACTCTGACTAATAACTTGGACTTTACACTGCAACCTGGGCCAGAAAAACCAACTCTACCAATATATTATTTCACAGTTTTCCCTTTTATTTTATGCTGTTGCTATAGTTCTGCTAATGTTCTGTTGTTATTCTTAGATTAGTGTTTATTTTTCTGTATTTGTTTATGCAGTGTTTTTGTATGCTTTTACTTTTAAAACCCTAAAAAAAGTGTAAGCTAAATCTCTGATTGCTCTAAATAGAAATAGTGTAACTTGCAAACCCGAAGCGCTACTATAACATTATGATTTCTGAGACATCCCTGTCTGGAGTGGCAGCGGGTGACCCTACAAAAGCAGAAGCACAACTGCGGTTGTCAAGGGTAACGGTGCGTCTAAGCACGTGGTGACAGTCTACCTGTTATGGTGTGTTTGGCAAGGGTTAACAGGAGTGGTTAACCTTGCCCCATAACAAACCCCTCTTCGGCCTGCTGGTGTGTGGACTGTTGCGGAGTGTGCTGGAAAGTCTATGTGGGCTGGGAGTGCGTTCGTCACATCGTCTGTTAGAGATTCAGCTGGACTTCTCTTCTGCCTACCATTCACAGTCCAATGGCCAGACTGAAAGAGTCAATCAGTGCTTGGAACAATTTCTCTGTCCCTATGTATCAGCCAGGCAGGACAATTGGAGTGAATTATTTCCTTGGGCTGAGATTGCCCATAACAGTCGTGTCAGCGAATTTATTGGTTTCAGCCCTTTCTTCCTGACCTATGGGTGTCACCCCAGAGTACCCCTTTCTATTCCTTCTGGTTCCGGCCGCCACAAAAGTCAAAACCAGCTTCCATGAAATCTGGGAAGATGCTCAGAGAGCGTTGCATAAATCCTCTCTTCGCCATAAGAAATCGGCAGAAAAAAAGAGGAGCCCTGCCCTAGATTTGCACGGGGAGATAAGGTCTGGTTGTCTACTAAGCATATACATCTTCAGGTCCCATCTCTCAAACTTGCTCCCCGTTTTATTGGACCCTTCTCTGTTTTATCACAGATTAATCAGGTGACCTATAAGTTGCAGCTGCCCTCCAGTCTTCGGATTCCCAACTCCTTTCACGTGTCTCTCCTGAGGCCTCTCATTCTCAACCGTTATTCCCACAAATTCCCTCCTCCTGCTCCTGTCCCGGGGGACTCTGAGGAGAAGTTTGAAGTAAAGTCCATTATTGATTCTAGACTGCTCCGTGGCAAAAGGCAATATCTGGTCTATTGGAGAGGCTATGGTCCAGAAGAACGATTTTGGGTATCTCACGCAGATCTTCATGCCCCTCTGCTGTTGAAGGACTTTCATAGGCGGTTTCCCAAGAAGCCTGGGGGGATCCCTTCTGAGGAGAGGCCTTAAGAGAGGGGGTACTGTCACAGATCAGCAGCACAGCTGATCTGGTACTTGTTGTTCACCAGATATATGTCAGATCAGCAGCAGTCCAGGCCTTGGAGGAAGAGGCGTCGCCAGAGTTTTCCAGCTGATTTATCTGCACCTGCTCATTCAGTCCCCGCCAAGCCTGCCTGTTAGCCTCACTATATAGGCTGTGTTCAGACTGACACTTCTTGCCTTTGCAATGGGTGTGTTTACCTGAGGCTCCAGTTTGTGTATGTTTCTAAGTACTGATTTCCTGGTTCTG
This sequence comes from Pyxicephalus adspersus, assembly GCF_032062135.1. Taxonomy (NCBI): domain Eukaryota; kingdom Metazoa; phylum Chordata; class Amphibia; order Anura; family Pyxicephalidae; genus Pyxicephalus; species Pyxicephalus adspersus. The sequence goes on along the minus strand of NC_092870.1, from coordinate 1,150,800 downwards.
ACCTTGGCGTGTTTGACTTTAATTGTTCGCCACCTGCCTGTTCGCCACCTGCCCTGCACTATCCTCCACCTGAGAGTCTGGATGCCGTCTGTCCTGACCTGCTCTAGCTCTGGTTTTCGAGATTGCCTATCGATTTGGTACTAGGCTTGGGTTCCATCTGCAGTCAGCTGCCATCTGCACGGGTGTGTCTGAAGACCAATCTCCTCTTGCGAGGTGCTCTGGTGAACACCGGGCAGTTCCTTAGACTCTGCTCCTCATCTCATACCTCCACCAAAGGTTGTTGATTATGAATATTATCCGCCTAAATATGGATATTACATCACCCTATCAATGCACATATATATTCAATAAATGAAGGTTCATGCACAAATAATAGCTAGTAATTCAAACAGTTTAATTAAGGAACAAGTTGAAGTTAAAATGCATAGCAATATTGGTTGATATAGAGATAGGAACGTAAATCAACAAAGTATACAGTAAATGAAAATAAGGTTGTAGTAGGTAAACCCCTGTAGTAATCTAATATTGGTTAGTACAAAATACAGCAATTACAACACAGCTAAATAACATAGACATATAAAAGACAATGTAGGAATGCATTCAGGAATATCTTACAGCTACATGTTAAGATGTAAATGGGTACCCCAGGAGCCTGATTCCCTAAGAACAGAGCTCCATTGGAGCTTACCACAGAAGAGAGACCATCAGGAGAAGAGAAGAGAGCTCCATTCTCTCAGTTCCCATTTTTAAACAGTGTGACAGAGTGTCCCAAAAAAGGTTAAAAATAGTGTTGAAATGGCAGGGAAAGTGTTAAAGGCTCCAGGGAAAGAGCGTGGTAAAAGCTTTGTATAGGCTTTAGAAAAGAAACCTGGTTCTTTAGGACCCTGGAGCCGGCCAAGGAAAGTGAAGGGTGGGTTTCTTGGCCCAACCCTGCCTCTTATTGTGAACTGTTTGATCCCTGCTGCCTAGAGCAATTCCTCACAACCACCACAATTGGTGCCCTGCAAGCATCCCGTTACCATGAGCAATCCCCCTGTTCTATGCCACATTTGGTGCTCGGATGCGGGTAGATAAGAAGCAGTAAAAATCTGAAAGGCACAGCGATATAAAGAGCCAGTGTGCCAAAATTGTGTGTCAACATGGAGGATGTAGTGAAGCAACTGACCCTGGCAAATGCTACGCAACAACAGGGCATCGAAGAGCAGAGGCAAGCAAATGCACACATGATGCGAATGCAACAAGAGACTAACCGTATGGTAGCACAACTGACGGAGGTCTCTCTGACTTTAGCGGAGGATCAGAAAGTGCTGAGTGAGGTTGTACAGCAACTGGCAGCACGGAATTTGGAGGAAAAAATTTGTGTGCCTTCCCTAGAGCAAACAAATATTGTTAATGATCAAGAGACAGAATGTTCCTCCATATCAGCTCAAGAGAAAATTGCCAATCTTGTTTCAGATGCAGCTTTTGATAAATCAGGTGAAGATTTACAAAATAATAGAAGAAATTAATGTTGTATCTATTTCGGTTATTTTCGGAGGTATTGTTTTGTTTTTCTAAATGGCTGTCACAATAAAGCCTGCAGGTGGGAGCCTGGACTTTTAAGTTGATTTAAAGCTTTGCTGCCTCTTATTGTGAACTGTTTGATCCCTGCTGCCTAGAGCAATTCCCCACAACCACCACAATTGGTGCCCTGCAAGCATCCCGTTACCATGAGCAATCCCCCTGTGCTATACCACAACAGCTAATTCCCATTAGGTATCATTGGGGCTCTTGGATTGGTTACTGGGTGTGATCTATAAGATGACTATTGGATGACGCACCCCCTTAGACTGGGATTGGGTAATGTAACTTCAGGAATTTACTGGACCTCTCGGCCTAATTTGATATGGGAAGCTGGAGCCAAAATGTCTGTGGTCATCTAAGTTTAGGGGTCAATAAAAGGTTCAGCTGTGTCATCACCCCCATACCACCTGTCCAGCTATTCATCCATCTCCTGCTGACTCAGGCTTGATTGGTTTATTACCCCTTAAAGGTCCTAATAGTAATCAACTTTATTATGGGAACTGTATCTGCTTCCTGGCCTTTGCTTGATGGTCTGTTTGTCTATTGTCTCTAGTGTGAAATCCTTGGAAACCCTAGAGAAACAGATCACAAACATTCCCACACATGTACACCCATATAAACATACATTAAATATATACACATATATCTATCCACATATATCAATAAATATCTCCAAACAATCTTGGGGTGCAACAACGTGCAGATTGCACAGGGGGTCCACTTCCCCATACTTGTGGCAAATCCGTGACAGTTTGCAAAGGCCATGGACCCCGCTGACATTCCTCTGCCAAGCACCCTGCAAGCCTTGGTGCGACGAATAGAACATCAGGAAGCTCAGACCAATCAAGTTGTGCAGGTACTACAGAACTTATCATCTTGCATGCAGCAACTCCAGACCTCCCTGCAGAGCAGTGCTGCTGCTGCCCCTTCCTCCTACAGTTGCTCCTGCTACCATCTCTCCTGCACCAGAGCCAAAGATGAATTTGCCAGATCGTTTTTAAACTTTGTCAGATGTTTTCAAACTTCAAAAATCCTTGCCTACTTTACTTTTGTCTTTGTCCACACTCCTCTGGCTTCGAGGAACAGCGAGTTGCCCTTGTGATGTCCTTGTTGCAAGGTGATCCCCAGTCCTGGGCATTCAGTTTGCTACCTGGTAAACCTGCCCTTCTTTCTGTCGATTCATTCTTCCAGGCACTTGGTCTTCTATATGATGATCCAGATCGGGCAGCGTTTGCTGAATCTGCTCTCTGTTACTTGGGCCAGAGACACAGAACCACAGAGGAGTACTGCTCTGAGTTTCGCCAGTGGTCTGCTGATTCGCAGTGGAATGACCCTGCTCTACGTTCTCAGTTCCGGCTAGGACTGTCTGAAACTATTAAAGATTCTCCTGTGCACTATCCTCCACCTGAGAGTCTGGATGCCGCCTGTCCTGACCTGGTCCTGCTCTGGTTTTCGAGATTGCCTATCGATTTGGTACTACGCTTCGGTTCCATCTGCAGTCAGCTGCCATCTGCATGGGTGTGTCTGAGGGCTGCAACCTGGATGCCGTCCTCAGCAATGACCATCACCGCTTGCAAGTTCTCTGGTGAAAACCGGGCGGTTCCTTAGATTCTGCGCCTTAGCTCATACCTCCGCCAAACGTCCAGATTGCATAGAGGGTCCACTTCCCCATACTTGTGGCAAATCCATGACAAAAGGCCTTAATAGCTCTAGAGGGCCAGTTCTTGGGGTCAGCATCCTTCCAGGTCAGGGCAGTGATGGGAGCTACCAGTGTGGAGTAATATCTAATGAATTACTGGTGGTAGTTAGTGAACCCCAAGAACCGCTAAGTGGCCCTAAGGCCGCAAGGTAGTGGCCAATGAAAAATATCAGAAACCGCTGGGAGGGCGCATGCGCGGACCAGGCGGATGTTAGCGTCCTGAGCCGGCTCCGCTCTACACAGGGACAGACAAGGCTGTAGCGGGCATATCAGGCGGTGGTTTTGGCTCCGAGAGGCTCCCTGAGTGAGAGGAGTACAGAGGGAGGATTGAAGCAAGAAAACTTGGATGCTGACTCACGGTAAGAGCCGGCAGTAGCGTGTAATAACACACGCAGCCTCAACATGCAGGAAAGCCAAAATGGCGGATTCCTCCCCTTACATGTGTCAGGAGAGGAGTGAGTGCTCTATTGAACCAGAGATGTATACAGGGAGCTTGCCTTCAACACCAGCATCAGTTGTGCAACAACAGATCTCAGATCTAGATAGCATTTTGGAAAAATTTCAATTAATGTTGGATACATCATTGGAAAGTACTACTAAGAAAATTACTGAGCATTTTACAAAGGAGCTAAGAGAGCTGGGCCAGCGTACAGTACAACTAGAGGGGCGAGTAGATGATGTCACCACTGTCCTAGAGGGGCATGAAGAGGATATTGAGTATCTGAAACAGGAGGTACAGCTTTTACATCATAAAGTGGAGGACTATGGAAATAGGGCCCGCCGCTCCAACCTCCGTATACATGGTTTACCAGAAAGTAAAATTGATCTTAATACAACAGTGATTGCCCTTTTTCGTGTAATATGTCCTGAGATAGTGGTGGAAAAGTTAGAATTAGATCGTGCACACCGCACTTTAGTAAAACCAAAAGCTGATGGTCCACCAAGGGATTTTGTGGTTAAACTACATTATCCTTATGTTAAAGATGTGATAATGAAGGCAGCCAGAAAGAAGGAACCTCTAGTTTTTCAAGGTCATAATTACCAACTTTTTATGGACTTGGCTCCAGCAACGATATTGCGCCGCAGAGAGATGAAACCATTTCTCCAGATTCCACAGAATCAGCAGATTCCTTATAGATGGGGTTTCCCCTTTAAATTGCTATTCACAAATGGGGGCAAGCTACAAGTTATCCTTCGCCAGAGGAGGGTAGAAATTGCTTTCAGGAATTTTATGTTTGTGATCAACATGAGAAATCAGGCACTGTGGAAAACCCCAATCCTCCAATATCCCGATTACACGATATATATCAGCAAAAGAGGACTAAGGAGCGCAATGCCACAGATTCGCTTAAACGCCTGAGATCCTCTCAGAGCAGTATTTGAATATTTCATTTATTTTTATTCTTTGCCATTATCTTTTTTGGGGCTAAAGAAATAATGTTGGTTTAAAATGTATGAATGCCTCCTTTTAAATAGATATAATGTTCTGATAAGATTGAATATTATTTCTCAGTTAATATTATTTCTCATTATTTCTCTAAAACAGTCTTAAACAGTCTTCTTAATAGCAAGTTGTTTGTTCTGAGAGTCGCTTGATGGTATTCAGTGTTTATTATTGTGCCTTGGTCCTGGTGTAGAAGTCACTGGGCATTTCTGTATGTTGCCAGGGATATCCCCCGCCACTTAATCGGGGGTTATGCCAGACAACATTTTTGGGGTGACAGAAAAGATTCTGTCTTCTCTTGTTCACACTGTTTTATTGCAAATTCAGAAAGGGTGGATGTGGGGCGAGAGCAGGTCTCCGCTCTACATATCCTGGACGTATATATTATGCATAGTGTTTAATGTATTGTTTGTTTGGTGTCTCTCGTCTTGGTTTATATTGCTTACTTTTGTTTCAGATGTTGGGCAGGCAGTGTACTATACAAATATCTGTGATAGGAATAGGGTACATATGAATAGGTGTTTGGAAAATATAAAGAAATGGTAATCTCAATACTCTCCCTTAATGTACAAGGTCTCAATTCCCCAGTTAAAAGATCACAAGCATTTCGTTACTTTCATACACGTAAAGCAGACATAATATGTCTGCAAGAGACACACCTCTGCTTCTTCCTGTCCAAAATATTTTCATGCGGCCTATCCTACTGTTTTTAGAGCAAATGCAGCAGTAAAACATAGAGGGGTACTCATTGGTTTTCGGAAAACAGTGCCATTCCAATTAGACAGAGAGGTGGTAGACGAGGATGTTGCGTAAAAATTCACATTTGTTGCGTAAAAATATGCAAGGCTATCTGGTGATGTGTGGTGATACAAATATTCCACTAATACCAAGTATGGATAAGAAAAAAACATCTATGGGGTCGGTTGTATGTGGGGATGTTACACTATCAAATAAATTGCTTGAATTGGTTAGATCTGAAATGTTGTCAGATATGTGGAGGGAGTTACACCTTATAGAAATGGAGTACACATAATTCTCTCATCCCTATCAATTACTTACCCGTATAGACCATATTATAATACACCAAAAAGCATTGCCTTTGGTTTTATCCTGCAATATTTTGGCGGTTTCCTGGTCTGATCATGACGTAGTTTGGGCCACCTTGTCTTCCCTTTTCCCGAAGCCTGATATGTTTAGATGGTCAAGTAATGATTTTTTACTCAGTAACCCTGAGGTGGATCAAAGATTACAAGGGATTTTGGTCGAGTACTTTTCTTTAAATTAACAACCTATGACATCACCTGCTATGCTATGGGCGGCACATAAGACGTTAGTACGGGGACGGCTCATTCAAATAGCCTTAAAAAGAAACATCGGGCAAAGATAATGGAGTTAGAATCTAAATATAAAGAACTGCATACGCAGTATAAAGCTTCATTAAATAAGAGTATAAGATGACAAATGGAGGAGGTCCGTACTCAATTGAATCTCTGTACAGCATCTATTGCTGAGAAAACGTTGCAATGGCCAAATAATACATTTTATAGATACAATAATAAAATGCATACACTATTGGCAAATAGGCTGAGATACTCAGAAAGAGGCCCTAATACTTATAGGCTTAGGGTCAATGGGATTGGACCCACTAGTAATCCAACGTATATATTGCAGAAATGTAAAAAAAAAACACAAAATGCAAAAACTGTACCAAACCCCCTGTTCTTTTGATAAGAGAGCTTTGGATACATTTTTTCAGTCGATAAATCTTCCAAAACCTCCTGCCAGTAGACTAGAAATTATGGAAGCCCCTATTACTCTGTTGGAAGTGACCAAGGCTATTAGGGTTCCTAAACCCAATAAGAGACCAGGACCCGATGGGTTCACGGTGGTATACTATAAAAAATACCAGCAAATATTAGGACCCTATTTGGTGGAGACATTTATTGGGGTTTTGAAGGGGGAAGCCCTTGATTCTAGCACTTTGGAGGCAGCCATCTGTATGCTACCAAAGCCTTCTACTGACGTGATGAATTGGTCTGATTATAGGCCGATATCTCTTCCTAATCTGGACGCCAAGATCTTGGTGACAATCTTGGCGTCCCGACTGGAATGGGGTATAGGTGATATCGTGTCAGCTGACCAAACAGGTTTTATACCCAAACAACAAGCGAGGGATAGCATACGGAGGATATTGCAACTAATCCAACAAGCTAAGCAAAATAAGACCTCAGCTTTTTTGCTGAGCTTGGATATAAGCAAAGCGTTTGACTCAGTATTATGGCCATACCTTATGTCATTATTAAATAAATAGGGCTTTGGATTAAACTTTTGTAAATGGGTATCTTCATTTTATGACTCCCCTAAGGCATTTATTCAGTATATGGGTTATCGTTCAGAACGGTTCTCTATAGGCAGGGGCACCAGGCAGGGTTGCCCCCTGTTGCCACTGCTTTTTCCACTGGCAGTAGAACCCCTAGCCATAGCCATCCGAAATCATGTTGACATTCAGGGTAAAGAGATGAAGGGGGAGCAACATAAGCTCTGTCTTTTTGCAGACGATATCCTCCTTAGTTTGACAAATGCCATGGTAACTTTGCCCAATTTGATGGAGGTACTGGAGGGTTTTCAGGCCTTCTCTGGGCTCCAGTTAAATAGCTCAAAATGTAAGGCCCTTAATATTAATTTAACAATGGAAGTGGTGAAACTGTTTAAAGAATCTTTTACCTTTCAATGGTAGTCAAAAAGACTTAGCTATTTGGGTATATATATCCCCCCATCATACGATCTCTTGTACACTGTTAACATCCCACATTAGTAAAACACTTGATAGGCCTATTAGAAACATGGAAACGTTATCAAATCTCATGGTTGGGTCGTATAGCCTCCATAAAGATGTCCTGGTTACAGAAGTTCTTATATCCTATGAGAGTTCTCCCATTAGCTATGCCTAATCATGTCTTAAAAAATGTTATAAAGTAAAATGTTGGAGTACATTTGGGGGGCAAAACGCCCACAAGTTCCTAGATACACTTTGTTTCGATCCAGGAGCTTGGGCGGCCTATCAGTACCACATTTGAGTTCATACTATAAAGCTGCCCAGGTTACTCCTTTCTTACAATACCACGTCCAAAAAAATATTACAAAATGGGTTTCTATTGAGAAAGCAGTAGTGGCACTATTATCAGTAGAAGCACTACTCTGGATCCCAGAATTACAAAGGCGCCATATTACCAATCCAATATTGAGACATACATTAAAAGTGTGGAATTCTAATAAACATACGGGGGGCCTTATGTCTGGTCATAGTCCAGTAGGTTCTATAATTGGGAACCCATTATTTCTCCCTGGTTTGGGCCGAGGCATTTCTCATGGTGGGTAGAGAAGGATCAATATAGAATTCATAATTTTATTAACTCAGCTGGGATTCTTCCTTTCAGTGAGTTTAGAGAAAAATATGAAGCCCCACCGAAGAAACTTTTTAGGTATCTCCAAATCAGGCATTTTAACAAACTAGGGTGAGATTAGTAGCTGGAACTTACAATATGACGTGGTTTGAGTACTTTAGTTCAAACCAGTACGGCAATCCCACCCTTTATATCCAAATGGGAGGCAGATATGGCCATGTTATTGGAACAGGAGGATTGGAAACAGATATGGTCTACGGTGGCCCATAGTAGCATCAATGCTTCAGCGGTAGAAACTAATTATAAATTAATGTTAAGATGGTACATGGTGCCATCTAGGCTTGCTAACTTTCAGCCGACCTGTATGGGTAAATGCTTTAGAGGCACTTTTGTGTTTGAAACCATTGTTCTGTACTAATACTCAATTTAAATTGTTAACATACAATTACACCTGTCACACGTTTTTTTTTTCTTTCCTTTTTTTTTTTTTCACAACAAATCAATTAAATAGAAGAAGCGTTTGTATGTTGTAACTCAGGGAAAGGGATTATTTATTTTCTCTCCCCTTATCACTAAGTTAATTACACATTTGTTTGTTTTGGGTAAGATAGGTAAAGGATTGCAATAGATAATTTTGTCACTGAGGAATATTTGAGGGGGTGGAAGTGGGGAAGAAGGTGGCAATACAATGATGAACTTATTAGGAGCATACTGTGTAATGAGGTAACAATTGTATTAAAAGATAGAGATTAAGCAGAAGTTCAAAGTGAGAAAAGTTAGAAGTTAAGATAGACATATACAATTAAAGAAATCTGAAGATTGTGTTGTATAGCGGTTATACGGTTAGGATATAATCTGTTGGAATATGAATATGTACGATTAAAATGAAAAACGAATAAAAAAGTTGAAAGAGAAATAGCCGAAACCCTTATAGGATCCATGGAGAGACCCTCTTGGAGACAATGTAGCCCAGAAAGGGCACCTTGGGAAGTTCAAACAGGCGCTTCCCAGCCTTTGCATAGAGTTGATTGTTTCGGAATCTTTGTAGGTAGGACCCAGGTGGACATGCTGTCTGTAAGAGGGCAAGTCAGGGGAAAAAAATCAGGATGTCATCCAGATAGACCACAACACAGATGTAAAGCAGGTCACGAAATACCTCGATGCCCATCCCTGGTATTAAATGCTGTCTTCTATTCGTCCCCCTCCTTGATCCGAATTAGGTCATAGGCCCCTCAGAGGTCCAGTTTGGTGAAGACATACGTAGGCGGTTAAAAAAACCCGGGAATAAGCAGCAGCGGGTAACGGTTCTTAACCGTGATGGCATTCAGACCACGATAGTCAATGCAGGGATGGAGAGTCCCATCTTTCTTCTGGAAAAAGAAGAATCCTGCACCAGCAGGTGAAGCTGAATGGTTATGGATGGACGCTGAGTAGAGGGGAGAGAAGAGTGGCCTAGCATGCCCCCTATACTAGGCACTGCAGTTTCCCGGCTTTTGAAAAAACAGTGTTTAATAAACTGTCCTTTTTGTCTGCAATAGATGCAGAGGCCTGTAGATAAGCGCCTGTACCTCTCTTCAGCAGACAGACGTGAATGGCCCAATTGCTTCGTTCTTCTGGAGAAGGTGAAACAGCAGGGACTGGAGGTTCCAGGGGATGCTGGAAGGATAGGACTAATCGAGGGGAGAAGACCTTGCGGGAGCGAGATTTCTTCTGGAAATTCTCCTGGAACATAATATCAATCTGGGTGGCCAGTGAGATCAGGTCATCCAGGGCAGTGGAAATCTCTCGACCAGCCAACTAAACCTTTATGCGTTCAAAAAGTCCCTGCCAGAAGGTAGCATTGAGTGCCACGTTGTTCCAGGCGAGCTAAGCCGCCAAAGTGCAAAACTTAACTGGCCCACCGTAAGTGACTCTTGGCGGAGACGCAGGAGAGCGCTGGCCGCTGGGAAGGCCCAAACTGGTTAATCAAAACGCCCACGTCAAGTCTTCTACAGAAAGAAGGAGATATTACGTACGCCACTTTAGCTCGGTCAGTGGGGAAGCTTTGCAGCTGCAGCTCAAAATGTATGTTGCACAGGTTGATGAAGCCACTGCAGGTCTTGGGATCCCCAGAAAATCATTGTGGAGGTGGCAGGTGAGGTGCAGAGACCACTGGTATTGCAGGAGACTGGACCAGGACCGGAGGTTCAGCAGGTGCACTGGAGGGGACCAGAAGCTGATCCAGGTGGGTAGTGAGCACATGAAGCTGGCGAGGTACCTGGGTTTGAATAGCTGAATGGACTTCAAGCCTCTGGGTGAGTAGATGGTTGGGGTCTGCTGAGGTCTGGGGGGTGTATACATGGTTCATGCAAATTGTCACGCTAAGAGAGACAGGGCCACAAGGAGGTGCTACGGCTTGCACTGAGGTGGTGTGAGCCCTGATAAGGACCAAGGCGCAGAGTCTAAGCAGTAACCAGGTCTTCTCCAGAGCCTCTGATGGTGAGGATGTTGCGCCGCTGGTTACTGCCAGGTTGTGGTCCTTTGGCACACCAAGGTGGGCAATAAGAAACACGGTCCCAATTCACAAAGCAGAAGGATAGTCGAGGAAGGCCAGGGTTGAATCAGGCAGCAAGCAAGAGAGGTCAGGTCACACGCCAGGGGTCAATTACCAGGGATCCAGGAGACAGACAACAGTGACATAGGGGCCATTGCGGACACTGGAAGCAACAAAAGGCACTGGTGACACAGGAATATCCACAGACACAGGAACACTGGAACAGCACAGGAAAGTTGGCTGGGAACAAACAGACTGGGCAACGAGGGGTTAATGCAGGAGCTGACAGAGGAAACACTAATTTAGCCAACAGGTGTACAGGAACTAGCTCAACAGAACTAGGGGCTCGGCACCAGTGGCGACACGAGCACGAACACTAAGTGCAGTGTGTGAGCTAGCTAAATAGACAGGGATGATAAAGAGGCTATTTTCTGATTGGCCATTGCATACTGATCTGTGTTTGTGGAATCACAAGGGCTCCTTTCTCGAAAATACCGTATTTTTCGGACTATAAGACGCTCCGGCCTATAAGACGCACCCAATTTTAAAGGAGAAAAACCTAGAAAAAAAAGATTCTGAACAAAATACTAAAAAATCACTCTGTGTCAATGTATCCCCTTCTAATCACTCTGACACAGAGTGATCAGAAGGGGATACATTGACACAGAGTGATTAGAAGGGGATACATTGACACAATGTATCCCCTTCTGATCACCCTGTGCCAAAAAATCATACTCACCCGATACCGCGATCCCGCGATGCTGTGGGCTTCTTCTTCTCCTCGCTCTCCTCCCGGCTGCAGCGCGTGTTTCCTCCTCCTCTGAGCGAGGAGAAGCCGACACGCATACCCCCGCGATCTCATAAGCAGGCTGGATCAGCCTGCTTACGGGATCGCGGGGGTATGCGTGTCGGCTTCTCCTCGCTCAGAGGAGGAGGAGACACGCGCTGCAGCCAGGAGGAGAGCCAGGAGAAGCCGACACCCGTGCCCCCGCGATCTCATAAGCAGGCTGGATCAGCCTGCTTACCAGATCGCGGGGGTATGCGTGTCGGCTTCTCCTCGCTCAGAGGAGGAGGAGACACGCGCTGCAGCCAGGAGGAGAGCGAGGAGAAGAAGAAGCCCACAGCATCGCGGGATCGCGGTATCGGGTGAGTATGATTTTTTTTAATTACCGGTATATTTAACATGTATTCGGTGTATAAGACGCACCCACTTTTCCCCCCCAGTTTTGGGGAAGAAAAAGTGCGTCTTATAGTCCGAAAAATACGGTAATCATTTTAGAGATTCCTTTGTGATTTATGCCCTGCACAGACAACTGTTTCTCTGCATATATTGTGATTGCACACAGGTCCATCCATACTACTTATATTCCCAGCAGCATGTCTCATGAAGAATCTGTGACTGTGCCATCTCCCACTCAGAATGAAGCAGCTCTGCTACAGGAAGAGATATCTGTTAGACCAAAATGCACTGTTTAGCCCTCCCTAAAGCTTATGGAGAGGTATGAAACAAACAAGGCAGAAATTACTGACTCTATATGATTTGTGAAAAAGGACTTTACAATGCATAACTGATGCTGACCACAAAACCTGTGATGATGTACTAAGCTGTGCTCTTGTAAATGTCACAGATCAGCAGCACAGCTTATCTGGTACTTGTTCTTCACCAGATATATGTTAGATCAGCAGCAGTGGGTTCCCTTACCTTGCTTCAGTAGCTCTGTTCAGGCTCTGGAGTTAGAGGCGTCGCCGAACCTTTCCAGCTGATTTATCTGCACCTGCTCATCCAGTCCGAGCCCAGCCTCACTATAAGCTGTGTTTAGACTGACACTCCTTGTTTTTGCAATAGATGCTTTTTACCTAAGGCTCCAGCTTGTTTCTATTTCCAAGTGCTTATATCCTAGTTCTGACTCTGGGTTGTTCTGACGTTGATTGTTCGCCGCCTGCCCTGACCTGGTCCTGTTCTGGTTTTCGAGTTTGTCTACCGATTTGGTTCTATGCTTTGGTTCTATCTGCTGTCAGCTGCTCTGTGCATGGGTGTGTCTGAGGGCTGCAACCTGGGCGCCGTCCGCAGCAAAGTCCATCACTCCTTGCAGGGTGCTCTGGTGAACGCCTGGCGGTTCCTTAGACCTCAGCTCATACCTCTGCTGATTGCAGAGGGTCCACTTCCCCACACTTCTGGCAGATCCGTTTGCAAAGGCCATGGACCCCACTGACATTCCTCTGCCAGGCACCCTGCAAGCCTTGGTGCGATGAATTGAACATCAGGAGGCCCAGACTGATCAAGTTGTGCAGGTGCTGCAGGATTTATCATCCCACATGCAGCAACTCCAGACCTCCCAGCAAGGCAGTGCTCCAGCTGCTCCTTCCCCAGCTCCCGCTTTTACTCCTGCTACCATCTCTCCTGCATCCAAGCCAAAGATGAATTTGTTAGATCATTTTTTCGGTGACTGGAAGAAGTTTTCTAACTTCAAGAATGCTTGCTTACTTTATTTTCGTCTTTGCCCTCACTCCTCTGGCTCCGAGGAACAGCGTGTTGGTCTTGTAATGACCTTACTGCAAGGTCATCCTCAGTCCTAGGCTTTCAGTTTGCTACCTGGTAACCCTGCCCTTCTTTCCGTGGATTCCTTCTTCCAGGCACTTGGTCTGCTATATGATGATCCAGATTGGGCAGCATCTGCAGAAGCTGCTCTCCGTTCCTGGCGCCAGGGACACAGAACCGCAGAGGAGTATTGCACTGAGTTTCGCCGGTGGTCTGCTGATTCGCAATGGAACGATCCCGCTCTCCAATCTCAGTTCTGGCTAGGACTTTCTGAGAAGATTAAAGACTCTCTTATGCACTATCCTCCACCTGAGAGTCTGGATGCTGCCATGCAGCTGGCAATCAAAATTGACCGACGCCTCCGGGAACGTGGGTAGGAATGTGCAGCACAGTTTCCACAAGCTTCTTTCCCTGTTGTTAACCCACCAGAAGCTACTGAACCTTCAGCAGAACCTATGGAGACTTAATTGGTCTAAATTGCCAGTCTCTGAGCATGCATGCCGCCGTGCGCAAAATTTATCTGTATTGTGTGTGTCTGTATTGTAGAGGTAATGGACATTACAGAAATAACTGTCCTCTCAAAACACCCAAAAGCCTTGGCCTAGAGAATGGTAGGGAGGATTCCCTAGGCCATTCATTCAGCACCCCCTCTAAAAAGGTTACATTCACAGTTCAGTTCTTCTTCCCTGACCAGACTATTTGGGCTGAGGCTACGACAATTGGAGTGAATTACTTCCCTGGGCTGAGTTTTCTCATAATAGTCGTGTCAGCGAATCTACTGGTTTTAGCCCTTTCTTCCTGACAAATGGGTGTCACCCCAGGGTACCTCCTCCCATTCCGTCTGGTTCAGAGGTTCCGGCCGCCGCAGAAGTCAGAGCCAGCTTCCACAAAACCTGGGAAGATGCTCAGAGGGCATTGCATAAATCCTCTCTTCACCATAAGAAGTGGGCAGATAAAAAGGGAAGCCCTGCCCCTAGATTTGCACCGGTAAATAAGGTCCGGCTGTCTATTAAACATATACGTCTGCGAGTCCCATCTCCCAAACTTGCTCCTCATTTTATTGGACCCTTCTCCGTCTTATCGCAGAATAATCAGGTGACCTATAAGTTGCGACTGCCCTCCAGTCTTTGGATTCCCAACTCTTTTCATGTGTCTCTCCTGAAACCGCTCATTCTCAACCAATATTCCCGCAATTCCCCCCTCCTGCTCCTGTCCAGGTGGATTCTGAGGAAGAGTTTGAAGTAGAGTCCATCATTGATTCTAGATTGCTCAGTGGCAAGCTTCTGGTCCATTGGAGAGGCTATGGTCCAGAAGAACGATCTTGGGTATCTCACACAGATCTTCATGCCCCTCAGCTGGTGAAGGACATTCATAGGCGGTTTCCCATGAAACCGAGGGGGATCCCTACCGAGGAGGGGCCCTAAGAGGGGGGGGGGGGGTACTGTCACAGATCAGCAGCACAGCTGATCTGGTACTTGTTGTTCGCCAGATATATGTCAGATCAGCAGCAGTGGGTTCCCTTACCTTGCTTCAGCTGCTCTGTTTAGGCTCTGGAGTTATGTTATGCAAGCGGGTGTGGACCCACTGTGCCACTGACTGGGTATGCTCCAGAGGGGGGTGACTAAGCCGCTACCAGGTCTTCACTAGAGCCTCTGATGGTGACGATAGGCTTGGGCTGCAGGGTAGCTGCCAGGTGCCACTCCAGAGCAATCCCCAGGCCAGTGGCAGCTGACCACAGGAGTCAGGAAACCCGGTGCAAGCACCTAGGGGCTTGCGTGGCCAAGAAGTCCAGAAACAAGTATCCAAGATCAGGGTCAGGCGGCAAACAGGCAAAGTCCAAAAACGTAATCTGAGGTCAGGGTCAGGCAGCAAACAGGCAAAGTCCAAAAACGTAATCTGAGGTCAGGGTCAGGCAGCAAACAGGCAAAGTCCAAAAACGTAAGCAAGGTCCGGTACACAGCAAAGCAAAACAGAAAACACCTTAGCACTAAGAGTCACACAGGGTAAACCAGAGATTGCTCAGGCAACTTAGGAGGAGGTGTAGGTAGGAGGTGCCTTTAAATACCTGCAGGAAACCAGCCATAGGCTGTAGAAAACAGAGGGCGTGTGTGTGTTACCTCATAGATTAGGAGAGACACACCCACGCCAGCTCAAACACCAGAGCAAGTTTCAGCATGAAGGAAACACAGGCATGGAACATAGGTAATGGGTTACCTGAAGGATAGGACCCGGCGCCCGTGCCTGCAATTAGGAGCAGCGGCGCCGGCACGACCTGCAGTGCTAACAAGTTAGAGGCGTCGCCGAACCTTTCCAGCTGATTTATCTGCACCTGCTCATCCAGTCCTCGCCCAGCCTGCCTGTTAACCTCACTATAAGCTGTGTTCAGACCGACACTCCTTGCCTTTGCAATAGGTGCGTTTACCTGAGGCTCCAGCTTGTATCTATTTCCAAGTGCTGAAATCCTGGTTCTGACACTGACATTGATTGTTCCTCTAAACAAGATTTAGGGTCTGGTATTCAGCACAAACCCTTAGCAAATCATGACAGGGAGAGTATTGACCAACCCTTGTCACCAAAATACACTGAAGTCTGTGGAGAGGAATTTTGTGGCAAGTCTTGCTCAAAAATTTGTCTTGTTGATGTGTTTCCTAACGCACAACCAGAAAAAAAGTTATCAGAATGTATGTCATCCCAGATGATCAAAGTAATCGCTCACTAGCAAGTCCAAAGTTCTTTGACTTGTTTGAAATAGGGGGATATGCATCACCCTATACTTTGGGAACTTGTTCTGGGTAAGTGAAAACTTCATGGAGAACAGCCAGCGGTTTTACTTTAAAATTACAGGGCTAAAGAAAATCACTATTCCAACGTTTACTGAGTGCGATCAACTGCCAGATGAGGGAGAAGAGATTCCTGTACCTGAAGCTGCACACTATCACCCTCATCTGAAACACATAGCTGATGAAATCCCACCCCTTGACGAGGAGGCTGAAATTTTGCTTCTGGGCAGAGACGTTTTAGAAGTTCACAAGGTACAAAGACACTATTATGGTCTATTTAATGCTCCCTATGCCCAAAAACTTATTCTAGGTTGGGTTATCGTGGGGGATGTCTGTCTTGACAAGACACGCAGACCCTGTCATGTACACACTTACAATACCAAGGTGTTAACCCCCTTAGTGGTATTCCCAGGTGTGGCTCGGGGTAAATAAAACATGCTAAAAACTGTAACCCTGAGCCTATTGACTGAGTTTTTGGCAACAGATTTCAACAATGACATGACTTTCATAGATCCGGACGCTGATCCTGAGATTCGTCCTGAAGTAACTTGGCTTAAAACCACATAAAACACTGTATTAAAGACCCAATGCTACCAACGCTTCTCTTCTTTGAAAAGACTGAAAAGAGCTAAAGCTAGACTCATATTGCCAATTTATATTACAAATCTGATCAACCTTCAGGATGCTATGGTTGGCACATATGTAAGAATCCACTGGGTAAAGAGGAGCTCCAGAAAGCAGAACTACATATCATCTGTTGCGTTCAAGAGGATGGCTTCCCTGAGGAAATCCAGTGTCTTCAAAGTAAGCACTCATTCCCAAGCCCAGCCCTCTTGCTAGTTTAAACTCCAAAAGAAACAGCCAAGGAATGTTAATAAATAATCTTGGACACGTGACAGATCAACAACAAATACATTTCATTTACTTATTTCTTAGACTCTAGATAGCTGATTCAAACAATTCCCCCTTGCACTGTTTCCCCTACATATTACAGTCAGACCTCATGGTGAGTAATTTTGTACATCAAATTCTCAAATTACTAAATTTATTTCTACACCTATACCTACTATTAATTTGTATTTCAGAAAATAATGCATGTTGAACTTTAGGGATGCACTGATTCAGCCGTCCCCCATTGAATTTGTACAGTATTACTTTAAATGTAAGTAGATGTCTCTTTGTTAGCGTTTATGTATAACCTGCCATTTATCATATGTAGATGCAGAGTTGTGATTTTGACTTATTTTTATGTTTAGATATTCTTCTGTTCTCAATGGTCCCCTGAGAAAGCCAAAGGGCGAAATGCATTGGGACCCAACTGTACCTTCTTTTTCTAACATTAGTAGCGATATCTTGTCTAGATTAGAGATCAAAAACCACCTTCATATCTTGGGACACAATAGGGTGGTTTTTACTGTACATATAATGTATTGTTTGTAAAACGTTTTGTATTTTTATTTATATTTCTTTATTGTATTCAAGTTCCTCGATTCAAGGAAAAATAGTGTACATTATAACTAAATATATTGCCACAACAAACAAATACCCTGGCTCTTTCTCTCTTCCCCATTATATTTTGAATGACATTACCATCAGGGTATGTGGCTTTCCTTTGACTAGCAGAAATTGATCAGCATTCTTTTCCTTTTATTCCAACCTTCTTTCCTTGCATGTTATTTCTAGCACATGTTAAACAACGGGAAAGTATGGCTTGTGTGTGTTCCTTTAAATTCTGGGCACAAAATCGCTTGTTTATTTCTTGTGTTGTGGTCTTAATGCTTTTGTGTCCTTTACCGTGGATTTGAAAAACAATGAGGGGTACTGCTATTTGGGGCAGCCCTACTATCCCTCCTTTTGACCAGATTCCAAAGCAATCTAAGGGCAATCCTTCCTTTTCCCAGAATTCAATGTCCTGTGAAGTGGCGAAGGACTGTAATTGTGTTAGAAGTGTGTTGGTTTCAGTGGAAGCTGGGATGGCAAGCAGAAGTGTATCAGGGGGGCTAGTGGTGGGTGTGGTAGACTGAGCAGCAGCTTTGGCATGAAAATCTGCTAGTCTGTTGCCCCTGGCATTGAAGGAATTGGAAGAAGTGTGTGCTTGACATTTGACAATGGCTATTTGGGGAGGTGAATGGCTTGTAAAAGTTTTGAAATTATTGCGGAGTGCTGAATGGGTTTTCCATCAGCTGTGGTAAAACCACTTCGCTGCCAAATGGCTCCAAAATCATGTACGACTCCAAAAGCATAGTGGGAGTCAGTGAATATGTTTACAGCTTTTCCTTCCATAATTTCACAGGCTCTGGTAGAGTGCTATCAATTCTGCGGCTTGGGAAGAGTTACCAGAGAGTGGGGCGGCTTCAAGGACTTTGAAATTCGTCATTCCCAATGCAGGGGCAGAGGTCAGGGATTCTTTTAACACCACATATGCTTTAGTCATTTCATCAGACCATTAAATGTTATTGGGCACTGGGGGTGGTACTGGGACGGAGCTGTGAGTCCCAATACGAGCAGTCAGGAATCCAGTGTTTGCATAAATTGATCATGCCAAGAAAGCTGAGCAGCTGTTTCTTTGTCTGTGGGCAAGGCAGACTGGTAATGGCATGTACACGGCTGGGGGCCAGCAGCTGGGATCCTGGGGTTAAAAGCATTCCCAGGAATGTGACCTGTTGCAGACAGAACTGAATTTTTTTCTGCGACACCCTCTGTCCTTCCTTTCCAAAAAACACAGAAATGAAACAGTATCCTTTGGACATGCCTCCTGCGACGGGCTACACAACAATCAACATACTGTATCATCAACATACTGTAATAAAGTTGAACCATGCTGCGGCTGCCAGTTGGCAAGGACCTGCTGGAGGGCAATTGAGAAAACTGCGGGTGAGTCAACAAAACCCTGGGGCAAGCGGCACCAGGTGTACTGCTGTCTCATGAGAATGAAAGTCATAAGGGGCTGAGTCTCAGGCGATAATGGTATGGAGAAAAATGCATTGGCCAAATCACTGTAAAATTGGGTCTCGGGCGGTACTGCTGTAAGAATGGAACTAGGATCTGACATGACTGGTGTCAGGGGCATAACCAGCTCATTGATGGCTCTTAAATCCTGTGTAAAACGGTATGAGCCATCTGGTTTTTTGACAGGATTTACTGGAGTATTGTAAGGAGAGCAGGTTTTCTTAAGTATGCCTTGCTGGCAGAAAGATTGAATCTTGGGTGCTAAGGAATCTTCCTTGACTTTAGTTAAAGGGTACTGCTTTTGGTATATTGGTGTATGTGGTTTTGTGAGTGCTGTATATGGGGTGCAGTCCAGGAATCCCACGTCATATGGTCCGGTAGACCATGTGCTGTCAGGAGCTAAAAAATCCAATAAGGGCAGTTGCAAGTTTGTATTGACATTAATCCCTCCCTTTGGGACATTCCCAGAGATCCCATCAGATCTCTTCCTAACAGGTTAACTGGACAACTAGGTAATATCTTGAATGAGTGATGTGTAATGTATTCTCCATATGGGAATATGAGGTGTGGGTCGTGTAGGGGTGATGACTCCGTTTATTCCCACAGAGGGCCCACCAGGTGTAGATGGACCTGACCAGGATCGGAGGACAAAACAAGTCGCTCCTGTGTCTACTAAGAAGTCTGTCATTAACTGTCCTACTTTTAAAGTGATTTTGGGTTTTCATCAACCTGGTCAGAGATTTGTAACATAGTGTTGGTGGAGTCTTCCTGTGGGCATCCCTATGCTTGATGTGGTTTGCCTTCCCATTGTATGGGGTACTTTGGGGCAGGGTGGTTGTAATTGTTAGCTGAATGTGGCTGCATTGGCGTGCTATGTGGTTGCTGTTGTACTGACTGCTGTTGGTGTGTAGGGCAGTCCCTGGCCCAATGACCTTCCTGTCCACAAACAAAACATGCTTGTTTCCTTCTAACGTTTCCATATCCTCTATTGTCATTCCTGTCCTGTCTACCTCCTCTGCCTCTACTTTTTCCTCTGTACCCTCCAGGTTTCCCTGAATAATGGAGTCCCTGCACATGGAGTTTTGACGGTTTAGGTAGCTCAAAGCAACCTGCCGCGTCTTTAGTTAACAATTGTCTCATTATATCCTGCGGGGGTAATATGCTCCAATTATCAATAATCATTTTGGCAGTTTTACCATGTTCAGGGATTAATCCATTAATCAGTGACTGTGTAAAAACAACATTTAAATCTCCTCCTAATCCAAGACCTGCATCTTCCCTTCCACACTTTCCTAAACCTTCGAGCATAATCACTTACTAACAAATTCATTTTGCACTTGATCCCACATAATTTGATATTGTTGCTCAGTAATGAGGGGATAATACTTCACAGTGGTCTCATCTGCAGATGGTATTTTTAGGGCTGGTGTTTTTCCAAAATCTCCACCTCCATCACCTAAATTTGCGTATCCTGTTACTCCTTCAATGATAAGTCTAATGTCTTGTACCGTAAATTGAAGATCTTTCCAATACATTTTTAAAGTATACCAGACAAGCCTTCATGTATTGCCGGTCCCACTTGGGAACTCGTGGATCTAATTTATATCCCAATCCGTCTTGATTACTGAGACACATTTCTAAGATACAACTAATATGGAATTTAGAGAATGATCCTTCCAGTGGGAAGGGGTCAGGGCATTTAAAGTTTTCAGTGCCATTTTTCAAATGTAATGTAAAAGGGTCAGTGTAATAGTCTCCTGCTCTGCAGTTTCCCCTGGACTATTATAAGGAATATCCTCATCACTGGGTGACATGGCTGTGAGTTTTTGTTTGTCTGATTTTAATGTGTTTCTTTACATGTTTTTTATGTGGATCTAGGAGCTGTTCCTCCTTTGTGGAATTCCCCTTACCTTGGGAATTCCCTATAGCATAAATTACAGTATAAATATCAGACGGTTGTACACAGTTATTGTTAGTTCAGCAGCAGCAGTTAGTTCAGCAGGTAGCTGCAGTGCTCGCTGACGTCCTGTTCCCAGGGCCACCTACCAAAACGCAGCTTAGGTCACGTTTCTGCTTGCCCGAGGCAACCACAGCAGTGAGGATTGACCCAACCTCACCTTGGCAACCAGATTAGTACACAAACTTATCTTATATACAATATTTCTTACACTTCTAAATTATTGACGTCAAAATCTTATACTCTATACATTAAACAGAAGCCATCAGTGTGCACAAATTCAATTAAAGATTTCCCAAAGCTTCCTAACTAAGGACCCAGTCCTTCTATGAGGGAGTCTACACTGCCACAGTGCTTAGGTTCGTAAGATATCTACAGGGACACAGGGGAGGCCAGAGGTAGAAAAGAAAATTTCTACTGACGCGATCCTGGTCTATTTAAGGTAGGTAGATTTCCCACTTCTGACACCAAACTGTTAAGGCGATCTCCTATTGATCCCAGATCAATTTTTCCCTCTTTCTAATAGCTTCTGTTGCTGGAACGGTGTAACACATGCAACTTAATGTGTGGTTAGATCACTCTCAAAACGTTATTGTTTGCACATAGTTTATATAACAGTTCAAAGACATGATCAGTGCATGATCACATGACTACAGACAATTAGACATGACAGATGTCCTTGTGGTTCTTTTAGAACAAGATATTTTTGTCAAAGTAACAGATATATGGCCGTAGGGAGGAAAGGAAGAGTTTCAAGACAAAAAGGGGGGAAGCGGACGTAGTTTACTGATAAGAAGATTGCAACTAGTTTCAACATAATTCAATCATCTACAAAACATAACAAAAAGTACAAAAATAATTAACTTCAAGACTCAGCAAAATTCCCCAGCTACTTTCAGCGGGTACCATCAAACAAAGGAACAGTCACTTACAAAACTATAGATCAAAGTCCTCCATCAGCAGGTGGTTCACTCATCAGCAGCCACATGGTAATCCAATTTTCCCAGCAGGAGCTCTCTCTTCCTCCTTCCTATTCACCCTCCCCAGTCCATACGGAGCACTGACCCAGCCCAAGTTTCTTGGCCTCCCATTTATACAATACTGTGGAACAAGGTCCAGCATGCCTAGAGTTCACCATTAGCAGGACGCTACATATATAACAAATAATGATGCAGATATAACATGTACAAATTTACAGCCAAGTGAATGTTGTTTTCAGCCCCCCTTAAAACAAATGATGAAAATTCTTAATAAATAAGATGAATTATGGTTTGTTAACGACCCCCATCCTCATCTTGTGTTTTAGGCGCAGATTATGTTCGTCCAGTGCTCACATGGGGGTGGGACAGTCAAATAAGGTGGCAGAAAGGTTAGTCAGGGGTCAGACACTAGTGGAGGGTGGATTGGGGATAGCTGCAGGGAGGATTATGGATAATTGTAAGGAGCTTCCCATGTTACAAATAAACATTGGATTGTGCAGTACTAGTTGTACTGAAAAACAAATTGATTTGGCAAACAAGGATGCTAAAAGCAGCAATGGTTTAAAGAGCCTGCTCACCAATGCTAGAAATCTAGCAAACAAGATAGGGGAGATGGAAGCCTTAATGAGTGAGGAGGATTATGACTTAGTTGGTATTGCTGAATCCTGGCTTTGTTCTTCGCATGACTGGGCTGTCCATATTCCTGGGTATACTCAGGTAAAGACAGAGTCAAACGAAAGGGTGGTGGTGTCTGTCTGTATGTGAGAAGTGATCTAAAAGTTATTGTGAAAGAAGAAATTACAGGTTGGAACAAGCGACGAGGTTGAAGCATTATGGTTGTGAAGGACTGTATAGCTAAGAGTTAATTTGAGCCATATATATATTTGTATAAGGAAGTTGTATTTCTTCTTCTACTCACTCAGTTTAATTGTAACCAGATGGCGAAAATTGTAAATTCTTTGAAATACAATGTATGCCTTGTATGCCTTGCAATGTATCAAATAACACTATATATGGCTAAAACTTAAATAGCTGTACGTGAATAACACAACCCCTCGTGTAAAAAAGGACCGCCTTGTCGAATAAAGATCAGAGTATATTCCTAAGACCATACTGTGTGCGTGTGTGATATTGGGATATCTCTCCAGACGTCTGTCTCTCTGGTGAAGGAGAAGTCAGGGAGCATTAGAGGAACTGGAAGTAGAAGCAGATCCTTTCAGCTGGGGGCTTGGGTCCGGGATTAGAGTACACAGAATTCGGTGAGTACGGAAAGTCCCTGCCTTGAGACTTAGGGGAATTCCGATCCTTTCCGAAACTCTCTGTTGCTTCTATCTTGAATCCACCTAGAATAGACTGAAAGGGAAAGTATCTATCTTTAGGGAAGATAGACATTGAACTGTGGACTTTTTTGGAAAGTCCCAGAATTTAATAGACTAATGGCCAAGTCTATAGAGGAATTCTTTAGGGAAGAATTGAAAAGAGAAATTCTTTAGGGAAGAATTTAAAAGAGGAATTCTTTAGGGAAGAATTTAACTATTGTCTGCACCCTGATTTTTCTTGTCAGCCAATTTCTATTGCTTCTTATCTGTTGCTTTCTTATGCTCTCTTTTATGTTGTGATGTTATAAAGTATTAAGTATTTTCATTTTGTGCTGAAGGTAAGTAGCAAATGATACTGTGAAAACTGTACTAACTTTATTGTGTGTGTGTCCTGGAGAACCGTAAGACGCCCCACCACTCTGCCGAGGGGAAACCCGCTAACCCAGAAACTGGTGAACGCAAGTGACGGTTTTAAGGGATAATACTAATTCCCTGGGTAAATAATATGGCAGGATGGACAGAGGGGATGAACAGTGTAAATCCATTCCCTCAGGAAGGAGCTAATGACACCTTCCATATGGACATGGTTAAGGGGTTATGTTTAGGAGACACTGAAGCTTACCCATATTATGGTCCAGACCCCCAGTGGGACATGAAGTATATGAAGTCGGGGGGGTGAATTGGCTCACTTATGCACCATATTGGTATGACAGACCAAATAAAAATGTTAAGAAACAGAAGGCAGAGAACCAGGAGGGATATAAAAAGAAACAGGAATTAGAGAAAGAATTGATTAGGGGTCCACCTCAGAAACTTCCTCCTCCCTATTTAGGAAATATCCCAAAGATATATAATTCCTTGTCCAAAGACGATCTTGATTTATTGGCAGGATATACTGCCACTATGACTCCTGCCACTGCCCCTCCACCTGCCCCTTCACTACTTGCTGACCTACCACAATCAGTCCAACAAGATAGGATTGTATCGTCTTCAGACCAGAGTGGTCAGGTCGATGATCCAATACCAGAATCGGGGGTGACTGGTGGAGTATCCTCAAGTCATACAATACAAAAGATTGTCTTAGTAAAAGAGACATCCCCCATGGAGACCCGTTCAGGGAGAACCCTCTGAAAATACGCATTTAAAACAGCAAGGAGGGAAGAACAGGCACCGCCAGATGAGGAAAGTGACATTGATGAAAAATTCCCTTTTATGACTGTAGGAGACACCTTGTTAAAGAAACCTATTGAAGTAGATGAAATTATTAGGATTGTTAAGCACTGCCCTAAACCTTTTTCATCCTCATCTGGGACATTCCATTATCTAAAGAGAACCTGTAAAGGAAGGTGTCTGACAGGAGGATATGCGTCTCATAATAGATGGGATAGTGGGACAAAATTCTCCCTGGGATTTGAGTAAGGTCCCCTCTATAAGCACTATAGAGCCCCCTAATACGCCTGCTGGAAATTATAAACTAAATACTGAGGCGGGCATAGACACAATGTGGGAAGAAATTAAGTGTGAAATGGAGAGGTGTTTTCAGACTAGGTCCTCATTGCCTACCGCTGTAGCCTGTAAACAAAAATTAGGAGAGTCTGTTATAGACTTCTGGAAGAGGTTTAATGAAGTTTGGACTCTGGAAGTAGGAATGAGTATTCATGATAATATGCATTCTATGCTCATTCAGACTTTCCTTACCAATTTAAAGCCACATCTCCAGCTTACTGTTAAGCAAATGATCTTCGAATGGCCTAGTCCTAATAAAGATCAATTCCAAACCAAATTAATGGAGAAAGATGCGGCTGGCTGTTTTGAAGTGGCAAGACCCAAAGAAAATTGCCCCCCGAATCAGTCTAACAGGGGAGGTTTACCAGGAAGGGGAAGGAGCAGAGGAAGGGGTAGAGGTTCATATTCTGGAAGAGGGGGTAATAATAGAAACCGTCCTGCAGGTTGCTTTAATTGTGGTAAGACTGACCACTGGATCAGTCAATGCCCCTATCCACTTAGGCAAAATGCCCCAAATGATACTCAAGCTCAAGGTCCCCAACCATATCCACAAGCTCTGATTCAAAATCTTTCCACACCACAGCCACAGCCCCAGAATATTACCCCTCACTTCCCTGTAGCCTGGGGACATTACAATGAAGATGCCTGGGGCACAGTATCCCAGCATTCACTCTCATCACGAACCACTATAAGGAGTCACCACTGATTGTGTTAAACATAGAGGGACGTCCTCTCCCTTTTCTTGTAGATTCTGGTGCTACTTGTAGCACTTTATGTGAGGATTATTATAGTGGTCCAATAGAGAATGCTGAAATATTCTGAGACAAGCCACTAAGACTGATATGCCTGATTGTATTAAATGGTCTGATGAAATGTTACAAGCTTTTAGTCATTTGAAATGTGCAATTGTTTAAAGTCCTGGCTTGGGCCTACCCGACTATGGCGTGATGTTTCACTTATTTGCCAGGGACAATTGTAAAACCATGGCAGGAGCCTTGGCGCAAGAACATGGAGGCAAATTTCGCCCTGTTGCTTTTTTCTCAAAAGCGGTTCCAGTACAGGTTCAGGGCATGCCTGCGTGTCTCAGGAGTTTGGCAGCCTGTGCCATGGTCGCTGAGATGGCCACGCCTACCACCTACCACTCTGCATACCTCCCATAACGTTTTAGCTCTATTAAAAAAACATACATACACAACATATGTCTACACAAAGACTGAGTGGATATGAAGTTTTGCTGTTATCTAACCCCCAACTTCATATTAAATACTCAGCACCCACATTCAGTCCAATGGCTATATTCATATTCATATATCCAATGGATGGATCCTGTTCCCGCCCTAATGACAACACTTATCATGCGGGATACGCTGTGGTTCAACTCCCTGATGTTATTCTAGAATCAAATCCTATACCTTTTCAGTCAGCCCAAGCAGCTGAACTGATTGCCCTCACTAGAGCTTGTTGTCTTTTTGAGGGAAGAGATGTAAATATATACACTGATTCCAAATATGCCTTTGGGGTTGTACATGATCATGGGGTAATCTGGCAGAGAAGAGGCTTCACAGCTGCAGATGGGAAGCAAATCTCACATTCCACCCTAGTACATGATCTCCTAGCCGCCATCCAATTACCAAGCAAAGTTGCTATTATCGATTGTAAAGCACATACTGGCCGTCAAACGGACATAGCTAAAGGGAATGCCCTAGCTGACAAGGCAGCAAGAGAGGCCGCTATTAGACAGGCAGCAACAGTTCAAATGCCCTCCCTAGTTCCAGAAATTACCCTTACCGACAATTTATTGCTAAATCTCCAGGATTTGGCTACAAGTAGTGACAAGGTAGAATGGCAGTCGGTAGGTGCAGTACAAGACCCTGATACAGGTCTTATCTGCAAAGAGGGGAAACCATTTATTCCAGTTGCAAGCGCCCCAATTTTAATTGCACAATATCATGGCCTTGGCTATATGGGAGCACAGGCAACCACTGACGTCATTAGGAGCGATTTTTTCATACCAAGCCTTAGATCAAAGGTACAATCCTATGTTTCACGATGTATTATATGTCTCAGAAACAACCCAAATAACTCAAAGAAGGCCCAACACCAGCATCTGAATTGCCCGACTTCGCCATTCACTCACTTACAAATTGACTTTACTCATATTCCAAAGACAGGAAGAAAGCAGGAGTATGCCCTTGTGATTGTGGAAATGTTCTCTAGATGGCCAAAGGTTTTTCCTACTACCAATGAAACCACACAAATTGTGGTAAATATTTTGTTACAAGAAATTATCCCCAGATGGGGATGCCCTTTTCAAATAAACTCAGACAATGGCACAGCTTTTGCGTCCAGGGTTTGTAAGGAGCTTTCCAAAGCCCTTAGGATTGACTGGAAGTTCCACCTCCCCTACCACCCTCAGAGTTCTGGGGTAGTAGAAAGGATGAATAGAACAATTAAAGAAAGAATAAGGAAAATTACTGGAGGCACGTTCACTAATTGGAAAAAGTTTTTGCCTGTAGCCCTAGCAGAAATTAGGATGCAGCCTAATAAGAATACTGGCTACTCACCATTTGAGGTCCTAATGGGAAGACCCTTCCCTACTCCTTGGGGTCCAAAAGCCCCCGTGATAGAAAAAGGGGATTTAGAAGTAGTACAGGCAGAATATGTGAGAAAACTTGTAGAAACTTTAGATCAAGTTGAAAAACATGTTGCTTGTGCCTCTCTTTTCTCTCCACAGGAACCTATGCATCCTTTCCAACCAGGAGACGTGGTGATAGTCCAGCGCCTGGCAAAAGGGTGAAAACAGACAGAGTTCCCGTTTGGACCATCCACCCGAGTAGTAGCAGTCACCAGAACAGCGATTCTCACAGAAGAGGCTCCAATCTGGATTCATGCTAGTAGAGTGAAAAGGGTCCCTGAGGCTTCTTTTCCGGCGTCGAACGGAGACAAAGAGGGTGAAGCAGGTGTGAAATCCCTGAAAAGTGCCTTGCCACAGGCTGAAGATGATGACCCCACAATATTCTGGGAAAACTGTGACTCTACTCTACCCCTTCTCAGCCGTGCAGAATATACAAGTTTGGGGGCCTCTATATTGGGAGTGCCTGGACTGGCTATATATAATACTCGTACTATAAATTCTATTGCATGTGACCTGGCTAAATCTCTGATACATACTTCTACCGCCTTATCAAACATGCTCTTAGATCTACAAGGAGTAAGAGGAGCAGTGCTAGAAACTAGATATGCTGTGGATTATTTCTTACTTAAACATAACGTAGGGTGTCAGTATTTTAAAAGAATGTGTTGTTTTAATTTATCTGACCATTCCAGATCAATCCAGTCCCATATTCAAGCATTACATGAAATTGCTAATAATATCAAGAAGGATGTTGGTTCATCCTCCTGGTGGGACTGGTTATTTAGCTGGCTGCCAGATTTGAGTTGGTTAAGAACATTAGTTATCAGTATTGTAATTATAATTGCTTCCTTGATTATTTTATGTTGTTGTATCCAATGTATCCCTTCCCTTAACCAAAATTCCACGCTATGTGTCCAAAGCCCACAGATCCTGGACAAAAATATGCTATTTACCTCTCTATGTTAGAAAGACGATAAGTCATGTTCATGACTTAAGAGGGGATTGAAGGACTGTATAGCTAAGAGTTAATTTGAGCCATATATATTTGTATAAGGAAGTTGTATTTCTTCTTCTATCTACTCAGTTTAATTGTAACCAGATGGCGAAAATTGTAAATTCTTTGAAATACAATGTATGCCTTGTATGCGTTGCAATGTATCAAATAACACTATATATGGCTAAAACTTAAATAGCTGTAAAAAAAAGGACCGCCTTGTCGAATAAAGATCAGAATATATTCCTAAAACCATACTGTGTGCGTGTGTGATATTGGGGTATCTCTCTAGACGTCTGTCTCTCTGGTGAAGGAGAAGTCAGGGTGCATTCGAGGAACTAGAAGTAGAAGCAGATCCTTTCAGGTTGGAGTTGAATGTGGGGCTGAATAACACACAATTAATGATTGGAGTCTGCTTTAGGCCCCCCAGTACTCCCCAGGAAGAAATAGAAAATCAACTACTAGCACAGATGGAAAAAGCAGCAAAAAGTCGAAGTGTTTTAATCATGGGAGATTTCAACTACCCTGACATTGCCTGGAGTAATAGCACTACATGACTGTGATAGGGCTGAGTTCCCGCATGCCGTAATGCCTCCAACTTGTCTTCCGGCAATCGACACTCCATCGCCACAGTGTCAATTGTGATCCCCAGAAAAACCAACTCCGTCGCTGGGCCCTCCAATTTATCTTTCGCTAAGGGTACGCCGAACTTGTCCGCCAAGAAATCAAATGTGGCCACCAACACATCGCCGACTCGGGTGGCCCGTTGAAAAGAAAATCGTCCAGGTAATGGATAACCAAATCTACCCTGGCTACCTCCCGCACTGTCCATTCCAAAAACGAACTAAAAGTTTTAAACAGCGCACATGACAAAGAGCACCCCATCGGCAGACAGCGGTCCACATAGAAGGCTCCTTCCCATGTGCAACCCAAAAAACGCTGACTATCCGGGTGCACTGGTAACAACCGAAAGGTCTATGTCCGCCTTTGCCAACAGGGCTCCTCTGCCATACTTACGCACCCATTTTAGTGCGCTGTCGAACGACGTAAAGGATACGGAACAAAGGCAGGGGTCAATCGCCTCATTCACTGACGCACCGGCCGGGAAAGACAAATGGTGAATGAGCCGAAATTTGTTTGGCTCCTTCTTGGGCACCACCCCTAAGGGAGAAATCACCACCGGTCACGTTGGGAAGGGCCCCCCCATCCTGCCCAACCCCACCTCCTTCCTCAATTTTTCTCCCACCACCTCCGGGTGTAATCTTGCTGACTTCAAATTCCTTGCCACTGGGGGGAGCTCCCTCAATGAGCAAGGAATCCGAAAACCCTCTGTGAATCCCTCTTCCAACAGCTTGTCAGCCGCCTGGTCCAAATACCTACTTAGGAAAGGCTGCATTGGACCTACCTTAACCGGCGTCATCCCTCTTTCCAGCGGCATCCGACCCCCTTCCACCGCCTGCTCGAAAACAGCAGGCCGCTCCATGCATGCCCCCACATTTTGCACATTCGTGCTCGAAACAGCAGGCCTGGCCGAACTTGCAGCCCCCTTATTAAATGGCCAACACAGCTCTTTTTTACGGAAGGCCGAGGGCCTGAAAGGTGACGGACCACTGCTTCCCCCAAAAAGGGCTGCACAACCCCCCGCTCCTCCCCAGCGTCATCAGCTTCATCTACAAGCCAATGTCCTTGTGGTCCCACCGAATTGACGTACGAAAAGCTTTCCGCTGCCTAAACTGCTCATCATATCTGAGCCATACCAACCCCACATAAGTCCTATGTGCCTCCCCAATGGCATTCAAATAACAGAAAAGGGCTGAGCAATGTCCTGGTTCCTTTTCTCCCAACACACTGGCGAAGATCGCAAACGCTTGCAACCAATTAGCAAACGTCCACGGGATAAACCTGTGCTGCTTCGACTCCTCCTCCTTCCACCACTCACCATTCAACCGATCTAATTGAAAATGCTCCAGCGGCAACAATGTAAAAAGATCCACATACTCACCATTCCAGATTTGCTCCTTTGTCTCCTGCCGCAAGTGCGCCCCCAGCGGCCCTTCGAAACACGCGTATACTTCCCTTTTGCTATATCACCTACAGCCGTTGTCACCAACTCACCTGCCTGGGGTGGCCCCCCTGCCGCCATGGCTCCTGTGTCCATGGCTTTCTGTCTCGGCCCTCCCCCTGCCCCTTCTACTTTGCTCCCTGTCCCCCCGCCCCCTTCTGGGCCTCCCAGACCACCCTGCCTACTGGTCACCTCACCCCTCACCCTTTTTCTGAATCCCCCCCCAAACAGGCACTCACCGGCCGCAAGCTCTCCCTCCGACAGGTCCTCCTCAGCCTCCTGCTCAGGCACTTCTGGACCACCCAGGATCGGGAAGCCGCTTGCCACCCCCGCTGGTGCTTCTAATCCTCTCTGCGCTGCCTCCCCCTGCCTGGCCGACACCAGCAGGGCCCCTTCCTCCACTCTGCGCTGTCCGGCCGTGCCCTGCGACTCTGCCCTACTGCTGGACCCTGGTAAGCTGCCCTGGGGCGCCCCCCGTCTACGTGCCCGCGCACGCTGCCATCATTCCCAGCAAGCCTTCTTGGGGCTTGCACTACTGATCGCACAGTGCGAGAGGGGGGGACCTTTGCCTGCTAAACTCCCCCTCCCACCCTGGGGCTTTGCCTGAGAAGAAGATTCCTCTCAGCTGTCCCAGCCTCAGCAGCAGTCACCCGCTGGGCTGAAGACCCTGGAGGGTCCCTAATGGGGCTCCTAGTGCGGCGGCGAGCCCTAGGGGGTTCAGGACTCAGGCGCACCGGAGGCCTAGATCTCCGAGGCCGTCGTGCGTTCGCTCCCCCGACTGTGGGGACCGAAGCACGCCCCTGTAGAGCAGTCTCTACCTGATCCTGCAGCCAGCCAGGCCCCCGATCTTCTGCAGCTGCCCTCAATTGCGCCAGCAAAGCATCGATGTCCGCCATGTGCTCCTGTAATGTGCTCAGCTAACAAAAACTTCCTTCCTTCTCTCCGTCACGCTGAAAAAAGACCCTTCCTTTCCGACTCACCCCCTTTTCACTCCTCTTCTCCCTTCCACCTGTACGTCACTTCCCAGGATACTAATTCAGCAACTCCCCCCCCCCCTATGTTAACTCTTAACCCTTCCCCTACCTGCTCCAATCCCTTCCCAGTCATGGAGGCCTTCCACTGATTTTTCACTTCATTCTCTGCTCCAGGCCTCACTGGAACAACAAAAGGGAGGAAATTTGTGAATTGAATACAAGATAATTTTATGGTACAGTGTATAGAAGCCCCAACTAGAAATGATACTCTGCTGGACCTAGTTCTTCCTGAATGCACAGCTTTTAAAAAATGTGCATATAAAAGAGAATCTGGGTAGCAGTAACCATAATATATTTAATGTAAGCTGTAAACAGGAAGCAAAAACAGGAAAGATAAAAACATTTAATTTTAAGAGAGCAAATTTTCCATTATTAAGGGCAGCTCTCTGTGATCTGGACTGGGAGACAATATTGTCCTCAAAAGAACACAGAACAGAAATGGGAATGTTTCAAATCTGTTCTACAAAAGCAAACTGAAAAATATATTTCAATGGGTAATGAGTTTAGAAGGCTAAAATTAAAACCTATGTGGCTTACAGCTGATGTTAAAAAAGCCATAAGGAACAAGAAAAGGGCATTCCAAAAATATAAAAATGAAGGATCACCTCCATCATTTGAAAACTATAAAGAATATAACAAAAGATGTAAAAAAGATTAAAAAAAGACTGATTGCAAAGGAAAGTAAGGCAAACCCCAAAATTTTTTTCAAATATATTAATAGCAAAAAGTTCAGATCTGAGCTTGTAGGCCCCTTAAAGGATGTCACTAGGTTGGTAACTGGGGATAAAGACAAGGCAGATTTACTAAACACTTTTTTTTTAGCTCTGTGTACACGAAGGAAAATGGCAGAGCTCAAGTCCAAATTCATAGTAGCAATGTCACTGCCTTAAATGAGTCACAATGGCTCAGAATTGACCTGATGGATTACATCCACGTGTCCTCAAAGAGCTGAGCTCAGTTATTTCAAAGCCATTATTTCTAACTTTTAGAGACTTAGTCACTGGCAAGGTACCGATGGATTGGCGTAATGCCAATGTGGTTCCTATCTTCAAGAAAGGGAGCAAAGTCATTACCAGGTAACTACAGACCTGTTAGTTTCACGTCCATAGCTGGAAAGGTCTTAGAGAGTTTGATAAAGAGCCACATAGAGACGTTTCTGCTAGAAAATAATATTATAAGTGATAATCAGCATGGCTTCAAGAAAGACAGAAGTTGTCAATTGTCAATTATTTTATGAGGAAGTAAACAGGTAGACAGTGGAATAGCAGTTGATATAGTGTACTTGGACTATGCTAAAGCATTTGACACTGTACCCCACAGACAGTTAATATGCAAGTTAGGGTCGATAGGTTTAGAAAAGTCAATCTGTAAATGGATAGAGAACTGGCTTAAAGATAGCATCCAGAGAGTTGTAATTAATGATTCATATGGTCTAGGGTTATTAGTGGTGTACCCCAGGGTTCAATGTTGGGACCTTTACTGTTTAACATCTTCATAAATGATATAGAGTTGGGGATTAAAAGTACCATTTCTGTGTTTGCAGATGACACCAAACTATGTAACGGAATAAAGTCCATACAGGATGTCTATAATCTACAAGCAGACCCGGATGTACTGTTTGATTGGGCAGCCAAGTGGCAAATGACATTTAATATAGATAAATGTAAAATTATGCACATGGAGCTAACAACGTGCATGCTTCATACTGGTCAGGGGGAATACATTTTGGGGACTCAGAAATGGAAAAGGATCTGGGGGTTCTGGTAGCTCATAGACTTATTAACAGCATGCAATGCCAAGCTGCAATATCTAAAGCTAGTAAAGTACTTTCTTGTATTAAAAGAGCAATAGACTGCAGATGGAGATATACTCCTGCCCCTGTACAAAGCATTGGTCAGACCACATCTGGAATATGCAGTCCAGTTTTGGTCACCAGTTCACAAAAAGGACATTGTGGAATTGGAGAGAGTGCAGAGAAGGGAAACTAAACTAATAAAAGGAATGGAGGAGCTATAAAAGGAATGGAGGAGCTCAGCTATGAGGAGAGATTAGCTGAACTGAATCTATTCTCCCTTGAGAAGAGACGTTTAAGGGAGGATATGATCACCCTGTATAATATAATATAATATATAAATGCTCCATATAGAGAACTCTCTTCCTGTCATGGATAAGGGGGAGGGGAGGAACACCAGGAGGAAAACAGAAGGATAAAGACAAGGGACTAGGCTTTCAAAGGCTAGGGAGAGGGAAACGGTCACACCCTACGGACACCCTAACCCAGCCCTGACTCCTGTCAGTATGAATATCCCCTGAAGGTGGGAATATTCATACACTGGGGCCCAGGGCCCTAGTAGCCCTGAATTGCCCTAGGAATAGTGACAGGGTTTGAGACTACTGGTTCCTTCCCTGATGAGTGAACCAGCTTCTCCCTGAGGCCTAGTAACAAGCACAAGAGAAGAACAAAACACCAAGAGCAGTACAACTTATCCTAAATAGCAAATGGAGGAGCAGGAACTCTGGAGAGGGCAACACACCAGCTCTTCCACATCCAAGTAGTGAATATCAACCACATAGCATGACGTGTGAGGCCAGACTAAATGGAGGAGCAGTAATGACCACCAGCTGCAGCTGAGACAAGAGGTGTGGTCATTACAAACAACAACACAGAAACAAGTTCTTTTTTTTCTTCATTTCCCTTCTCTAAAAAACTGGTGCGTCTTATGGTCCAGTGCGTCTTATGGTCCGAAAAATACGGTATGTCTTTTTTCAACCTAACCTACTATGTAACTATGTAACACGGGAGTCACGTCTGTGACACAATCTTTTGTCCAGCCTATTTACCATCCAATCCATCCAATTATTACCACAATTACCTGACCTCCAGTCATAACCTGTCATTGACATATTTGTGGATCCACAATTTACAGACTGACCATGAATTGTTTTGTAAACTTTGTTTTAAAAGTTCTTGCAATCACATAATATAAACTATATATATATATATATATATATATATATATCACATACAGAAGTGTAATAAAGGTAAGTCAACAATGGATGCCTGGGTGAAAGGATTGATGTGTTAAGCCCTGATTTATAGAGCAGCTCATAATGCTTTTATATATTTCTGAAAGGTGCAGGGGCAGACACAGGGAGGTGCAGCACAGTGAGCTGTTGCATAAGGGCCCGGTACCCTGCTAAACCACAAGGGCCTCCCATGGGGGTCCCAAATCAGTTCAGTGAGGGGGTCCCAACTCTGTAAATGAACATGCACAAGCTTTTCACATTAACTCACTGTTGACTACCTCAACCGCTGGTCAGGAGATCTCCTTAAGGATGTCGGTCACCCAATGCACACACTATATTTTCACCCAAGATGATCTGGAATAGAGATCTGATGTGTGTGGACCCTGACTGATTATTTCGATTGGTTGTACATTATAGTGCTGCATCTACTAACAAAGGAGTCAGATAGATATCATAGAAGTCATTGGATCTAAAGCTAATCTGGGCCTTTGTAACCAAAAGAACAATCAGAAAGGTGCAGAGTGCACACCAGCCATAGGTGGATTCTGGTTGCTGCAATTTATGGATTATCACAGGTTGGTGGCTGAATATTAGGTTCTTTTCAGAGAAGCATTCTACATTTAAGGTAGAGACCTGGTTATTTTGCATTTATCAAATTTTGTAGAGGAACATTTAAAATCTAAAACACAAGTGTATAATGTTACCCAAAATATTTTGGCCATTGTCCGCCCCTTCCTGCCTCACAGATATATGGAAAGAGCTACATGGATTTTTAAAGGGTCTGAGCTGTGCAAAGCTTTGATGTTCTGCATACACAAGTGGCTGATTACAGAGCAGAACACTATCTCCCTTACCCCAGGAACTGTCACATGAGGTGCGGACAAACCCCAGGGATTCCCACAAGGATTAACCCTGGACTGAGGTGGGAATGGCTGTCTGTTATTTTATGTTCATTCACCTTCAGCACAGGTGACAACAAAACTTGGAATCATCTTTTGTTACTTAGTATATGTTCCTTCAAAAAGTAGATACACACAATGATATAGTATTATAGGGGCAGCGTGGGTGGCTCATAAGTTAGCAATTTGGTCTTTGACACTATCTGCATGGACTTTTCAGCTTCTCCCCAACATTCAAAAAACATGCAGTTAGATTAATTGTCTTCTCCCCAAATTGACCTTAGACTGCGGTAATGACATATGACTTTAGTAGGGACATTACATTGTGAGCCCCTTTGAGGGACAGCTAGTCACATGACTTTGGACTATGGTGAAGCGCTGCATATTATGTTAGTGCTATATAAATACTGTGTAATAATAATTATTATTGTAATTGTGTAGGTATTGTAAATGTGTGTGCTCTCATTTTGTAAATGTATTCAAAAACTTTTTTTGGGCCAGGTCCTATTTTTTTCACACCTGGCTGAACGTGTGGTGTGGTCTCCTGCCACAGATCTCATTACACACTTTATCTGGTCTCTTTCTGGTGTCCATGTTGGATATGACAGTAAAAAATGTGATCCCCACCCCCCTTGTTACGGTCAATGAGGAATGTGCCCCATATGACTTTAATACGTGTAGAGCTCAAATCTCATATACCTTCTCTTCTTCTCTCTCCTAGTGCCATGCCCATCACCCTGCCACAACAGAGGGATATGTTTTAGGTACAACAATGACAAATGTTCTGCAGGTTGGAATGGCCACCTCTGCATGACAGGTACACTTACTGGTATGAGAGGGGCCGACGTGGGGTAACTGTGAAGGGTGGAGGGACAGTCCTTCCAAATGGAAACCATGAGTGCAAAACCTGCACTACACTATGCAGATATCATGGATGTACAGGTTCAGTAATAAGATATAATCATTGGCCCAACTCATATATAAATATACAGTATATACATGTATGAAGTAAAGTCTGGCACTGAGATGAGATTCCCAGGCCAAAAGTTATTTATAGAGTGAAAAAGGTTTAGTACCCCAGTTCGGTTAATATTGCAATCTGTGCCCACATTGGGGAGATTTCTTTCTATTTCATGTCCTGAAAATATATCAGGAAATGTGACAAAACCTCCCAAACTTGGAAGTGTTGTCAGCCTTATAAGTGTCCCCATTAGGAATATTCTCCACTTCCATAGTGACAACGGTTACATTTTAGATACTTTCTAGAGAATACGAACAGAAATTGAATGTAGAACTCCTCAAAAGGAACACCAATAGTAAAAAATCAATAAATAGGTCCCAACCCTTCTGTGTCCTACAGAACTAAAGGAAAAGTTTTGGCTAGAGTTGCACATCAAGAGTGAGTGCTGTGGTTCTGATGATTTAGGAACATGTAGGACATGATCCTGGACTAAGAAATCTTATCTGTTGACAGATGTAGATAAGTGCACAACGGTAAGCCATCACTGTGCACACGTGTGAACATTGCTGGCAGCTTCCATTGTGGGTTTCAGGAGGGTTTCTGTCTGTTTGAGGATGAGAGATCATGTGATAAAGTGGAGAAGACAGAGGCCACACAGCTTCCACCCACAGTTAATTCAGCAGCAACTTGCGGATGATAAGGGAGTGATTTATAGTCTGGTGTCAGTTATTAGAGGACTGGAAATGTAGTCATGTGCTCTCCATCTCATTGAAGAACCTCCAACGTGCAACAACCACCCAGAAACTCGACAGGTTGGCGATTGCCCATTATTACTTTTGGTACGCGCTGTGACACATCAAACTCATACCGTGAGTAATAATGCACAGCTGCCGACGCAACCAGCGTGGACACTGGACAGGTTTGTCACAGAGCACCGATTGTCATATTTTTATATATCACATTTCTAACCAGTCTGCAACAAAACACTTTTTATTTTGAGTCCTAAACAATACCAACCAACAACCAGACAATAACAAACACCAAGCAGAATAATTTGTGGAAATCACATTTAGAACACATTTTTTCTCTTTTAAAAAACAAATAAGTTTATTATTATTGATACACATTTAAAATTTGTTCACAACTTTGGGATGCCCAAGTAGCATGTCTGCATCCTAATCTAAACACAATTTTCATAGACTAACATATAAAACAGTATACAAAACTGTAGACAAGTGGATAATACGAGCCAATATATTACAGTAATACGTTTCACAGAACCAAACTGCTTCATCAGACCATATATTCAAGCTGTATATTTTCATAGATCAAGCTACATACAAAAAACATAAATAATTAATGTATAATACACATTAACCACCTGAGCGTTACACTGATTTCTAGATTTCTGTTCCAAAAGCGTCACAGGTTTTCATGAAATTTTTTTTTTTAAATTGTAGACCTGTAACTTACAGAAATATGTCCGAATAGGGTTCTAGTAGATATCATGAATATAAAAAAATATTTAGTGCGAGAAATTACGGGCTTAGCGGTTAGGGGGTTAATATCAGAGAATTAACAACATAAAGAAACTTCAAAATAGCATTACATAATTGTCACTTATATGGGATTTTATTATACAGTGACCTAACAAAGTAAGTGGAATCACAGGTCACCTGTATATGATTGGTCTAATTAATATTCCCTTAAATTATTGTTTGGCCTGTTTTAGGCTTCCCACACATTGGGCCCGATTCATCAATGAAACGTATGTACGTACGCACCGGTCAGCAAACTCTATTAGCGCAAGTCATGCCCGAGTTCTAGTGAACTCGCCTGCCCGTTTCCTGCAAAGATCGCAAATACGACAATTAAGGCGATTAATTTACAGCTGCGCAATTCAGGAGATGTTAACCTCAATGATGAGGTGATAGCAATTGATTAGTGCACACCTGCATCCTGTTCTGTGCACATCTCCAGTCCAGCCATTTTACAAGTCAGTTTGAATCGTTAATGCTTGATGTTTTTTTTTTTGTAAGTGTTACTTTTTTATGTTACATTCTACTCGCCGCTGGTTCCTTTCAGCACGTAGAGGGAAACTGTCTCTTCTGATGATGATGAAGTCCTTGATCTGACATGGGGCGAACAAGGAGATCATCATAGGCAGGAAGAAGAAGAAGAGGAGGTGGAGGTTGCAGAGTGCCCTCAAAGGGAGAGAGGGAGGAAGAGGGTAAAAGCTGCCCACACTCTGCAGTCTTTACTTACCAGTGAGGCAAGTCATAGTTGTCCATCGTCAGAAGCTGTCACCACAGCTGTGCCTCAACAACTGCGGACCAGCACCACGAGCACCAGTTTCAGAGCACCTTTCGGCCCAGTTCGATGTTCCGTGTGGGCATTTTTTAGTGTCCATAGTGATGACAACACTATGGTCATCTGCAAACTGTGAGCTCAACACTTGAAACGAGGCAAAAACCCAAACAAACTTGGAACAAGTTCCATGAGCACACATTTAAAAAGCCACCTCGCGGTAACCTGGCGGGAACACCTGGTCAAAGCACAGAGCTCTGTGCAACCACCTCTGCCCAAGAAGCAAGCTCAAACTGCTCGGTCTTCCTCCGCTGCCTTTCCTCCTTCTGCCACCAAAATTACCTGTGCTGCTGCCAGCAATTTAGGTGGGGCATGTAGCCGAGCATTACCGTTTTCAGGCTCCACCAACGGTGAGCAGGAGCTCCAACGCAGATCGGCTGCTGTTTGTCGAATTGCTAGCAGTCAAGACCTGGCATCATTGCCATCCCCCACACCTTCTGCCCCATCGTCCAATCTTTCTGTGGTTAGCATTAGAAGCATCCAACCTTCCATCCCCCAGATGCTGGAGAGCAAAAGGAAATATGGCCCAAATGACCCCAAAACAAAGCTAATCAATGCGGCAATTGCACAGCTCATTGCGTTTGCTACTTTACCGGCTGGTGGACTCCAATGCATTCCGTTACGCATTCCTCTGCGCAAAACCACAGTAAGTCATGCCCAAGCAGCAGTATTTTGCAGAAAAATGTGCTTTGTAGGAATACGTGCAGAGCAACGTGTCCATGGCCCTGCAGCACTCCGTTTCTGGCAAGGTGCACCTGACAACCGACAGTTGGTCGAGCAAGCATGGAGTGGGAAGATATATTTCCTACACAGCTCACTGGGTAACATTGGTGGCAGCAGGGGAAGATACAGCTGCAGCAAGGCCTGCATACCTACCTCTGCCTAGAGCACATCGCCATGCAATCTCCTCCTCGACCTTCACTTCCACCTCCTCCTTTAACTCGTGTGCCTCAACCTCTTCCTCCAGGGACATTTTGCCCCCGATTTCAGCATCTGTTCATAGCCAGCAACAACCTGCAGATTGCTATTTTGGTGCACAATTTAGACGTTGCCATGCAGTCCTGAGGTTGCGAAGCCTTGGTTCCCTCAGCCACATGGGCGCAACTATTCCATGTGCACTGTGGGAGCAGGAGAACATATGTCTGACTCCGTATGGACTCCAGCCAGGCAAGGTCGTGTGTGACAACGGGGCCAATCTGGTGGCAGCCCTGGGTTGTGGGAAATTCACACACGTACCTTGCCTGGCTCACGTCATGAACCTGTTAGTACAGCGCTTCCTTAGGAATTACCCAGGCCTCCAGCCGCTGTTGCTGAACGCCAGAAAGCTGTCAGCGCATTTCCGCCAGTCGTACACAACCAGTGCCAGATTGGTGGATTTACAACGAAATCTCAACCTGCCAGTGCACCGGTTAATTTGTGATGTGGCCACTTGTTGAAATTTCACCTTTTATATGCTGCAGCGGCTGGCTAAACAACAGAAAGCAGTGGTGGATTACGTGGCAGAGTCTGTTCGTTTCAGATGTATACCTACATTACATTACTTCAGCCCTGCGGAGTGGCTGCAAATTGAGGACTTGTGTACTGTATTGTCACCTTTTGAAGAGGCAACCAGGATGATCAGCAGGGATCAGGCCTGTGTCAGTGACACCATCCCCATCATATGTCTGCTGGAACAGATGATGGTGGATCTCGGACACGACACAGAGTGGACGCTGCAGCAAGAGATGGCGTTTCAAACATCATCTCGGACATGCGTGCCTACTAGGCACAGTGCACCACAAATCTAGGAAGAGGAAGAGGTGCAATAGGATGAGGAGGGCATTGCAGGCATGAGAGAAGGGGAGGAAGGGGCAGAGGAGGATATGGAGGGTACATGCCATCCATCCACCCAAACACAAGGCGCCATGTTCCGTGGATGGCAAGACCAGGCCGAGGAGGAGGAGGATGACTTTATGCTGCTGTTGGACCCACTGGAGTGTGGGTCCAGAATTACCTCAGCTGTGGGAACTTTTAGCCACATGACAGCCTTCATGCAGGAGTGCATAGCCAAAGATCCACGCAAACAGCAGCAGCGCTACTCAGTCATGGTGCAGGAATAACTGAGCTCCACATGGGACATCTGCACCCTGCAAAGCCAGGACCCACTGCGCTACTGGGTATCCAAGCTTAAGGCAGTGGTCGGAGCTGGTAGAACATGCCATTCAGATCTTTGCTTGCCCAGCCACAAGTGTGTTATCTGAAAGAGCGTTCAGTGCAGCTGGGGGCAACTTTGAGGCCTTTATCACTTTTTTTTTATAGATTGCAAGAGGTAAAACAAATACAAAAAATACAGATTTTTAACTGTAATAGCACTTGCTAAATATCCAGAAAAATGTCTGTATTTCCCTGCTAATTCCACCAAACCTGTTCCCTTTCATGTGGTTTCACTGGATAGTAGGTATGGACAGTGTGAATCTCGTTCATCCATTCATGTCTGCAATAGCTACAGCTTTTACACTGTCCATGGAGGTCATGGCCTCAACCTCTAATGCCGTCCTTGCTCCGTCTCAGGGCCCTTTGCCGCCTCCTCCTCCTCCTGCTATTACTGCTGCCGCCTGCCCAGTACCCAGCTCTAGATGCCAGGTACTAATGCCGTCCACACTTCGTCTCAGGGCCTACTCCTCCTGCTATTACTGCTGCTGCCTACCGTCTCCTCCTCATGCTGTTACTGCTGCTGCCTGCCCAGTACCAAGCTTTAGATGCCAGTTACTAATGCTGTCCATGCCGCATTTTACAAAGTTACAGCTAGCAGATAAGAAAAGGCAATCCTCTACACAACAATGTCCCAATAGCTACAGCTTCTACACTGTCCATATAGGTGATGGCCTCAACCTTAAATGCCGTCCTTGATCCGTCTCAAGGCTTACCTCCTCCTCCTCATGCTGTTACTGCTGCTGCCTGCCCAGTGCCCAGCTCTAGATGCCAGTTAACAATGCCATCCACACTCTTCAGGGCCCACCGCCTACTCCTCCTGCTCTTACTGCTGCCTGCCCACTGCCCAGTACCCAGCTCTAGACTCAAGCTCAACAGGGTCTTCTTTCCCCGCTGATTCCGCCAAGCCCATTCCCTTTTATGTGGTTTCGCTAGATAGTAGGCCCTGAGACGGAGTGTGGACGGCTTTAGTAACTGGCATCTAGAGCTGGGTGTAGTGTATCTTTAATGACACCCCCAAGTGTGTAATCTGAAATTTGTGATTGAATATAGAAGGCCACGTCTTCTGCTTCATCCATCTGTACCACGCTTTATCGGACTGAATTTCTGTGTATGTTACCCCGGAACTGAGAACTGGGAAAACAGACCTTATGTATATGTCGGGGGGATGAGATGGGAGACACCGGTATGCAAAACGGGAACCGAGAGGTCCTGGATGACCACATTGAGCCATGACGTTATTCAGCTCTGCAGACGTCCGGAGTCTTCTCCACAACAAGTATGTGGCCGTCCTGGGAGACTCCTTTCAAAGATCAATCTACAAAGATCTTGTGAAAATACTGCAGAATGATGAGTTTCAGACTGAGAACCAGCTCAAAAGGAAGGGTGAGATGTCATTTGCAAACGACACGTTGGGGGATCTCTAGGTGAAATGCACAATGTCACAACTTACTGCGAAGTGCGTTAGTACAGAACTGACCACAACCTTGTACAGTTCTATTTCCTGACCCGTGTCTATTCAGAGTACATAAAGAGCATGCTGGCCGACTTCAAACAGGGACCAAGCCCAACGTTGTCATCATCAACACTGTATCTGGGATGTTATCAGGTATCATGACAATCACTGGAAATGTACAAAACCAACCTGGACAACCTGTTTATTCGGCTCACCGAGGTACTAAACACCGAATGTCTGGTGATATGGAACATGGCTATGCCTGTTGGATTCAAAGCTGGTGAAGTGCTAGAGTACCCAATTCCTAATGTGCGCTGGGACATCATAGAAGGGAATTTCTACAGTGCCACGCTGACAGATTTGCACAAATTTGATGTGATTGACATGCACTTCGAGCTGCACTCCAGGGTTAAAGATGCCACCCGCTCGAATCAGCTGGCCCATCGGAAGTATACCTGTATCCTGATGGCTCATATTGCCCAAGCCTGGGGCGTGCAGCAGGATCAGCAGGAGGAGGAGGTGGTAGGCTCTGAGACGGAGTGTGGACTGCATTGGTAACTGGCATCTAGAGCTTGGTACTGGGCAGGCGGCAGCACCAACAGCAGGAGGAGTTGGCAGTGGGCCCTGAGACGGAGCATGGACCGCGTTAGAGGTTGAGGCCATCACCTTTATGGACAGTGTAGAAGCTGTAGCTATTAGAGACATGAATGGATGAACAGGATTCTAATCTGTCCCTACCTACTATCCAGCGAAACCACATGAAAGGGAACGGGCTTGGCGGAATCAGTGGGGAAAGAAGACCCTGTTGAGCTTGAGTCTAGTCTGGCATCTAGAGCTGGGTACTGGGCAGTGGGCAGGCGGCAGCAGTAAGAGCAGGAGGAGTAACAATGCCATCCACACTCTGTCTCAGGGCCAACCGCCACTGTAGGGACAGTGGGAATCTCGTTCATCCATTCATGTCTCCAATAGCTAGAGCTTCTACACTGTCCATAAAGGTCATGGCCTCAACCTCTAATGCCGTCCTTGCTCCGTCTCAGGCCCACCGCCTCTTCCTCCTGCTGTTGCCGCCTGCCCAGTACCAAGCTCTAGATGCCAGTTAACAATGCGGTCCATGCTCCGTCTCAGGGCCCACTGCCTCCTCCTGCTCCTGCTGTTGCTGCTGCCGCCTGCCCGGTACCCAGCTCTAGATGCCAGTTAATGCTGTCCACACTCTGTCTCAGGGCCTACCGTCTCCTCCTCATGCTGTTACTGCTGCCGCCTGCCGAGTACCCAGCTTTAGATGTCAGTTACCAATGCTGTCCATGCCGCATTTTACAAAGTTACAGCTAGCAGATAGGAAAAGCAGTCCCCTACACAACAATGTCTCCAATAGCAACAGCTTCTACACTGTCCATATTGGTGATGGCCTTAACATCTTTATCTACTAGCTTCTGCAACATCGGTTTTAAAGTTTTGGTAAAACGTTCCATTAAGCTGTCTGTTTGAGGGTGATACACCGATGTGCATATCTGTGTCACCTTTAAGAGTTTACAAAGCTCTTTAGTTACCCGGGATATAAACGGGGTTCCTTGATGAGTAAGTACCTCTTTAGCCACGCCTATTCAGCTGAAAACTTGGAACAGCACCCTGGCTATGTTTTTAGCAAAGGTAATTCGGAGAGGAATTGCCTCAGGATACCGAGTACAATAGTCCATTATGACTAGGATATATTGATGGCCCCCTAGCTGACTTTAGCAATGGGCCCACTAAGTCCATGGCAATCCTCCCAAAAGGGACCTTAATGATGGTGAGGGGAACCAAAGGGCTACAAAAATGTGGCATTGACACCTGACATACTGGACAGGAAGCACAGTACATCTCCACCTTCTTGGCGACCCCTGGCCGATAAAACCTCTAGACTCCTCTAGATTTTCTCAGCCCCCAGATGCCCCCCTGGGAGGTGCCCATGGGCCAGGTC
Source organism: Pyxicephalus adspersus (assembly GCF_032062135.1). Taxonomy (NCBI): domain Eukaryota; kingdom Metazoa; phylum Chordata; class Amphibia; order Anura; family Pyxicephalidae; genus Pyxicephalus; species Pyxicephalus adspersus. The sequence continues at coordinate 1,106,545 of NC_092870.1, read as the reverse complement.
TAACACCAATTTCTGGTATAGCTTGGGTACCACTAGCTGTGCAATGGTTACCCCCCCACTTTGTGACACCCGATTGAGTAGGTCCCTTTCAACAATAAAGTATGGGAATGCAACCCTCTCGTAAAGATATCTGCTGTTTTAGTGCAACTAATTGTTGTTGGTAGCTCTGCTTGTATTTCTAACAATTCCTTGTGGCTCGCCTCAACTTGTTCCAGCGCATGCCACTGGGTTTCCAGACCTAGCCGTAACTGCTGGTTAGTAAGTTTTTGCTCTGCATTGGCCTGCTGTTGGTTGGCATTGGCCAAAACAAGCTGTTTTAGTATCTCCTCCATGCTGGCCTTGCAAACACCCGCTTATAAAGCTGCCCACATCCTCCAACATATGTGGGATCGCCCATAGCAACGGGGGGTGTTTCAAACAGGAAACAGGGCCAGCAGGTTAAAAGTGCATAAAGGGTTTTTTTCACTAATACTATTTTCACAAAAAAACTGGCAAAATAAACAAACTGCAAAATAAAGCCTGGCCACTTGGCCTCTAACTAACTGTTACACCCTTTACTAACAATCCTGCCCAACCTAGTGCTGCGCAGGACTCTAAGGCCCTAACCATACAGCTTTTCCAAATATAGTCTGTCTTTACTCACAGTTCACCTTGGCCCTACTCACAGTTCACCTTGGCCCTACTCACAGTTCACCTTGGCCCTACTCACAGTTCACCTTGGCCCTCATCCCAGCTCACCAGCCAAGAACAGAGACACAGGAAAGAGCAGGCTAGGAGTTTATATCCACAGCCTAATTTCCAGGATTGGTTTAAGCTGAGACAATTACACTTGATCATCCCCAGGCCTCTTTAGCTCCCCATCTGGCCAAGAAGCTTATTGTCATTCAGCCTGGTACTTCAGCACTCCCTTCAGGTCAAAAGGAAAACTGTCCGATTACACAGAAAAATACAAATGTACCTATCATCCTGGATGAAACCCTGGGTCTTCGTTGGCCAGCTGTTACACTGGATACATCCTTCTTTTTCTGTATCTAGTCCTTTTTTATGATAAATAATATTCCAATAATATCACAGTTTTAGTATAATTTCACATTATGACATTATGATCCTTTATTATTTATTCTATTTAGGCATGTGCTATGCAGCTTTTTCCCCCCAACTTTATCTTTATTGCTCGCTTTCAAGTTTTATATTCCACTTTTATTTAATTCTCCCTTTTTACTCCCTCCTGTTTCTATCCTTTCCACTCTCCTCCTTTTCTCATCAATGTATTCCAAATCCATCTCAATACGCTTCTTTCTACAATCTTTTCTTTATAGTAGCGGCTAGTTCCAATCCAGTAGAAGGACCAGGAAGTGAGAGCGACTAGAGAACCGAAAGTGGGCAGAGCTTCACTGATCAAACTTGAAACCTGGAAAAACTGTAGTTAAAAGGCAGGACAAATGGATTGTCACTCTCCTCACACAGCAATAAGGGTATGTTTCTGTGTAATGTATGTATTATAAGCTGTCAGGGTTATACTGGGGTGTCATACCCTTATTGTAGTGCAGGGTGATATGGGTGTTCAGGAAGGGAGTGTTGGGTGATGAAATGCATTAGTATTATTGCAGGATGAAATGATGTTGAAGAAAGTGGCAGACAGGTGATGGGGTGTAATGGTATTATTGCAAGGGGCTATGGAAGGATGGGGAAAAGTGGGGGCAGGTGTTTTGTACACTGTTGTTATTGCAGGGTAATATGGAGTTCAGGAAGGGAGAGACAGGTGATGGGATGTGAAGGGTTAAATAAGTATTGTTACAGGACTGTATAGCTAGAGCTAATGTGAGCCATATACTTGTATAAGGAGTTGTATTTCTTCTTCTTCCACTCAGTTTAATTGTAACCAGATGGCGAAAATTCTAAATTCTTTGGAATGCAATGTATGCCTTGCAATGTGTCAAATAACACTATATATGGCCAAAACTTAAACAGCTGTACGTGAATAACGACAACCCCTTGTATCCTGTATGTATAAAAGACCGTTTTGTCAGAATAAAAATTAGAGAATATTCCTAAGACCATACTGTTTGTATGTGTTATTGGGGTATCTCTCCAGACGTCTGTCTCTGTCGGTGAAGGAGAAGTCAGGGTGCATTCAAGGAACTAGAAGTAGAAACAGATCCATTCAGCTGGGGGCTCGTTCTGGTATAGAGCACACAGGGATTCTGTGAGTACGGAAAGTCCCTGCCTTGAGGCTTAGGGGAATTCCAATCCTTTCCGAAACTCTCTGTTGCTTCTATCCTGAATCCACTTAGAATAGACTGAAAAGGAAAGTATCTATCTTTAGGGAAGATAGACTTTGAACTGTGGACTTATTTGGGAAGTCTCCAGAATTAAATAGACTACTGGCCAAGTCTAAAGAGGAATTCTTTAGGGAAGAATTTAAAAGAGGAATTCTTTAGGGAAGAATTTAACTATTGTCTGCACCCTAGTTTCTCTTGTCAGCCCATTTCTACCGCTTCTTATCTGTCATTTTCCTATGCCCTCTTTTATGTTATGATGTTATGAAGTATTAAGTAATTTCATTTTGTGCTGAAGGTAAGCAGCAAACGATACTGTGAAAACTGTACTAACTTTATTGTGTGTGTGTCCTGGAGAACTGTAAGACGGCCCACCACTCTGGCAAGGGGAAACCCGCTAACCCAGAAACTGGTGAACGCAAGTGACGGTTTTAAGGGATAATACTAACAGGCAGTTGAGAAGGAAGTTGAGCATAGACATAAATCCTCTGTACCCAGTGGAATTGTCGGAGCCTTTACGGTTCAGTACAGCCAATCCTGGGGAGAGTTCAGCTCTGCTTCCGTCTCAATTAAGTTACAGGAAATGGGTGCAATACAAGGAAAGGTCTCTCCATCCCCTCCGTATGTAGGAGAAACATGTAAGGATTATGTAGCCCGGGTCTGTGGGACTGATTACTATTTAGTTACTCCCTGGGTGGATAATATGACAGGATGGACAGAGGGGATGAAGAGTGTAAATCTGTTCCCTCGGGAAGGGGTTAATAACACCTTCCATATGGACATGTTTAAGGGGTTATGTTTAGGAGTCACCACTGATTGTGTTAAATATAGAGGGACGTCCTCTCCCTTTTCTTGTAGATTCTGGTGCTACTAGTAGTACTTTATGTGAGGATTATTATAGTGGTCCAAGAGAGAATGCTGAGCCCTCTGTGGGAATTAATGGGATACTTACAAGATCTTATAAAACTCCTCCTCTCTCGATCCAACATCCATACAATCACCAGTCAATGTTCACACACTGTTTCAGGATTATTCCAAATTGTCCTGTGAATTTATTAGGGAGAGATTTGTTTGTTCAATTGAGGTTGCAGTTGGGGATTAGTAAGATGTGACACCTACATGTCACATCCTCGGTCATGCCCATCCATGTACCAAACGGTAATTGTTTTTTATATTTGGAATGCCAACCACAAGATCCGCTACTTGATCAGGTTCTCCTGAGGTTTGGGCAAATACTGACCAAGATGATGGCCTAATCTCTTGTACACCATATAAGGCAATGCTTAAGCCCGGCACTGCACCTGTCTACATTAAACAATACCCACTTTCCCCAGAAAAAGAAAAGGGAATTGAGCCTATGTTGATGGAAGTCCTAGGGGCAGGGGTTATTGAGGAAACTATCTCCCCCTATAATACACCTATCAACCCAGTGAGAAAGGCTGACAATACCTTTAAGTTTGTCCAGGATCTTAGAGCAGTAAATGCTCAGATTATACCCATAGCCCCTGTGGTTCCAGACGTGCCATCTCTGCTATCAGCTATTCCTGCCCATGCAGAGTTTTTCTCTGTTATTGATTTAAAGAATGCATTCTTTTCTGTCCCACTTGACAAGGAGACAGGCTACACTGCGCCCTTGGACTGCCCCTCATGGTTCTGTCCTTCTACAATATGTGGACGATCTCCTCATATGTAGTTCTACTCGGGAGGCCTGCCAGGCAGACTGTGTTAGCTTATTACTGTGGTTATGTGAATGTGGACACAGAGTTTCAAGGAAGAAACTACAATGGTGTACGGAAAGTGTTGATTATTTGGGCTTTGTTCTCAGTAAAGGTGAGAGGTAAATCAGCCATGCCATAATTACTGACGTACTGGGTCTGCCCCGCCCACAAACCAAGAAAGACATGTTAACTTTTCTTGGCATGATTGGTTACTGCCGCCAATGGATAGCTGATTGATCCTACTATGATAATATTCTGAGACAAGCCACTAAGACTGATATGCCTGATTTTATTAAATGGTCTGAAGAAATGTTACAAGCTTTTAGTCATTTGAAATGTGCGATGGTTTCAAGTCCTGGCTTGGGCCTACACGACTATGGCATGATGTTTCACTTATTTGCCAGGGACAATTGTAAAACCATGGCGGGAGTTCTAGCGCAAGAACATGAAGGCAAATTCTGCCCTGTTGCTTTTTTCTCAAAAGTGGTTCTGGTACAGGTTCAGGGCATGCCTGCGTGTCTCAGGAGTTTGGCAGCCTGTGCCATGGTCGCTGAGATGGCCACACCTATCACCCTAGGTCACCTCACCACTCTGCATACCTCACACAATGTTCAGGCCCTATTAAAAAACATACATACACAACATATGTCAGCACAAAGACTGAGTGGATATGAAGTTTTGATGTTATCTAACCCCCAACTTCATATTAAATACTCAGCACCCACATTTGGTACTAAATGCCCTACTTGGATATAGGGGAGAGCAGGATGATTTGCCTCCCCCCCACGAATGTACTGAACTCATACATGAACACACCTCACCTAGACCTGACTTACAGTCCACACCCATTGAAGGAGCACCCGATATTTTTGCGGATGGATCCTGTTCCCGCCCTAATGACAACACTTATCATGTGGGATACGCTGTTGTTCAACTCCCTGATGTTATTCTAGAATCGAATCCTATACCTTTTCAGTTAGCCCAAGCAGCTGAACTGATTGCCCTCACTGGAGCTTGTTGTCTTTTTGAGGGAAGAGATGTAAATATATACACTGATTCCAAATATGCCTTTGGGGTTGTACATGATCATGGGGTAATCTGGCAGAGAAGAGGCTTCATAGCTGCAGATGGGAAGCAAATCTCACATTCCACCCTAGTACATGATCTCCTAGCGGCCATCCAATTACCAAGCAAAGTTGCTATTGTCAATTGTAAAGCACATACTGGCCTCAAAACGAACATAGCTAAGGGGAATGCCCTAGCTGACAAGGCAGCAAAGGAAGCCGCTATTAGACAGGCAGCAACAGTTCAAATGCCCTCTCTAGTTCCAGGAATTACCCTTACCGACAATTTATTGCTAAATCTCCAAGATTTGGCTACAAGTAGTGACAAGGTAGAATGGCAGTCGGTAGGTGCAGTACAAGACCCTGATACAGGTCTTATCTGCAAAGAGGGGAAACCATTTATTCCAGTTGCAAGCGCCCCAATTTTAATTGCACAATATCATGGCCTTGCACAGGCAACCACTGACCTCATTAGGAGAGATTTTTTTTGTACCAAGCCTTAGATCAAAGGTACAATCCTATGTTTCATATGTATTATATGTCTCAGAAACAACCCAAATAACTCAAAGAAGGCTCAACACCAGCATCTGAATTACCCAACTTACCATTCACTCACTTACAAATTGACTTTACCCATATTCCAAAGACAGGAAGAAAGCAGGAGTAAGCCCTTGTGATTGTGGATATGTTCCGGATGGCCGGAGGTTTTTCCTATTACCAATGAAACCACACAAATTGTGGTAAAGATTTTGTTACAAGAAATTATCCCCAGATGGGGATGCCCTGTTCAAATTAACTCAGACAATGGCCCAGCTTTTGCATCCAGGATATGTAAGGAGCTTTCCAAAGCCCTTAGGATTGACTGAAATTCCACCTCCCTTACCACCCTCACAGTTCTGGGATAGTAGAAAGGATGAATAGAACAATTAAAGAAAAAATAAGGAAAATTACTGGAGGCACGTTTACTAATTGGAAAAAGTTTTTGCCTGTAGCCCTAGCAGAAATTAGGATGCAGCCTAACAAGAATACTGGTTACTCACCATTTGAGGTCCTAATGGGAAGACCCTTCCCCACCCCTTGGGGTTCAAAGGCCCCCATGATAGAAAAAGGGGATCTAGAAGTAGTACAGGCAGAATATGTGAGGAAACTTGTAGAAACTTTAGATCAAGTTGAAAAAGATGTTGCTCGTGCCTCTCCTTTCTCTCTACAGGAACCTACCCATCCTTTCCAACCAGGAGACATGGTAATAGTTCAGCGCCTGGCAAAAGGGCGAAAACAGACTGAGTTCCCGTTTGGACCACCCACCCGAGTGGTAGCAGTCACCAGAACAGCGATTCTCACAGAAGAGGCTCCAATCTGGATTCATGCTAGCAGAGTGAAAAGGGTCCCTGAGGCTTCTTCTCCGGCGTCGAATGAAGACAAAGAGGTTGAAGCAAATGTGAAATCCCTGAACAAAGAGGGGCACTCAGAAGAAGTCTCCCTGAAAAGTGCCTTGCCACAGGCTAAAGATGATGACCCCACAATATTCTGGGAGATTTGTTTGTCTATTGATAATTATTCATCTTTGTGTTTTCTTGCCAGTCTGGCTTATTACTACTTGTATCTATCATCCAGAGGAGATGAGTTTCTTATGCGGTACACCAAATAATCAGTCAGTATCTAAAAGAGCTCAGGAACAAGATCCCTTTGCTTCATTCTGAACAGAATAGTATAGTCAAGATGGCAAATGCCCTAAATGTTAGCTCATTGTGCCTTGAAGACCTACAGAGCCCACGGGACCTTATAAAAACATGTGTTGTTGCTGTGCCTACACCCAATGAATCCCTCTTTGAAGTCTGGTCGATGACTAAAAATACACAATCTTTTATTCCCTTGTATGACTTCTGTGGGGAATGTCAGGAAATAGCAGGGATAATATTAGAATAATTACTATTAATGTGACTGCAGCAGAGACCTGTTTACCTTTTCCCAGGATATGACCTTATATTGTGATGATAGAGACATAAAGAGAGGATTACCTAAGAATAGTGTATATGATTATATTAATGACACCTGTAAAAAGAATGGTAGGGTTGTTAGCTCCCTAGATAATTCCATGAGTTGTAATAGGACAATTGTGACTCCCAGTTTTATCTATAATATAATGCTCCCTAAGGGATGGTTTTTGTCCTGTGGTAACAGCACTTACAATTATATTCCTGCCAATGTTATTGGAGATCCCTGTGCATTATCCAGGCTGACTTTGGCCCTTCCGAGACAACCCTGTCAGGAGAACCCAAAGATCGGTTACCAAGACTTTATCAGAAAATTGTGACTCTACTCTACCCCTTCTCAGCCGTGCAGAATATACAAGTTTGGGGGCCTCTATATTGGGAGTGCCTGGACTGGCTATATATAATACTCATACTATAAATTCTATTGCATGTGACCTGGCTAAATCTCTGAATCATACTTCTACCACCTTATCAAACATGCTTTTAGATCTACAAGGAGTAAGAGGAGCAGTGCTAGAAACTAGATTTGCTGTGGATTATTTGTTACTTAAACATAACGTAGGGTGTCAGGATTTTAAAGGAATGTGTTGTTTTAATTTATCTGACGATTCCAGATCAATCCAGTCCCATATTCAAGCGTTACATGAAGTTGCTAATAATATCAAGGAGGATGTTGGTTCATCCTCCTGGCGGGACTGGTTATTGAGCTGGCTGCCAGATTTGAGTTGGTTAAGAACATTATTTATCAGTATTGTAATCATAATTACTTCCTTGATTATCTTATGTTGTTGTATCCAATGTATCCGTTCCATTATACAAACATTCCGCGCTATGTGTCCAAAGCCCACAGATCCTGGACAAAAATATGCTACTTACCTCTCTATTTTAGAAAGAAAATAAGTCATATTCATGACTTAAGAGGGTATTGAAGGGTTAAATAAGTATTGTTACAGGACTGTATAGCTAGAGCTAATGTGAGCCATATACTTGTATAAGAAGTTGTATTTCTTCTTCTTCTACTTAGTTTAATTGTAACCGGATGGTGAAAATTCTAAATTCTTTGGAATGCAATGTACGCCTTGCAGTGTGTCAAATAACACTATATATGGCTAAAACTTAAACAGCTGTACGTGAATAACGACAACCCCTTGTATCCTGTATGTATAAAAGACCATTTTGTCAGAATAAAGATTAGAGAATATTCCTAAAACCATACTGTGTGTATGTGTTATTGGGGTATCTCTCCAGACGTCTGTCTCTGTCGGTGAAGGAGAAGTCAGGGTGCATTCGAGGAACTAGAAGTAGAAGCAGATCCTTTCAGGGTGCACTCCTATTGTTAGGTGATATGGAGGTACAGGAAGGGGTGAGACAGATCATGTGTTGTGTACAGGAACCTGGTAGGTGATGGGGTGCACTGCTTTTGTTGATGGGTATTTGAAAGTGGGGGACACGTGGTCCTTTGCTGTTGTTATTGTAGGATGATATGGGGGTACAAGAAGGAAACAGGTGATAGGGTGATATGGGGGATTAGGAAGGGGGGTAACATGATGTTTTGCCCTGCTATTGTTTTAGGATAATTAGGGTAGGGGGGGTCTTGAAATTGGAGAGAGATCACACTGCCATTATTGCAGTTTGATATGGGTGTATAGGAAGGGGGAGAATGGTCATGGGGTGCACTAGTGTTATTGCAGGGTGGTATGAGGTTCAGGAAGGGGGGTCAGGTGATCGGGTACACTTCTATTAGTGCAAGGTGATACTGGGGGTTCAGAAAGAAGAGTGGGTGATGGGGTGCACCTCTATTGTTAGCTTATAAGGGAATATAAAAACAGGTGTGACAGGTGACTGGGTGCACTGGCATTGCATGGTGGTACCGGGGTTTAGGAAGGAGGGACAGGTGTTGGGGTACACTGGAAATATTTCTAGGAAATATGACGGTACAGGAAGGGTTAAGAGAAGCAATGGGGGTGCAATAAAGGAGAAGGTAAAAGTTGCCTAATGACTTCTGAGTTCTGAGGAGGTCATTGGCCACTTTAGTGAGGGCTGTTTTAGTAGAATGGGCATCTCGAAACCCAGACTGGAGAGGGTCAAGGAGAGAGTTGGTGTTGAGGTGTCAGGGTCTCCCCAGGCAGGTAGCATGAGATCACCTAAGACACAGAGTCTAAGTGACACCAGGTCTTCACCATCTTTGCTGCTGGGGGTCACCAGGTTGCGACCCCTGGGGTCCCCCTACCTGAGGAGGAAAGCAGGAGCAGCCTCGGTGTGGAGACAGGTGGCAGACCAAAGGTGAAGACTCCAGGTACGGGTCAGGGCAGGCGGCAAACAACAACGTCAGAGTCCAGGCACGGGTCAGGTCAGGAAATAACAAGCAGCACAATACAGAGGAACAGGGTAGCTGAAAGTTATTGAAATTGTTATAATGAGTTGATCACCTGCTTAGTTCAATATTTCAATAATTGCCTGCTATATCCCCACAGTATTGTAGCAATATGTAGAAAGAAAGGGGACTTAATTGGCACATGTATAAAATCATATAACAAAAACTTTTTATTTAGAAAATATTAAAACACCAATAAAAGATTATGCCATTTGTCTTAACATGCAAGACGGCATGCTCTGAACATCAATATTGCTCATAAATTGGACCATAGTATGTCAAATGATTTTACAGCTAACAGTATAGCACCTCACAACATTAGAGGGTGTTTCAACGTGTTTCACGGTCAATGCCGCTTCATCAGGATAATAAGGTTGAGAGAGATCTAGAATTGAATAAATACAATACCTATTCTTCAAAACAGCATATAATGTTTTTATAAAGTCAGCAACAAGCATAGTTACAATTACTATTATTAATTAGCATATATTATACATTACAGTATCTTGTCATCTTCGTTCAAATGTATATAGGGCCTCAAAGCAAACCAAGAGCTCATCATGATGAGGGTAAGTGCAAACCAATAAGCGATAACAGACAGAAATCCCTGGAAGAAAGAAGCATTTTCTTATTGTTGCAAATGTTCGGACATATTTCTGTAAGTTACAGGTCTACAATTTAAAAAAAAAATTTCATGAAAAACAGTGGAACACTTTTGGTACAGAAATCTAGACCTCAGTGTAACGCTCAGGTGGTTAAAATGCAATATTGTTTGATTGCAAAATTCTGCCTTTATTACCACTTTTCAATGTTTAACCTGCATAAATATTTTCTAATCCAGTTTTCCACCCTTGATAGGTCTAAATTGCATATTGGTTTTGTAAGTATTTTTTGAACGCAATATTTGTTGGGCCATTTTTGAATTATTTATTCTTTATATGGAAGTGTGGGTTTACATGTGTTTTGTTTGTTTTTAATTTTTTTGTCATGTAAATTTAGTGGTGTGTGTTTTTTGTTCCACTCTCTGAAATGTTTAAAAACAGCACAATTGTCTTGTTAAAACTCAGTTGTTTGATGGGCATAGTTGTGCGCCAAACTTCAGAGTATGTAGCGCATAGTTGTGCATCAAGGTGGACCCGCTATGTGCTGGTGAACTGTGTTTTTTCAGTTGAAAAATGCGCCGCACATTTGCACAGTCCTCATTTAGGTAAATTTTTATTTTTGTATTTTTTTATGTGTATATTGCTTGTTTTGCTTCATGTGCACTCATGCATGTATGTATAGACATGAGTGCACATGAAGCAAAACATGTATGTATGCATTTAGATGTGTGTACATATACATAGAAAAGAGAAATTATAGGAATAAATGGGCACAGAGGACTTTTTGGACCATATTGCTTCACATGCTTCAAATTTAAGATTGCCTATTTCTTCCTATGATTTCTGATGTCATGGGCTACAAGCAACATTCGTGGATTATTTTGCTTCTGGTTAAAGGAGGAATCCACCTTTATGTGCTTCCACTACCAAGCTGAGGGGAGTAAGTCAATATATATAGTGGGCCAAGATCTAAAATGCCATTCAAACCTGCAGAAACGCCCTGAAGGGATAGAAAAGCAAGAAAATGTTTGGCACAAAGTGGATTTGGAAGTTTGATATACTAGTACTATGTTTTGTGTAAACACCTAAATAATGCATACCTTCCAGTATTTATGAGCATTAAGTTAAGCAACATTATGTTGGCCCATTTTTATTCATAATGTGGTTTTTGTTTTTTGGTGTACATGTGTTGTATTATCTAATTTTTTGTTTTGATGTAGTGGTGTCTGTGTAATGTCTTTTATTCTGATGTTTCAGTGGTTATGTGGAATAAGGTTGTGTTACTAATTTGTATTTGTTTTTTAAAGTGATCTACTCGCAGGATTTTTAACTTTGCCTGATCTTCCAGATTTAAAAAAAAACAATTGTTTTGTTTTTTTTGTTTTTGTAGAAAGGCCTAAACCGGCACGTTATGTAGTGGCCACATAATTTCAAAAACAAAGAAAAATGGTTGTGATGCGCATATTTTCGCGCAAACGCAAGTGCGGATACGCATAACGCACTACGTGCAAATGCGTAGCGTACGCATTTTCCACCTAGCGAAAGTAAAACCAGAAGTTTCATATCTGCGTCCTAAACATGCCGCCCCCATTGTTTTCTGAGAAGGACCCGAGCTACATAATTCAGGTAAGTTTTTTTTTTTATTTGTTTTAGTTGCCTGAGCATACATGTATGTCCATGCATATACATTTAAATTTCATGCATTTCATTAGCCTAACAACTCACGGTCTTCAATCCTCATCCTCCTAAACCCTTGTTTGTAACAACTTGAAATTTTGAGGGTATACCAAGGACCCTACTAGCTACTAGTAAACTCAATTTCCTTGAGGTTGTTGCTGTTTCAAAAGCAAGTGCATCTAGGATCCCCAAAGCAAAAATGCAAATTTCGAGCCCCCCTTGGCCACCTACATAGCAAGGAGAATTGGGGTGGTGCCCCTCAAGTTATACCTACATTTCTTGGAAATCCAATTTATCTGGTATGTGGGGTGCAGAAACCAGAAAATGTAGGTTCTTGGGGTTGTTGGGGGACACTTGCTCCTTGCTTTGTAAGAAGCCCAGGGGTCCTCAATTTGCATTTTCAATTAAGGACTTCTAGACACACTTGCTTTAGAAAATACATTCACAATGTTGTATTTTCATTCCCAATGTTGTATTTTCACAAGTGTTTTAAATTGTGATCCCCATATCTTAAAATGCTTGAAATCTGGTGGGCTGAGATTTTGCATATATATTTTGACTATTAGGGTCCTCTGTGCTTGTACACAGAGTTGTAAGGCTACAGAATAGGACATGCAGCATTCACACACAGCCATCACACTGAGCTGAGGATGTCATTACACATGCCCACTGGGTGGATACATTTTCACAATTTTTTTTATTTTTGTCTATAAAAGCCACAGCACAGCTATAGAATGGGGGAGGGACAGCCTGTGTCCCGATCTCATTCTAGCTGCGCTGTTCTCACAGGCTAGCTCTTATCAGCAGCTGCAATCCTCTGCATGGATGACAGCTGAAAACTGAGCAGCCTCTCCATTGCCCTTTCAGTGGATTAGAGCTGCGGATGAGAGCCGGGTAGAGGAGTCATGGCAGCCAGGCGCTCCACCCACTCAAAGGTGGCTGTTGAGAACTATGTACATGCACATATTTCACGTGTTTGTGTGCATATGATTATGAAAAATCTTCTGATTCTACCCCACTAAGCTGAATCCTAGCTAGATCATTGGAAGAGCACTAATTAGCCTCCTAGCTATCACGCAAGGATGCAAACTCTTTGGCCAGAGGACAGTGAAAGTCTTCAGGGAGAATGTCCTCTGGATAGATGAGGCCAAAATTTTTGGGAAGGCACATCATTCGACCATCTCACAAAGATGGTGTTTTGTATTTCTCCCCTTTTTTGGTGTTCTTCCAGTGGCAACAAAATAAATAAACATGTGCTGCATTTTTAGGCATAATGCAACAGTGCCAATATTTTTCCCCTAGATTGTATGTATGTCTGGCACTTATGCTTCACTCAACAGAAACAGGATGAAGAGAGTTTACATCTAGGAGATTAGTGTTTTTCAAATGATCTAGCTAGGATTTAGCTTAGTGGGGTTAAATCATGAAGATTATTAGTAATAGTATACACATACATATCTATACTAATGTCTGTCTATATATACACCTATTATTAACAGTTCACAATTGCGGAAGTGACAGGATTTCCTCCTCGAAGTGGGGGACCGCATCCTCTCTGGTAAGTATTGCATTTTGTCTACTCCTCTTGTTAAGGGGCGGTGTTTTAGAATGTTTTTTGGTTGGGGAAGGTAGTATTGTCTGGACTTAGAACTGTTTATCACTTCCTAGATTTTATTACCTTTAATAATTTTTGATGTTTGTGTTTTGCTTTTTTATATTACAGCCAACTCTCCATCACAGTGGCAGCTGATTGTGGAGCAGCCAGCTAGGTGGTTGACCGTGCCACAAGATGCGGAGGAGGAGCCCGCTGCCCAACCTCAGCAGCCCGAGGCCTCAGATGAGGAATTGCCTGTAAACTAACCTTTAATTGAAACCTTTTTAACAAAAGGTGATTCTAACACATTCTCACACTACTTTCACCATTTTTAGTTAAAAATACAAAGATTGAGCATGATTTCATGTACCTGCTAGTCATTAATCATGCGTCAAATAAAGGTTTATTTTCATTAATCTGTTATCCTTGACTAACCTTACAAATCAACTTTAGTCCGGCCCACCCACTTTTACTTATAGTGTTTATTTTTTTATTTTGTTGACACCAAACTGCATCACTTTAGTTCTATTGCCATATTTAGCTTGGCCACAGAAAGCAGCTTTCTTTCTTGTTTTGCCAGGTGGAAACGGCAAAACAGTCATAACTTGATGAAATTAGATAACATAACTTTCATTCTTTGCACTGTGCAATTTAAGAACTAGCTGCATAATATACTATTGCATTCCCTCAGTACTTACTTCTCTAATATTTTTTGTCTCCTTCCACATACACAGACAGTTCAAGCTCGATGGAGGCAGCCAGCCCTGAGGAGGTCCCATCCCTACCCCCGCCACATGGCAGACATCCTGCTGGTAAGTTTCTAGTTTAATTTGTTTTGTTTTTCCAAGGACAATACTTTTCTTAAAAAAGTTTTCCCCAACTCCTCGGGGTAATATATCCTTTGTTTTTTCTCTACCCAGCAGCAACTCTACGGGATAGCCTGTACTGGATCCACAGCACAGGATGTCTGCCATAGAGCATCATCTGGGGATGGCCCAGGCTCAGGGTATGCCCAGACGTTACAGGTTTTATAAAAAAAAATAAAATAAAAAAAAAAGAATTCTGTAAACATGTTTTCAAATGGAGATATATATTTGTTTAACCACCTGGGCGTTACACTGAGGTCTAGATTTCTGTACCAAAAGTGTTACAGGTTTTCATGAAATTTTTTTTTTTAAATTGTAGTATTAAAAAAAAATCAAAGCAATATTTTGTTCTGTTTTTTTATTTTTTTGTTTCAAACCCAAAGTCACACATTTAAAAACAAAATATAGAACATGATCTTATCCTACAGCAACCTGTTTTTAAGCTTGGAAGAGTTGCCACTTGGCAATTCTGCATTCCTCTCTTGTCATCTCTTCAAACATATCATATGACCTTAAAACTAACATAGTTGTGTTTGTTAGATATGTCCTCTTTGGACTAAATGTGATTGTAACATCATTCAACAATACTTATTCATACAATACACAGCTGAACCCCTTAGTATGTCAGTTTAAACAACAGAAATGTAGTTGGCCAATTGACAAGCACAAATATCTGTTAGAGGCAAGTGTCAGAGAAGAGAGGTGTGCCATATTTGGTCCCTACCAATAACTATATTTGTGCTCATTTAGTGAACAAAGATGCAATTGTGTTTTTGTAACTAATTTTTTTATTTTTTTCTTAAAGTCATTATGACAGTACTAGTATAGTATTGAATTGAGACTTCATACTTGATTAGAATATTTTTTAGACACATTTTCACATTCTTCTTGGATGAGATAGCAAAACTGCATTTTGAGCATACTTGGGCCACATCGAACTAAACTTATGTAGGTGAAGTATAGAATAATTGTGAGGTACACTAACCTGTGGACATTGGTCAAACAGAAAATAGACATCAGGCTATCTTATCCAAACAAATGTCTTCACACAGGAGAACTCAAGCACTGTAGGTGTCATGGAGTTCTGAAAACATTTAGTGATGTTAAATCCGGCACAGCCACCTCACCAGGCCATCTTGACCTGGTGTTAGGAGCCGGCCATGCAGGAGGTGGAGCTCTAGGGATTTGCAAAACCCAGCATGTGAAGAATTGCTTAATTGAGATTGTTGGCCCAGGGATTCACTGAACATATTACAGAGATGATCAACTCTTATCATGTATGCACCCAAAATGGCCGATGTTTGTTGTTGAACTGATCAGACGCTGCATGTCATGTCTTTGTTGTTGTTGTTCCTGGAAAGGACTATACATTCCTGCCTCATGTTGGTAAATTTCTATGTCCTGGTGATTCTGGGTTATAGTTTCATGTAGGAGTTGATGTGGACCTTTTGATATATAAGAAGGAATCATAAAGTATACTATATACAAGGCTTTTGCCTCATACCAACAAAGGACTTTTTTATCTGCACCTTTTTTTTTTCCTGGGCCAAGTCTTGTGACCAACTGACCATTGTTCACCATTTTTGAAATATCTGGAAAGCTGACTGCATTGTGAAGAGGGATTGTCCTGTAAATATCATTAAGTTTCTTTTGTGTAACAATAACCAAAGTATAAACAGGAAACAATAACAACAATGACCAACCTATAAATTAGAAACAATGGCTAATAAACTGGGGCATGAGAGGAAATAGCCTGGATATCAGGGCCATCCATTGTTCCATTGTCCATCCATCAATGACTCTGGATTCCTGAAAGATTACTGTTTACTTTTAATTACCTTTCTGTAATTCTTCGCTTTGTATAAATACCACCACCTTTTCTGAATAAATCAGAACAATTAACCACCTTTGATTGTTCTCACACATGTGTCAGTAAAACCTACATCTTTAACAAGGAGATTCTGTTCTTTCAAGAGGGAAATACATTCATCCTCAACAGAGTGTAAGGACCTGTCGCAAATCATTTGACCTTGGGGCATCCATCCTTGATTCCATCACAATGGCCAACCAGCCTCTGAGTGAGGTTTAGAAGCTGCCTGGCCACACTGGGTTCACCCAATTCCTCTCTATCCACTGGATACTATAAATTAAAAAAAAGAAAAATACATTAAAAAAAATGAAATAACATAAGTTAGGGGGTCACCATGACATTATGCAGACGGCATCCTGACAGTGGAACACAGACAAATCTAGTGAATCTATAAACATTTCTTCATAATCCAAAATATTCAACATGAACTATAGAAAGCATTTAACCAAAAGATTCAGTCCAAAAATCATGCAAACTCCAAAGGAGTTTTGCAAGCTAGGTTGTTTTTTGGCCTATGGATCAAGAAAGCAAAAACATAGAAACACAGCCCAAAGAATAAGGCATACATTCAACATGGATTGCTTACAGAAACCTCAGCTGTTTCCTCTTCTGGTATGAAATGGGCACCTGAGGGACCCTACCAAAAAAATTTAAATGTAACAGATTTGGAAATGTTCATTCCCCCAACCCATACAAAAAAAAAATACAAATTGGACAGTTCTTGCCTACCTCTACAGTGGATGCAGCCCGTGAAAATTCTCCAGAACCACAAACCAGAGGACACTGATGTTCTACA
Source organism: Pyxicephalus adspersus (assembly GCF_032062135.1). Taxonomy (NCBI): domain Eukaryota; kingdom Metazoa; phylum Chordata; class Amphibia; order Anura; family Pyxicephalidae; genus Pyxicephalus; species Pyxicephalus adspersus. The sequence continues at coordinate 1,089,711 of NC_092870.1, read as the reverse complement.
AAGGCATATGATATATGGTATCAAAATGAATGAATGTGTAGACAAATCTTCACATATCTAAAGTCCCCAATCTGTAGCTAAGGCAAACATAAATATTTAGAATTACGCAGAAAATGGAGTCTATTTTAAATATTTAACTCAAACAGCCTGACATTCCCAAAGAAAGGCAGCACCATAAACATCTCAAAATAAAATGTAAAAATAAAGAAATTTACATAGAGATAGAAGGTATTTATTTAGCTTTTGGAAGGCTGAACACACACACAAACCAAATTACCTGGAATCTCCTCCGGGGCTCTCTGCAGAGGCTTAACGACCTCCTCCTGTTGACGTGGATCTGTTAAATAAACCAAAAACAACAGAAATAGAGTGAGCTTGACTATAAAAGATCATTTGTTTTGATCAGTTCCCCCCAAAAAATAACAAAAAAAACATAACACTCCCAGACAAACAAATGCGTGAAATGGAACATGTGGGGGAGCTGAAATATTACACATATGACTGTTGTTTTAAACATGATTTCAGACAGCTGCACAATGTCGAACAAGATATACTATGAAGGTTCATCTTACCAGGAGGAAGACCATTGTCATCTTCTACATGTGAAGTGACATCCTCATCACTCTGAGCAGAGAGTGCAGGAGAGGAGCATACTATTGTCAAAAATTTAAAATACATAAATTGTTGATGCAAGTGTAGCAAAGTAGTAATTTCCCTGCCTGTTTATGCATTAATGTATTCTAAGATAATTACTGCAGTGTGTTTTGCCATGTGCCAAGATAGCTGCTGTGCCCTCGGCACTTTGGGGATGAGGTCATCAGTACCTAGCCCGGGGCAGGGATTCTGGGGTAAGCCCTTGAGAAGGACATGCTCTGGAGAGTGAGAGACTCAGACTCTGTAAAAGTATAACTTCAGACTGTATTATGGCATAATCCTCTCACTGAGACATACTGAAAGGACTATAATATATTTACACTGCTGCTGTTTGAAGATTGCAAAGTTTGATGTTACACTGGATTTCATATGTTGTTACTATTCAATACAGAGACTCTTTCTGCTAATACAGTGTGGATTATTGTCTATGAGTATACTATTCTCAACTGGAACTGCACTTGTTACTCACAAGACCCAATTGAGTGGAGGCACTGTGCTTATGAGAGATTTCATCCTGTTACCACAGATAAAGTAAAGGCTCTGCTCCTGTTTTTCCACATAGGTTGCGCCACAACATATCAGTAGCCTGCAGAGTGGGTCAGAATAGGGCTTCATTTGGAGGCACTGCTGAGATTATCTTGCATCAGGACAGTATTGTGTTACCATGCCACTGTTATCTACAGAAGCTGTATGGCAGTGGGCCCAGGAGGAGGGATTGTCACATAAAAGGACCTTTGCTGTATCTTGTGTATCTATATCTGTGAGCACCCACAAGACTACAGGACGCACTAAAACCTAATGAAACTCTGCAGCATGCATCTCTTGTGGATAAAAGAGAGGATGATAATGGATATGAGCTCTATACCCAATACCTATGTCTCAGTGAGGTGGATCTAAATCCAGTTAAAGGGCCCTTTTGTATCTACCCCTAAGGGGCTGAAGGTGTCGGCTGTGCTATAGTTTTTCCACTCATTTCACCTTAAGTGAGGGGAAAGATACCAGCCCTGCCTGTAAAGTGTGAACTATTGAATTGTGTGTGTTTCCACAGAAGACACTAATACAGTGTCTGATACAGTCACTAAGCAGGAGACCAATCTTGAGCATTTGTTGGTAAAGGTCACTGAAGGTATATCTCAAAATCTTTATGCTGAGTCTCATCGCAAGCTAAAGACTTTTTCAGGAGTACTACCTGTTCCTTCTGGTGAGGAGAGCTTTGAGGCATGGAAAGATTTTGCACAACAAGTAATGGAGGAATGGACCTGCTCGGGGGAAAAAAAAAAAACAACGCATTATGGAAAGCCTCCGAACGCCACCATCTACTATTGTTAGAGAGTAGAAGGACACTCATGGGAGTACCACTGCTCAGGATTATAATAATGTTCTGACAGATGCTTATGGACTGTACCATGATCCTGATCAAATGCTTGCTGACTTTAAACAGACAAAGCACAAAGAGGGAGAGGATGTTTCTGTATTTGTGAGAAGGCTAGAGGTACTTCCAGGTAGATTGCTAACTGAAAAGGTGATCTCCCCTGCAGATGTTGACAAATTAAGGACTGCTCAAATAATAAAGGGAATGTTACCCCATCACCCTATGTCGCCAGTCCCCAGAATTTTTTTGAGAGAGAAAGACTTTACTTTCACGGAAATTATGACTGAGGTAAAGAAACAAGAGGCTGATATCTGTTTCACTACTCCAACTAAGAGTAAAACTAAAGTGACTTCTCTGGATGAGCAGGAGAGTTAAACAATTGCTAAGACCAAAGAGCCTAGTAAACCCCTGCAGTCTACAGCTCCATCTGTTGACAGGAAAGTGTCTAGCAATAAGCCTCTTTTTCCAATTAAGTGTTTCCGCTGTGGACAGGAAGACATGTTGTTCGTCAGTGTCCATTGCCTGCTGACAGACTCGAAGTGCACAGTAAATTTGGACAGTTGAGTAGAAAAAAACAGAGAAAGCAACAAAGATCAAAGTTCATTAAATTATGTGGGGTAGACCGCAGATGCCCATTCAAACTATTTGTTAATAAAGTACCCACAACTGCTCTATTTGACACTGGGTCTCTGTTAACAATCATATACTGGTCTTTCAATCAACAACACTTAAGCCATCTTCCTTTGCAAAGTGTGAACGATATGCCTGTTTATGGTATGGGAGAAAATCCTGTTTTTATGGATGGTTGTCTAGAAATGGAACTTCGCATTCCCGGTGTGGTCGCTGATGAGGATCCACCACTCAAGGTAATCGCTTATGTGAGCCCCCCACCTGGGGTTAATGAGTCAGCACCTATGATAGTGGGCTCCAATGTTAAAGCTGTTGAGGCTGCTTTTATACGTTTTCTTCAGCCACAGCAAGGGATTCCACTGCCTGCTCTACCTGTAGCTCCAGAATTGCAGGATATATGTCAAACGTTTGCTCCTGATCTTCCTGGAGGAAGTGTAGGGAATCCCTGGCGTTCAATAGAGCTTGCACCGAGGGAAGTGAGAAACCTATGGGTTTATGTAGAAATCTTACCAGGGGCAAATGGAAGCTTTTTCCTGCTTCAGACTGATCCCAAAATGGCTGCAAAGAACGGCTGGGAGATAATACCTGAAAGGAAAGACTATTGTTTTAAATGTCCTAGAATGGATTTTGTTACTGTTTGGAATATTACTACATACCCAGTCATAATACCAGCCTGGCAGGACGTGTTCAGTTGAAACCATTACTTCCTACCCTTACAAAGTTGAAAATCAAGAAACCACATTAGACTTTCACCTGGAGGATGCTGACAGTTCTCCAGAGCACAAGCAAATATTCGGTGAGCAGCTAATGGAGTACAGTGATGTTTTCTCTACCGATGAAATGGATGTGGGTTGTGCTAAAAGCATTCAACACACTATTCGCATGACAGATAGCACCTCTTTTAGAGAAAGATTCAGATACCTCCCAGAGATTTGGATGATGTTCGAGAGTGTTTGAAAAAAATGAAAGATCAAAACATCATTGTTGAGTCTAAAAGTCCTTATGCATCTCTAATAGTGGTGGTCAGAAAGAAAAATGGTGGGGTGAGAATATGTGTTGATTACAGAACTCTGAATCGACGTACTGTTTCAGATCAATACACTGTTCCTCGCATGAATGAAGCCCTTGATGCTTTGCAAGGCAGCAAATGGTTCACAGTAATGAACTTACGTTCTGGATACTTTCAAGTGCCTATGAGTGAGGAAGATCAAGAAAAGACTGCTTTTATGTGCCCGTTTTTCCAGATTGCTTGTATGCCCCCGGGAATGACTGGCGCTCCTGCAACCTTTCATCGTTTGATGGATCAAACATTGGGAGACCTTTGTCCCACGCAATGTATTGTCTACTTGGATGATATAATTGTGTTTGGCTCAACCCTGGAAAAACATGACCAGATACTGTTTAACCTCCCTAGCGGTAACCCCGAGTGAGACTGGGGGTAGAAAAAAAGTTGCTCAAAGCGGTAACCCCGAGTCACACTCGGGGTAGGTAATCCTATGGAAGTAATAGTAAATACAGCGCTTACCTGATCCGCCAGTGTCCCGTGCTGTCCATCGCCGCGATCTTCGTCTTCTTCTCTCTTCCTCCGGCTGGCTTCTGCATCCGATGAGTCACTGGGGAGTTTCCGGTGACGTCGGTGCATGTGTACGTTGCCGGCGGGGCGGGAAATTCAAAAATCATTTGTATTGCATTCAATGCAAAATAACTGTATTGAATACAATACATTGGATTTATATGTGTAAAAGCAGTACAATGTTTTCAAGAACATTTATTTTACAGTATATATAATAGTATAATATATAGTATAATATGTATTTTTTTTTTAAATAAAAAAATTTAATTTTTTTTTTTAAATATATAGATTTTTAATTTATTCAATTTATTATTTTTACATGATTTTGTGTTTCAAACTTTATTATACTCATACTATTAGATTATACTGTAAAATAAATTTTCATGTACCGCTTTTATGAAACTGAGTTTTTATTGAAAAAATTTTTTACAAATACAACAAAAGAAACAAAACAAAAAGAACATGGACAAGAACACAGCATACAGGAGCATTAGCAACATATTACCAAAACCATAAGGCATAAAGTAGGAACAAGTATATATATATTGCCTCCAGGATCAGTGGAGCAGAGCTGTCAGCATTGTAAAGCTCCGCTGATTGCTCTGCTCCCTGAGTTGCTGAGGAAAGGGAAATCCTGATGATGCCTTTGCTGTCATCAGGGTTTCCCTTTCCTCAGGGAGCAGAGCATGTAATAGTGTAATAGTGTTATGTATCTTTTTATAATGTATCTTTTTATGTATCCTTTTACAATGTATCTTTTTATAATGTATCTTTTTATGTATCCTTTTACAATGTATCTTTTTATAATGTATCTTTTTATGTATCCTTTTACATCTGTTTGGAGGCTGTAGAAGCTCTACACAGTGCTGAAAAAAACCCGAATTTTCCTCCCATTGACTTTAATAGTGTTCGAATTCGATGTTCGACCACCCTAATTTTTTTGCTATATTCGAGCGAATAGGAATAGCTGCCGAATCGAATAGTCAGCTATTCGACCAACACTAGTCTTGACATGTCTTTTTAAATGTATTTATAGGCTGTAGAAGGTCATCACCGACCCGAATAACAACCTGAATTTTTCCCCCATTGACTTTAATAGAGTTCGAATTCGATGTTCGATCACCCGAATAATTCTGCATTATTCGACCGAATAGTGGTCGAATCGAATAGTGAGCTATTCGACCAACACTAGTCCCTACACCAGAGCCGTATGTCCAGCTCGCCCCTGGTGGGGAGAGCCTGTGGGCAGCAACCAGGTGTTCTCCCAGCAACAAAGTAGTCCCCCCTTGCGGGGTGTTGTGGTGAAGACCGGGAGACACTTAGACTCTACGCCCCAGGTAATCCTGCGTCACCTGCCAGGGGGCGCAGCCCTAACGGAAGGATCTAGCCAGAAACATGCAGGCTTCTGGGGACAGCTTTCCACTAGAAGAACTATGTAGGCAAATCTCTGTGCAAGAGGTCCAGAGGGGCTACTATCAACTGGAGAACCATATCCAGACCCTGTGCATCCCACAAGTGACCATAGCCAAAGCGCCAGTTCATTCCACTTCATTGCCAGTTCCAGCACCCGAACCTAAGTTACCTTTACCGACTTGGTTCTCAAAAGATCAAAGCCAATTCCGAGCCTTTTGCAAAGCCTGCAGAGCATCAGAGCAGCGCAAAGAACTAGCCCGTGTGGGGGTGCCTAATTCCCTGAATTACCTGATTCGCCTGGCCACCCAGATTGACTGGAGACTTCGAGAGTGTAAACTAGAGAGGATGGTCACTCCAATTTCTCCAAGGTCCCTCCAGACCCCTCAGCCCAGGCCTCGGTGCCAGCTTCTCTGAACGCCCCTGAGCCTGTGCAGCTGGGACTTGCCAGACCCTCTCTGTCCAAAGAGGAACATCAGACACGTCTCCAGGAAAACTTGTTTTTATATTGTGGGGGTTCTTGCCACTTCTTACCAAACTGCCCAATCCGCCCTCTGGGTAAGGCAAAGGATGGTTCTGTGTCTGCAGCTCATGTCGCACTCTGTCTGTTTCTGCAAGGCCCAGAAGTAATCTTGGAGGTCCAAGCAATAATTGATTCTGGAGCTTGCACCTGCTTTCCTAATGACTTTCTTGCCAAACAGCTGATTTACCACTTCGCTCAAAGACTCAACGCTTCTGGCTGCAGCTTGCTGATGGCTCTGTTCTAAAATCTGGCCTTGTAACTCAGGAATCATATCCGATCCTCACCTGCATTGCTCCTAACCATCAGGAATTCTTGAGTTTTGACATAATCCCGTCTTGTTTGTTCCCTGTCATCCTGGGCATACCCTGGCTGCAAGCGCATAACCCTCTCATTAATTGGTCCAAGGGTCAAATATCCCTTTGCTCTGACTATTGCTGCCAGATTTGCCTGTCCAAACCCGTCAGCCTAATGTGCAGCTAAAAGAGAAATACTGCCAGCCTATCAGGAATATCTGGATGTATTTGACAAGAATATATATGATTGTCCCATAGAGTTGCTTCCCAGGGCCAAGATTCCATTTGGGCATATTTACCCACTGTCTGAACCTTAATTGGTCACTCTCAAGGAATATGGTGAGGAGAACCTGCATAAAGGTTTCCATTGCTCCTCAATGTCGCCTCCAAAAGAAGGACCATAGTCTATGCCCCCGTATTGATTATAGAGAACTGAATCGAATAACCAACAAAAAACGGAATTCCCTGCCATTGATCCCAGAACTTGTTCAGAGGTTAAAAACAGCCAAGGTATTCACCAAGTTGGACCTGCGTGGGGCCTACAACTTAGTAAGGATTTGTGAAGGAGATGAGAGGAAAACAGCTTTCAGACCCCGATTCGATCACTTTGAATATGTTGTGATGCCTTTTGGCTGGTGTAATGCGTCCGCTACGTTCCAGCATTTTGTGAATATCTTTAGGGACTTTCTGGACGTCTTCATGGTTGTCTATTTGGATGACATCCTAATCTTTTTTTTTCCCTAGAAGAACACCAAATTCATGTCAAGAAGGTTCTCGGCTGACTTCTTACCCATTGATTGTACCCAAAACCGGAGAAATGTGAATTTGAAAAGGACACCATCCAGTTTCTGGGATTATTTCCACAAAGGGATATCCATGGACCAAGAAGGTCTTGGCTGTAGTTATCTGGCCAGCCCCAGTTGACAGAAAAGGGGTTTAGCCATTTTTGGGTTTTGCCAACTTTTACAGGGAGTTCAATAAAAATTTCTCAGCAGTGGTCTTGTCACAGATCCCCGCAGGACCAGGGGATCTGTGCCCCCTCAGTGTCACCCACCTTGCACTCCCCTGCTGCCAGCACCAGCTCTGCTCAGGGATTACCTCCTGGGCTCACTTCCTGGTCCAGGTCATGTGACTCCCAGTCAGCTGCCCCATTACCTCAGAGGACTAGAGTGTTCCACAGATGCTCTCTCCCTGCTGGTGGAGGTGTGAACACCACCAGCATCTCTTCTCCAGCACCCCCTCTGGTGGTAGGATAGGATGCAAGCAGGTCACATGGCTTCCATCCATCACCTGACCTTCCCTTGACCTTGACTATTCCGGATCGCTGCCTGTCCTGACCATTGACTTGTCTGACTACTCTTCGTCTCTTGTTCTGGTACCACCCTTTGTTCCTGTCTCTCAGCAGTCACCTGCCTCTTTGTGCACGGGGGCCTGCAACCTGGCAGTTGCCCGCAGCATAACATCCTCACCTCTAGAGGCTCTGGATGATGACCGGGCAGCTGTTAGACTCTGCGCCCCGTGTATGTCTCTGCCAACTGAGCTGATGACACAGAGGGTCCACCATCCTGCCTTGCAGCACCGTGACAGGTGTTACCTTTAACTAAGCTCACTAGCCCTCATGTTTCCTGGTTAGCCCTCATGTTTCCTGTTTCCTCATGCCTTTTCCTGGACACAAGTGGTCGAGGAGGCCTTTGTGAAGCCTAAACACTTGTTTACATCCACCCCTATACTGCGGCACCCGGATCCCTCTCTTCCATTTGTCCTGGAAGTGGATGCATCAGAAATAGGGGGAGTCCTGTTCCAACTAATAGGTCCGAAAGAACCAACCAAATACTGGAGCAATACTTGAGGTGCTTCTTGTCTGCCTCTCAAGCAACTGGGCCAATCTCCTCTCTGTGTCAGAATTTGCATACAACAACTCAGTACACTCCTCTACATCAGTCTCCATTTTTTGGCAACTATGGATTTCACCCTGCTGTTTTGCCAAATTGCCCAGTCCAGTCTTTGGTACCCGAGGTTGAAGACAGAATCGATTTAATATCCCGCAATTTGAAGCTTCTCCAGTCTGTTCTTTCATAAGCTCAGTCCCAGGCCAAACGGAGAACAGACAAGAAGAGAAGGAACTGCCAGGAATTCAAGAAAGGGAATATGGTGTGGCTCTCCATGGAAAACATGAGATTACGTTGTCCCTCTGGGACCTAAATTCATAGGACTATTTCCTATTTTGAAAGTTAATAATCCAGTAACAGATAAACTTGCACTCCCTGAAACTCTGAAAATCCATCTGGTCTTTCATGTCTCCTGCCTGAAGTGCGTGCCATAGGATCCTTTTGTAGGCTGATCATCTGTTCCTCCTTCACCTATCCTAGCAGATGGAAACAAGGGATTTGAGGTTGAAGTTGTGCTGGAGTCTAGGAAATAAACAGGCCAGATCCAATACCTTTTTAAGTGGAAGGGTTTTGGAACAGAAGAGAACTCTTGGGTTCCAACCAGGGATATCCATATCAAGAGGTTGGTTTCTGCATTCCATCGGGCACATCCTAAGAAGCCTAGGGGCATCTGGAGGCTGCCCTCGGGGAAGGCGGGGGGAATATTACCACTCTGCCCGCAGATCATCAGTCAAGCAGATTGCAGCATCTTCAGCTTCCCTTTGACTGTGCAAAGATGTGCCTTTTTAGCATCCCCTGCACTTTCTCTGAGGCTGTGCTCAGCTGAAGGGTATTTCAGGAAATGGGAGCAGCCAATGACCAGAGTAGTTCCTGGTTCCAACCAAGTCCTGCTATTGGCTGCTAGCTGTATTTATACCTCTCTGATTCCAGGCTCTAGTTGCTGGATGCCTAGCCTTGTTACTTGTGAGTTGCTCAGTCACACTGCCATTTTGTGCCCTTTTGGATTCCTGACCTGTGCTTGTACCTGGATTACCCTTGTTTGCCGCCTACCCTGACCTGCACCTGTACCTGGCTTACGCTTGTCTGCCGCCTGCCCTGTCCATCAGTCCATCTGGACTGTACCTCCTGCTGTCATCTGAGTACCTGATCTGCGCTGTCCGTACCTCAGACCCCATTGTCTTGCTTGCCCCAGTGGGGAGAGCCTGGGGGCCGTGACCAGGTGTTCTCACAGCCCTTTACACTTTCATAGGTATATAGTGCTATGGGGATCCCTTTGTTAGGAGAGCATCTGGCGGACGACTCGGACTAGGATGAAAAGTGGCAATACTAAAAAACTGCGGGTGGAGGGTCAGGAGGCCCCTCCTCAGGAGGGGGTAATGTTAGGAGACCATCTGGCCGACGACTCAGTGATGTGTGCCATCGCAATATCAAACACTGTTTGTTCAGTCGGGAGATGTCATTTGCAGCAACCAAGAGAACTAAGATAACAGCAGCCCCTGCTTTACCTTAGCCGTGCAGCCTGATGGAATTATGGCATCCCCAGCATCCCTTCTTAGGCTGTGCACAGCTGAAGGGGATTCTAGAGGTTGATCAGCTCCTGACTCAGCCCTGCACTGCTATTAGCTGCTGGGACTTTAAAGCCTCTCTGCTCCCAGTCACCAGTGCCTGTTATAGCGTTTGGCTGGGCTTATCTGTGCTGGAGACAATCTGCTTGAACTCCTGGACCGACCTTTGCTTGTGACCCCGACTCTGCTTGTGCCTTTTCCTTTGCACCTCATTTGCTGAACTGATCTTCTGTGTTTAACGTCAGCTTGCTTCTGGATTTCCTGGTAATTCTGTACTGTGTATCGTTGGGCTCCTGATCAGCTGCTGGCCTATTCCCAGACACCATCCTTTGTGCACTAAGTCCTGGGGGCAACTGAGGGCTGAGAGACGCAACCAGGGCTGTGTTAGGTGAAGACGTTAGATTGGGGGACTAGTGTCTGGAGAATACTGGTACTGACCAGGGCCTTACATGACCTGACAGACGCTGTTAACCAGTTGGCACAGCGTCTGGCTGCTCAGGAGCTTCAAAGGCAGAATCTGGACCCTGCTGTGACGGTTTCCCCTAAAAATTTCTTAGGGAAATTTTTAGGCGAATGCCAAAAATTTGCAAATTTCATGAATGCATGCAAGCTATACTTTCAGCTGCAGCCACTCTCATCTCAGAGTCTCAGAGACTGGGCCTAGTCATCTCCATACTTCAGGGTGCTTCCCAGACTTGGGCCTTCAATCTGCCTCAGGGGGACCCAGCCCTCTCTTCAGTGGATGCTGACCCTGACCTGGCTTCTACTGCAGAAGCAAAACTCAGTAGTCTTCGACAGGGCCTCAGGACAGTCGAGGAGTATGCTGCAGAGTTTCGCAGCTGGGCCGTCAGTTCATAGTGAAATGATCCTGCACTCTGCAGTCATTTTCGCCTGGGTCTGTCCAATGCCATTAAGGATACTCTTGTGATCATCCATTGCCAAATTCTTTGGATGAGACTATCCAGTTGGCCATCAGGGTTGACCGCAGGCTTCATGAGTGTCACAAGGAAATACTGTTTATTTATGCTACACTCTCAGGACCCCCGACCACCTCTGAGCCTAGTCCTCCTCCATTTTCGTCTGAGAAGCCAATGCAGTTGGGCTCCTGCAGACTGTCGGCTACAGAAAGGTTGAAGAGAAGGTCCCAAGGCTCTGTCTGTATTGTGGAGAACCTGGGCACTTCGTGCAATCCTGTCCTCGGACAAAGCCAGAGAAACTTCAGTGCCTAGATGGGCCCCTGGATACCCACTTAGGCACACAGGTATTTCCATTTAAGTCTAATTGTGTCCTGTTAGCAGTTGAAATTGCCTTAAATTCTTCTGCTAAGCATTGCCAGGCATTCCTGGATAGCGGTGCTGCCAGTAATTTTATGGATATATCTCTGGCCTGCTTTTTTTGGAATTCTAGTTGTTAACCAACCTCAGTCATTATGTGTATTTGCTATAGATGATTCTCCTTTGCAGCAGGGAAAACCAACATTCACAACTCCTGAGGTTTTGGTTAAGGTGGGTGCTGCCCACTCAGAAATGTTATCATTTGTTCTGCTAGACATTCCTTCATCCCCTGTAATTTTAGGACTGCCATGGTTGTGTAAGCATAACCCTGTAATTGATTGGGAATCTGGGCAGATTGTAAGATAGGGGAATGCATGTGGCGAGAAGTGTTTGGCAAACTCATTGCCTGTGTGTGTGTTGCTAGTGTCCGTGAGAATATCAAAGCAGATGCCCCACCTCTTAGCCTCCCTGAAGCAAGACCTTGTTCTGATTCTATCCACTCTAGTAAATCTCCTTGCATAGCACCAGCTAAAACCCACCAGCCACTGCCCTAACAAACCCCAGTCTCGAGTTCCGCAAAAAATGAAAGCAGGCTTTTGGGCGTCAGACTAGGATGAAAAGTGGCAATACTGAAAAACTGCTGGTGGAGGGTCCGGAGGTCCCTCCTCAGGAGGGGGGTAATGTTAGGAAAGCATCTGGCCGACGACTACACAATAGGACAATACGACTCTATCAAACACGGTTTGTTCTGTTGGGAGATGTCATTTGCAGCAGCCAAAAAAATATAAGATAGCAGCAGCCCCCGATTCTCTTTAGCCGTGCAGCCTGATGGATTTATGGCATCCCCAGCATCCCTTGTTAGGCTGTACACAGCTAGGGGATTCTAAAGGTTGATCAGGTCCTGACTGAGCCCTGCACTGCTATTGGCAGCTGGGACATTAATACCTCTCTACTCTCAGTCACCAGTGCCTGTTATAGCGTTTGGCAGAGCTTATCTGTGCTAAAGAGATTCTGAGTAGTTTTCTGTTGCTGACCTTTGCCTGTTCCTGACAATCTGCTTGAACTCAGCCTGGACCGACATTTGCTTGTGACCCCAAATCTGCTTGTGCCTTTCCCTTTGTACCTCATTTGGTTGACTGATCTCCTGTGTTTGACTTCGGGTTGTTTCTGGATTCCCTGGAAATTCTGTACGGTGTATCGTTGTGCTCCTGGTCAGCTGCTGGCCTATCCCCAGACACCATCACTTGAGCACTAAGTTCTGGGGACAACTGAGTGCTGGGAGACGCAACCAGTCACCCGAGGCTGAGCGGGGGCTGCTATTGCTATAGGTGAAGACTGCAGCGTTAGATTGGGGGACTGGTGTCTGGAAAATCCTAGTACTGACCAGGGCTTTACACCCTTACAATTTAATGGTAGAGATTTAGGTGGACAGGGGTTGAAATTGATCCCAGGCTGACCAAATCTCTTGATGCTTATCTAAGCGATCATGTATTCTGGCTGTCAGCAATTCCATCAGTTTATTATCCTGGAGGGGATGGGGGTTTCCAACACGTAGACATGTAATTAAGCACCTAGCTGTGGTCAAAACATGGGTTATTAATTTAGCTTGCACTTTAGTGAGGTTTCTAATAGGGAGACCCAAGAGGTGCATTAAGGATCCCTTCAGATTGGTGTAGATAGCATCCAGGAGAGAAGTCCGCTAACTATCCCCCAAAATGGCACAATAATCAGGCAGCTCCAAAGAATGTGAAACAATGAGCCAACGGCCTTTCCACATCGCCAACAGGCTACTTACCCCTGGATATATGAGGTGGAGCCTCTCCGGGGTGTAGTATTTTTTAAAATGTTTTCACAATAGATGCTACTCCAAGTGCTCCTAGGAGCACAGGCCCAGATTATTTGCCATATTTCTAATGGTATTGGCCTACCCAATATCTCTTCCCTTGAGTGAGAGATCGATGAGTCCATACCTCCTCCTAATAAAATCTGATATATATCAGAAAACAGGCCCCTTCTTGTCGGCCCTCCCATACAGGCCTCCTCAAAAGGGGTAAAAGTGACAAAACTCAAGTCTGTAGTGATTGATTAAACATTGACGTATCCAGAGATAGCTATAATAGGAGTTTGCTTTTGTTAGTTCAAAAGTCTCTTGTAGTTCATCAAATGGAAGAAATGTATGTGTCCTATGATGTATAATATGTCTGAAATGTCTGAAAGTGTCATCCTCGTTGTAAAGCTATCTGGAAGTTAGGGTGTGTATAAGGAGGGAGTTAAGGGGGATCAGCTACTCATACTGGTTTTGCATTTTTACCTAATTTGCTTTGTATATTGCGTAGGGGCCAGAAGTGAACTAGCAGACAATGAGGTTTTAGAGCTCCAAAACAGGTGACACAAAATTGTTCTAGTTCGATCCAGCAAATAAAAAGGGCCAACTTAGCTCAGGAGGCTAGTTAACATGGATGGGCTGCATAATAATATTTTATAAATTTGGGGACACCCAGTCCCCCTTGTCCCCTATGTGAACATAAAGCTGTTTTCTATATTCAGTGTGTTTTGTGCACCCAGATAAAGTTCAGTACATCCGCTTTAATGTACTCAAGTACTGACAGGGAGATAGGAACCAGTAGGGTTTCTAATAAGTATATAAATTTACAGAATACAGACATTTTAATTAGGGCAATATGTCCTAAGAATGAGGTGGGCATAGATTTCCAATTATGTAAAAGGTTTCTTACCTCCTGAAACATCCTGGCATACTTACATTCAAATACTGTCTGTAAAGAAGGGGTAACATATATTTCCAGATATTTCACACTGTTTGTTCTCCAGTGGTATGGGAAATTTGCTTGTAGTGTTTTAAGAGTGTCTGGAGACAAGTTCATTGGTAATGTTTCAGTTTTTGTGAAATTATTATTATTTATTATTATTATTATTAATAATAACCAGGATTTTTATAGTGCCAACATGTTACGCAGCGCTGTACATTAAATAGGGGAAACAAATGACAGACAGTTACAGACAGTGACACAGGAGAAGAGGACCCTGCCCCGAGGAGCTTACAATCTATGAGGAGGGGGAAGTCTCACACAAAAGGAGGGGAGATATGAAGTGATGGGAAGTAGTGAGGACTACTAAGAGACAGTGGAAGACAGGTAGGCAAGTCTGAAAAAGTGTATTTTGAGTGTTGTTTTAAATGAGCAAAGGGTAGGAGCAAGCCAAATAGGACTAGGAAGACCATTCCAGAGAGTCCGGGCAGGTCTAGAAAAGTCTTGGAGCCGTGCATGTGATGAGGGTATGAGTGATGAAGTCAGTAGTAGGTCATTTGAGGAGCGAAGAGAGCGGCTAGGGGAGTATTTTTCGACCAGGTCAGAAAGGTGGGTTGGACAAGAGCTGTGCAGGGATTTGAAGAAAAAGCACAAAAGCTTGAATTTGAATCTCAGGTGAAATGGAAGCCAATGAAGGGAACTACAAAGATAGGCAGCAGAAGAAGAGCGGTGGGAATGATGAATGAGTCTAGCTGCAGCATTCATAACAGATTGTAGAGGAGAGAGTCAGGTTAGTGGAATACCAGAGAGAAGGATGTTGCAGTAGTCCAGACGAGAGATAAGAGTGTGTACAAGGAGTTTGGTGGTCTCTGGGGACAGGTAGGGACAGATAGATTTGAGTGTCATCAGCATACAGATAAAACTGTAAGCCAAAAGAGGAGATGAGACTACCTTGTGAGGAGGTGTACAGAGAGAAGAGAATCTGTCCAAGGACTGACCCTTGGGGAACATCAACAGGGAGGAGAGTTGGAAAGGAGAAAGTACTATTAACCACCTAAGCGTTACACTGAGGTCTAGATTTCTGTACCAAAAGTGATCCACTGTTTTTCATGAAATTTTTTTTTTAAATTGTAGACCTGT
>NC_092870.1:1072516-1073603 GCF_032062135.1 Pyxicephalus adspersus | reverse complement strand
AAGTAAGGATGTGAAAAATCTCGGGCTTAACCATCCTTGCAATTTTTTTTTGCCCGAGCGAAGGTCGGGCTTAACTGCAAGGAGGTTAAAAGAAACTTGAAAGGAGTTGTTAGAAAGGTAGGAAGTAAACCAAGAGAGAGCAGTGTCACTGATACCAATAGAGCGCAAGATTTGGATTAGAAGGGGGTGATCAACATTGTCAAACGCTTAGGAAATTTTAGGCCACTTTAATAAGGGCTATTTCGGTAGAATGGGCACCTCGGAAGCTAGACTGGAGAGGGTCAAGGAGAGAGTTGTTCCTCAGG
This sequence comes from Pyxicephalus adspersus, assembly GCF_032062135.1. Taxonomy (NCBI): domain Eukaryota; kingdom Metazoa; phylum Chordata; class Amphibia; order Anura; family Pyxicephalidae; genus Pyxicephalus; species Pyxicephalus adspersus. The sequence goes on along the minus strand of NC_092870.1, from coordinate 1,073,298 downwards.
TAATTGGTGAGTCTTTTGAAGACAAGGCACTGAAGGATTTTGGAAACATGTGGGAGAAGGCAGATGGAACGGTAGCTAGAAGATAAGGAGGGGTCTAGTGAGGGTTTTTTCAGGATAGGAAGAATAATGGCATGTTTGAACGTGGAGGGGTAAATACCAGTAGAGAGGGAAAGGTTGAAGGGTTAGGGTGGGGGCCAGAGTTGAAGAGTGGGTACAGAGTAGATCAGAGGAAATTGGGTCAAGTGGACAGGTTGTAGATGGAGATAATGACCCTGATTCATCAAGCAGAATCGGATGATCGCTCGCGCATTCGTATTCGCGATCCAAAATCGTACGCCATCACGCTATTCAGCAACTGAAAAAGCTCGCGGCCAGGGCCGCGCATCTCCGGCAGCTTTACACTGGCGACGTTGCATTAAAAGTCACTGTTCCCCTAAAAAAAAAAATCATTCTTTCTAATGGCACACATATTACCCATAGCCCTAAAAAAAAATGTTTGCACTGTTTAAATGATTTAAACATTTATGTGCGCTAAGAAAAAAGCATATTTTTAAATCACTTAAGAGTTAACCGAATTCAACTCCTCTCCATAGGCGCCTATATAAAAGCTTCCGATGCCTTGTCGGATACGTGTGCACGAGCGCGATGCTGCGGGCCTGACATCGCACAACTTTTTTTTTTTTTCTCAATAAAGTAACAAGCGTGCACACGTTCTTTTGCTGCTTACGTATATGTGTGTGTGTATATATTTATTCCTATCCTACAATAATTATAAATAAATA
>NC_092870.1:1068575-1070762 GCF_032062135.1 Pyxicephalus adspersus | reverse complement strand
GAAGCATTAAAGATTCTAATTGACCTGTAAAGGACTGTAAATAAGCACAGAACAGAGAGCAGGTGCGCGCTAATTAATTGCTATGATCGCACCATTGAGCTTAATAGATCCTCCTTAATTGCGCAGCTGAAATCTAATCGCCTTAATTGCAAGATTTGCACCCCCTATTGCTTATTATTATGAAGGCAGGAATACAGCTGGCAGTGAGGAGGCGCGTGTACGAGCACACTCGAGTCCGAACCGCGGTAAACCGCGATCGCTGGCCGCGCGTACTTTCGCGCTTCCAGCAAGTGCGGATTTTATTGATGAATCAGGGGCAATGAGAGAAGAGTGGATACTTCATCCACAGTAACAGGGCTGAGGGAGGCCAGTGGTGATTTACAGGTGGAAGGGGTTGGATATGGTTGGAGTGGCCCGGTGAGCAGAGACATCATATCTGATTTTGTCAATTTTATCCCTAAAGTAGGTGGCTATGTCTTGGCCAGAGAAGGTAGTTGTGGGGAGAGCAGGTGTGGGATTTAGGAGGGAGTCAATTGTTAAGAATAGGCTGCGTGGGTTGGAAGCTTGGGAGGAAATAACAGCAGAGAAATAATTTTGCTTGGTGACAGTTCAGTGTTAAAGTGTTGTAGTCTGGCTTTGTGGTCCATGAAGTCAGCGGTGAGGCCAGATTTCCTCTACTAGCGCTCAGCTGCACGAACAGTCTTTTGTAAGTGTTTGGTGTGATTGTTGTGCCAGGGTTGGGGGTTGGCAGGGCGGAGGTAGCGGAAGATGGCAGGGGCAACTTCATCCAGAGCCAAGAAAAGAGAGTGGTTGAACTGGGTTTCAGCTTCATTTGGGGAGGTGATTTTGGAGAGAGTGGGGGTGAGGGGCGCAAGGCAGTTTGAGAATAGGTTGTGGTCAAGGTACAGATATTTTTCTGACATTGGCCAGGTCTGGGATGTGACGAAGGGGGGCAAGAGTTAGATAGGTTGAAGATGATTGGGTTGTGGTTAGAAAGGGAAATGGTGAGTTGTCAAGGTAATATAGTCGCAAAGGATGAGGGTGGGCAGGTCATGGGAAAGAATATGTGGGAGCCAAGAGGCAAAGTTGTCCAAAAATTGTGAGACTGGGCCGGGGGAGGGGGGGCTGATGGCGGTAGACAACAGCAACAATAAGGGGTAGGGGGCGGAAAATACGGACGGAGCGGACTTCAAAAGAGGTGAAAATGTGAGAGGGCAGAGTAGGGAGGACTCTGTATGTACAGTTAGGTGAGAGTACCCACACCACCTCCTTCTCTGTTGCCAGGGTAGGAAAGAGAGAAGCTGTTGGGTGAGATGTTGCCAGCAAGTAGTAAAAGAGAGAAAAGGTGCAGAAGTACAGACAGAGAAAGCAGGAGAGTGAAGGAGCAAACAGACAAGGGGTTAACAGACTGGGGGGGGGGGGGGGGGGGGGCGGGGGGTTCCGGGGGGAATTAGGGGGGAGGGGGGGGGGGGGGGGGGGGGGGGGGGGGGGGGGGGGGGGGGGGGGGGGGGGGGGGGGCAAGCAAAGATTGTGCGGGGTGAGCAATACATAGTAACAGGTAATTGTGAGTCATAGGAGAATGCAGTGCAGGAGACTGAAGTCCATGTGAGCAGCTCCTCTAATATGGGTTGTAGTGAAGATTGTCATTTTTTACCCTGAGAAGCCAGTACTGAGGTGAGGCATGGTAGAGTTATGTGGGAATTGGTGAACGTGAGTAAAATGTCATCCTCATATAGTCCAATAGAAGAAGATGCCCCTTTTAGTTGACTCCCTGAAATGTCAGGATGCTGTCTTACAATTTGTGCTAATGGCTCAATACATATTCCAAATAGAAGCGAAGACAGCCGACATCCCTGCCGAGTAACATCCTTAGAAATAATTGAGGACGATAGAGGATCTAAACCTGTGGCCAAAATCCTAGGAAACAGCTTTCAATCTGAGTTTAGTAGAGCAATTAGATGATAACTTGCCAGGTCAGTGGGGTCCTTTCCAGGTTTTAAAAACAGAAATGTGCGAAAAAGCTGTTTTTTTTTTAAAATAATTTTTATTAAAAGATATCAAGGTACCGTATTTTTCGGACCATAAGACGCACTGGACCATAAGACGCACCAGTTTTTTAGAGAAGGGAAATGAAGAAAAAAAAAAAGATTCTGAAACAAATAGTGTCCTAAAATATTTTATGTGCAT
>NC_092870.1:1048134-1066489 GCF_032062135.1 Pyxicephalus adspersus | reverse complement strand
GGGAGGGGCTGTAACAGGCGGCAATATTCCTCAGTAGTGGTAAAGTGGATCCAGTGGTACCAGGTCTGAGCGAATTTTTCCGCTCTCTTAGCGTCAGTGGATATCAAATCCTCCATTTGATATATATCAGCAACCCTTTTCAACCAATGTACTACAGTCCGGGGGGCAGTATTTTTCCACAGGGCTGGGATACAGGACTTAGCTGCGTTGAGAAGGTGTCTCAATAGAGAGTTACTATAGCACTTGCGGGACATGTCCGAAACATGGAGGAGTGCCAGGGCCGGATTGCGTCTAATATCCACTTCTGTGAGTTTTAAGAAGAAATCAGCCACCGAACCCCAGTATAATTGTAGTTTAGAACATTCCTAGAAAACATGAAGCAACGAACCCTGTGCGTCCCCACATCTCCAGCAAGTGGTATCCGAGCCCGGGAAAATCTTAACAAGTTTCACCGGTGTTCTGTACCAACGAGTGGCCAGCTTGTAATTGGTTTCCTGATATTTGTTGCAGATAGACGCCTTATGGCAGAAATGGAGTAACATATCCCTCTGAGCATCTGTAAAACAGGTGTCTAAGTCAGCTTCCCACCGGGTCACAAATAAGGGGAGCTCTGGCGTGTACACAGATAACAGGGTTTGGTAAGCATGGGGGAGTGTACCCCGCATAGGTTAACTAGAGGCACACAGGGCCTCCAGAGGCAGGAGTGATCGGGCTAATGTATTGGGCCGTGGCAAAGATCTCAAAACATAGGTAAGTTGTATGTGACGCCAGGGCGACAATGAGGGCAGTTCCCTGTCCGTTTGTAAAGTCGGAATATGTAGCCACTCCCCATTGTGCATGAAATGGGACGCTCTGTACACTTCCAGAGCACATCATTGGCGAAATATTGGGTCAGACTGTCCCGAGGGGAACCCAGGATCGCCCAGAACTGGAGACTTGGGGATGGGTATGCGGTTATATTTTGAGAGGAGAAGTATTTAGCAACCACTTTCAAGGTCTCGCCAATCAGTGGATGGTTGGACATCACCGCCCTGGCCGCCAGTGTCACCCAGGCCAGTGTGTTAATTGGGGCACTGGAGCAAGCATCCTCCAGTCCAACCCACAATTTAGAACGGCCATTAGTGCACCAATCCAGTAGTCTGGACAAGTGCACTGCCTGATGGTACAGAACTGGGTCAGGGAATGCCATTCCACCTTTGGCGAGTCTCAATATTGTCATCCTAATTTTGGGCGACCCTGTGAGCCAAATAAATTTTACAAACTCTGAGCGGAATTTCCGCAAAACAAAGAGCGGGATATGTATCGGGAGGGCTTGTAGCATATACAACAGTCTAGGCATAACATTCATTTTAAGCACATTGCATCTTCCAAACCAGGTAAATGTCATCTGCTTCCATTTCTGTAAATCACTTCGGATTTTGTTTAGTAGAGGGATAAAGTTAAGGTCTACTACTCGCGTCAGGTTAGCAGGAATCTGGGTGCTCAGGTAAGAAGTAGCCTTGTTGGACCATTTAAAGAGGAAAGAGGGGGCCAATGCCTCCCTAGTTGCTCAGGAAAGAGTAACACTCAGTGCCTCCGACTTTTGCAGATTTATTTTGTAATTAGAGAGCGAAGCATACCTATCCAGCTCCCGCATAAGAATAGGTAATGTGGTTACTGGTGCTGCAACGTAAAAAAGTTGGTCGTCCGCGTAAGCAGCTACCTTATGTTCATTAGGGCCAATCTGGACTCCCCTGATATCTCCATTAGCATGGATCAAACGTAGGAGGGGCTCCAGGGTCAACACGAACAGTAAAGGAGATAGCGGGCACCCCTGCCTCGTCCCATTAGTTATGTGAAAAGGAGTCCTCTGTTAACTCGTACTCTAGCGCTGGGGGAGGAATATAACATCTCTATCCAGCGCAGGATACGAGGGGGGAGGCCCAGGTGTGTCAGTGTGGAGAGCAGAAATGTCCAGTCCACCCGGTCAAATCCTTTCTCAGCATCAGTAGAGAGGAGCATTAGAGGGGTTTTATGGGCATGTGCATAGTCAATAACATTCAGGGTACGTATCGTGTTGTCCCTGGCTTTCCTCAGCGGGAGAAAACCGCTCTGGTCAGGGTGGACAATATCATTCAGTATCGGAGTCAGCCTATGTGCCAACATGCCAGCAAAGAGTTTCAAATCACAGTTAAGCAGTGATATTGGTCTATAGTTGGAGCATAGGAGGGGGTCCTTGTCTGGTTTGAGTATCACCGATATATGGGCTGCTAAAGTGTCTTGGGGGAGGTTGTGGCCATCGGAGAGCGCATTCAGTAACGTAACTAGGTGAGGGCCCAGTACTTGAAAAAATTTCTTGTAATAGGCCAATGTCAGGCCATCTGGGCCGGGAGCCTTCCCTGAAGCTGCTCGGCGTATCGCTGCCTGTAGCTCAAGCAGTGTGATCGGTTTATCTAGCGCCTCTATAATTTCTGATGACAGTGTCGGCAAGTCGGAGCCACTGAGATACTCCTGTATTGCGATCTGACGGTCGGGAGGGGACATACCTCCAGAGTCTACTCGCAGATTATACAGCTGACTGTAGTAATCATGGAAGGTTTTGGCAATATCAGAGGTAGCGTGTGCTAAGATACCCAGGGGGGTTTTGAGTTTAGGGAGGCCGCCTTCTTGGATCTGAGCGCTCTGGCCAATGCCCTACCACAATAATTGGCATGTTCATAATAGTATCGTTTACATCGGGTGAGTTGTGCTTTAGCCTTATCCCTGTATAGAGAGTTAATTTGTGTACGAGTGGCGAGTAGTTGGGACTCCAAGTCTGCTGTTGGGAGCCTTTTGTGTATCGTCTCTAGACGATGCAGCTCCTGCAACAACGTTTCCAGTCTTTGCTTGTGTAGTCTATTAAGTCTACAGCCCTGTTGTATGGACAGACCTCTAATGTAACATTTGTGGGCCTCCCAGACATGGAGCGGGTTATCTGTAGACTCCGCGTTACTGGCAAAGAAAAAGGAAAGTTCTTCCTCAATCTTTGCAGACAGTTCAGGGTCTTCAAGCTGTGTCTCATTAAGCCTCCAAGAACTGGGTTTACAGTCATGGGGCCTCCCAAAGATCTCTATCATAACGGGAGCGTGATCAGAGAAAGTTATGGAACCAATACTCGAGTCAATGACCTGTGAGATGGCATCATGGGACACCAGAAAGTAATCAAGTCTGGAGTAGGTACTGTGTACTGAGGAGTAGAATGTATAATCCCTATCTCCGAGTGTTGAATGCACCAGATATCTATTAATTGATTGTCATGTAGCAGTGCTTTCAGCCGTTTATGATAGGAGAAAGGTAGATGTGAACGGCCCTTGGACACGTCCGAGGACGGGTTCAGAGTTAGATTAAAATCACCCCCGATTATACCGGTACCTTTGGCCACCTCAGATAGAAGGGTCAGCACATACTCAAGGACGGTCAACTGGCCGGTGTTGGACAGATATATATTTACCAATGTGAACATCTGCTTCTCTATCGTACTCTGGACAAGGAGGTAACGACCTTCTGGATCCACTTTACATAAAGAGAGGGACCATGGGAGAGAACCGTCTAATAGGATACCCACTCCCCTAGACTTGGAATCAGGTGAGGTACTGTGATAACTGTATTTGGCTTGTTTATTACGCAGGGCCGGGATCTTGTCATGGCGGAAATGTGTCTCTTGCAGAAAAACAATATGACTTCTGCATTTCCGAAGGGTGTTAAATAAGATTGAACGTTTAGAGGGAGAGATATGGTAATGATGGTGATATATCACAGTGACTGTAAATAGAATAATAATGTGCCTACCCTTATCATTCAATAGATCAAAAAACAACAAAGACAGAGATTTAAGCAGAGATTTGTCTTTACAAAATAAGAAATATATAAAGATTTTTTATGCAATTGCTGATTATTTATATATTTTGGACCAAATAAAAAAACCCTTCCATCATATGGATATTTTAAACCCTAACTGGGATGAATTTCTCTCCCAAATTGAAGATTTATGTATCTCAGCCCAACCGAACAGTAACACTATTAACTCCCTCATTTTTAAACTTAGACAAACCTTGGAAAAGAAATCTCAAATCCATTGGCATATTAGATTTTTTGAAAAATACATCAAAGATAATATCAATCCACCTGGTCTTCGTATACAAATTTTTCCAAGCATCAACCATCCAGAATGGATTCGAGATGAGTGGGAAAATATTCTAACCAAATGTTCTACCAAACTGATGCAACTATTAATCAACTACTATAAAAAAAGAATTGGAGATTATTGAATGCGAAATCAAAGAAATATATACCGGTACTCAAAATATTATATTGATAGAATCCACCCAATTTACACATCAACACAATCTCCTAAAACAGCATATTGAAAACTTCAATATTGACATTTATAATAGAAAGGATAAAAAATTTCAAAAAGACAAATGGTTATTCATTCGTAAAAAGGCTTATAATTGGGATAAAATCACAAACAAAGGATCCAACCAACAAACAAAAACCATCTCTTCCAACCTTAACGGGCCACCCCACAGGACTTAGTGTCCCACATTCTCCTGGGCACACTAGTACATTTAAAAGTAAAAAACGATACAAAAGTGATTACAGTGATTTATTCACTCAAGATCCTAAACGAAAACCAATTACTCCACCTGCACCCATTCCCTCCCCTCCATCACCACTAACTTCATCCAGCTCAGACATTACCTCCGCAATAGTCACCTCATCTCACGCATTTCCCAATAATATTACAGAACCGCAGGATCTACCAATCACTGTTCCTCCTACAAACGCACCACTAGGTGCCACACTATCAGCTGGTAATTCACCAGAGTTCACACCCCTCCCTTTCCTATCCCATCCTATACCCCAACTCGCACCTCACTTAGGTGCCATTCCCAAAATCAAATCACAAAAATCTTTTTTAGGGCCACTAACCGAAAGAATCCCCTCTCCCAAACAACTGAAAGGCTCAATTCCAGAATATTTTGCAAAACTCCCACCACAGAGCCAAACTTAGAAATTATTAACCTATCATCCTATCAATTAAATTCCAGGGAAATAGAGGTATTAAGACTGGGCCTGTCTTTTTGCCCTTCCAGCAAACTAGATAAGTTTGAACTTATTAAGGATATACATTTATTTGCCAGAAAGCTCACTCTAAAACTTATGCATAGCAAATCTTTACAACCCAATGCTCCTCTTGATACAACACAAATCAAAGATCTTAAAATAGAGGACTTTAGGATTATGAAAACTCTACATGAATCAGATCAGGAAAGCAATCCAGACAATGAACCCCCTCTCTCTGACATAACACCTATTGCAATATCAGAAACATCCGTTATACCAACTAAACACAAACAATCAACCTTTTTTCCTTCTCTCACCTTTAACACTCATGTGCAAACATTTGTCAATATTATGACCAAAAAAGTACTTGAATTTGACCCTAGATCCACACATATGGTATCTAATATTACTAAACAACAACAACAAGCTTTGAGAAACCTTCACAACAACAAACAAATCACAATAAAACCAGCCGATAAAGGTGGCAATATTGTCATCATGGACAATCACCAATATATTCAGATGTGCGTAGACATCCTAGACAATAGAGATTGGTACAATACCATAAATAAAACAGACATAGAATTATACTATAAGGAGTATTACTCTATCATTACTGAGGCCCATATAACAGGCATAATTGACACAAAAACAAAAGAATTTTTATGGATCAAGCACCCAGTGATACCAACATTCTATAGCCTCCCAAAAGTTTATAAAAGTATATCGAAACCACCCGGGCGCCCTATAGTAGCAGGCATTGATTCAATTTCTTCCAGAGCCAGTGATTTGATTGACTCTTATCTCCGACCGTATGTTATCCAACTACCGTCATATCTTAGAGACACCATCCAGTTACTTGAAATCCTAAAAGATATGACAGTCCCTCCCAACACACTTTTAACCACAATAGACGTGGAAGCGTTATACAGTAGCATACTACACACCTTGGGTCTAAGATCAATAGCCTCCTTTCTTGATACCGGGGACCCATCATTGGGACGGTACAATGCATTTATTCTCAAACTTCTTAAATTTATCCTAACTCGCAACATATTCACTTTCAATAACCAGATGTATTTGCAATCACATGGAGTGGCGATGGGGACAAAATGTGCCCCATCTTATGCCAATTTATATCTTGGGACACTGGGAGAAAAATCTTTTCTCCAAACATGAGTTTTATCCTTATTGCAAACATATTCTTCTATGGCGTCGATTCATCGACGATATTTTCGTTATCTGGACAGGTTCAAGAGAAATGCTTAATGAGATGCTAACATCACTTTCACAGAATAACTATAATCTCAAGTTCACTTGGAATATTGATTCCCACCAGATACCTTTCCTAGACATTTCCATTAACATTTCCTCTGACCTTCACATCACTACCACACTATATAGAAAGGAAACTGCTGGAAACACCATGCTTCATGCTAAAAGTGCACATCCGAGGGCTTTAATTAAAAGTATTCCTTATAGTCAAATGCTTAGACTTAAAAGAAATTGCACACTATATACAGATTTTAAGAGAGAGGCAAATGCTCTGACACAAAGACTCATAGCCAGAGGCTATAGTAAAAAACTTCTCAAAAGGACCTACCAAAAGGTTTCCAAACTAGACACTGGAGGTCTTCTGTCCAACACTACATCTACACGGACTCAACCTAAATTAACTATTATTACCAAATTCAATGAACATCATGCATCTATTCACCAACTAATCAAAGACCATTGGGGCATTCTCACCTACGATTCATCTATTAAAAACATCTTGCATGAAAAACCCTGTATTACATTACATTTCGGAGATCAAATTCACTACGAGATTCATTAGTTACAAGTCACTATAATCCCCCACCCACAGACTCTAATTTAATAAAAAAAAATTAATGGAACCTTCAAATGTGGTTCTTGTAACCAATGTAAATGGATCCTAGAAAATCAAGTACTAATATTACCTAATGGTATTACACACAAAATCCACTACCATGTCAACTGTCAATCGGAAGGTGTTATCTACCTAATCAACTGCATATGTGGAAGATTTTATGTAGGTAAAACGAAAAGATCCTTCCGCAAACGTATATACGAACATATATATCTAATTAGGAATGGAAAGATGACAACCCCATTAAGTTTTCATGTTGGAACACAACATCAATTTAATATTCATTGCATCAGCTTTGCTGCACTTGAACAAGTACCTTTAAGTCCCAGAGGGGGCGATTATGACAAAAAACTGCTACAAGCAGAAACTAAATGGATTTTCACCCTTAAAGCTAATTATTTTCCAGGACTAAATGATGCCTTTGATTTCAAATCTTTTCTGTAACTGTCACAAATAACAGGGAGGGGAGGGAAACAGAAAGGTTTTACTCACTACTAGGCCTCCAGTGGCTAGGGAAATGGGAATGGTCACCCCTTGCAGGCACCCTAACCTAGCCCTAACTCCTAACAGTATGAGTATCCCCTGATGGTGGGAATACTCATACACAGGAACCTAGTCCCTACTTGCCCTGTATAGCCCTAGCAGTAGTGTCTGGCTTGAGACTACTGGTTCCTTCCCCTATGAAGGACCCAGTGTCTCCCTGAGGCCTAGTAAACAACTAAATAACCACAAAACACCAAAAGTAAAGCAACTTATCTTATTAGCAGATATAAACAGGAACTCAGGATGGCTCAACACTCCAGCTCTTCACAACCCAGCAGTGAATATCAACCACACAGCATGAAGTGTGAGGCCAGACTAAATGGAGCAGCAGTAATGACCACCAGCTGCACCTGATACAAGGGGAGTGGTCATTACAAACAACAACACAGAAACAAGTAAAAACAAAGAGACTGTCAGATAAGCTCACATGCAGCTTGTCTGACAGATCCTCAAACTTCAGTCACGGAAGGGACCGTGACAGTAACTATATTGATTAATAAGTGCTTATATGTTCTGCTACTCAAATTAACTGCCAATAAAAAGGCATGATCCAATATATGTTCATATGAATTGTTCTAATAGAAGGAGAACGCAGTCTCATTACGCTGCTTTTTAATATACCGTACTATACTATGTTCATATCTTACCATATGTGACTGCTATGGAAGTTTGATACACTTTTTTGTATATGATATATTGTATCTGTATAATACCAAAGCTGATTGCTATGAACATGTGTTGTTTATTAATATCATATATATGTACATGTACTTTTACTATCTGAATATTTAGTAATTCTCGATGTGTATATATATAACATTTAATGTTATCTGCATTATCTCATTCACAGGACCTGATTCTGATGTGTTCCAATGCACAGGATTATGGGGGGACTCCTGTCCCCCTAGGGAGGAACTAGACATGCTCTTTCCCCTCCCCTAAGCTTGACTTGCGGGGAGGGGGGCACCCAGAAATACTCTGGGTGCACCCTGACGCGGTCCTGCCTCTATTAGAGGCAAATACCGCCTTTCCCCGTATATCCCCGTCTTTTTAGATGGGGATACTGTGAGGCAGCTGCAGCACTGAGTCAAAGAGGGGAGGGGGAGATGCCCTCCCTCCTCTGCACTGGACATGACAGGCTGGAGTTAACATTCTCTATGATGAACACTGGGGGATGACGTTTTCTAACACCGACCCTCTGACGTGACATCATCCAATAGCCTCAAGGTTATCCCCAGACTTATGGTCTGAGCACGTGGGGCAGGGGGAGGTCCTAAATACGCTGTCCTATTAAGGGAATGGCGTCCCTCAGATCTTCCTGTATGCTGGGTCTCCAGCTGCATGCTGAGTCTCCAGCCACAGATCTCCCTACACGCTGAGTCTCCAGCTGCTGTCCTGCACATCTCTCCAGGAGCTGTTTGTAACATACTTACAAATTCTCTATCTGGTATACAGAATACACCTAGGATCAACTATATAAGGTAACAATATCAGTCTGTCATACTGACATACATTATATTATACTTTATAGTTTGTGTATGTATATATTTATATATGTGTATATATATATATATATATATATATATATATATATATGTATATTGGTCTCTTGACATAAAATCATAATTGATTTTTTTATAGATCCCTGACTCAAACACAAGGACCTTAGCATGTAGAATACCACACTACTTATACCTCTCTGATCTTGCATACAACTTCAAACCATCCACTTTTGTTCCACAAATCTATGTGTGAATATTTCTGGATTAATTACTGTCTGACATCCATGTATATTGGCCTAAAACCTGCTTGTTATTAATCAATTAATAACCAATATATATAGTGGGACATCAATGTGCGCTCTAAACAACATAGGTCATCATGTTATAGAGAGCACGTTAATTGGGAATGTGTATATCTACAACATAATATTCATATGAATCATTATAAATTCTAATTTAAACATTATCTACTGGTCGAGATGCAATTGACACAAACAATCTACGCATGCTGTCAATACTCCTGAAGAAGCCGTATCTGGCGAAACGCGTCGAGTATATCCAACAACATGCTTCGATGATCAAACATTGTATATGGTCAACAATATATAAGTTGATAGCTGTTATATGTCTAGTGAAAAAATCACTTTGTCTGTGGTTGAACCCCAAGGGTAATAAGGTGGTTCAAACCAACCTTTGATTACTGTTTATTGTATTAAGTAATCATATGACTTCAATGATTATACCTGACCACTAGTTGTGTACAGTGGTATTTTTTAATGTACAAACCCTATTACAAATTTTGTTAATGTATGTTGAATACATCATTTGTGCCGAAAAACCCTGCTTAAATCTCTGTCTTTGTTGTCTTTTGATCCGTTTAGAGGGAGAGTTTAATCCCTTAACATTCAGAGATGTGAGTGTAATGGTCATAGTTTGTTTTGGTCAAATGGAGGGGTGTGTGATGGGAGGGGAAGGGTGGGAGAAAGTAGTTGAGAACAAGAAAAAAAAATAGAAAATTAAGAAATAAGGTACACAAAGAACAGCAAGAAAAATAAATTAAAAGAAGAAAGGAATAGAGCTCTAAGCCCTAATCCTAAGCAAGCATAACAAAATTCCACAACTCCGACCTCTAAAAAGAGGGCGGGTGTACCTACGTGGGGGGTAGTGTAGGCAAGAACGCTGCGAGCCGCTGGCTCACCAGCAGCAGCATCATAAAACATATATATAACTGGAAGGCAAATTACACAGCACGAACAAGAAAAAACCAGGAAGAAGCGTCACTTCCAAAAAATAAAGAGAAAGATTAAAATTATAAAATTATCGCGGGACTAAGGGCAAAAACAGCAATGGGAACATTAAGTAAGGGTAGATCAGTAGTCAGGCATATTAAAGTGCATATCAATACGTAATCAAGGCTACAACAGGAACCAAGACAGTATCCCAGCTTTAAAGCGCCAGGCTCCATATCCCGCTGAGGGGTGGAGGCGGGTCTGGACCCCCACATCATACAGCGGTAAGAGGTCGCAGAGTGAGGGACTACTTAAATATCCAATAGGGTCTAGCAGCACTATAATGGCCCTGCATTAAGGAATGAATCAGTCTCACTATCAGGAGGTGCTGCAGTCCCACCATGGATTAATCTGGAACATACTAGGAGGGAGCCCAACCCGTAATAGGACATGGCATATCCATGAACTTGCGCAAAAAAAGACATGGCGGGGGAGTTAGAGCCCCTAATACACAGAACAATAATGGCAACAATAATAGAACATGGGCGAAACAACAATCTGGGATCTGAAGGCTACTATACCAAGGTGGTCCATCACCTATACCTGGTGTGCACCAAATTCACGACACTGGTGTAAGTCCGTCTCCGGTATAGGAGGTGAGCACAAATCAAGGCGTAATAGCGTCATGAAGAAACATGGAGCTCCTGAGGAGGTACAAACAAGCATTATAATAAGTGTAGGAGGAAGTCAGCGGTGGTAGCAAAAGTCCAAGTATTCAACAACAGAAAAAATCACAGTTCATGTGAGTTCGGGGTGTTCCTTCCTTGGGGGCGTGGAGGTGTGGGGAAGCGCCGTCTGCGTTGGGTGGAGGTAACTGATCTCGATCTCAAGTAGTTACCTGGGAGTTCCTCCAGGACTTCCAGCCAATTGGAGACATCAATAGGATCCGCGCCCAGGAAAGTAAACAAGGCTGGCAGCTGAGATGGGTTGTGCAATGAAAACGCAGAGTTGGGTTTAGTCACTATGAGATGTAGTGGATGTCCCCATCTATAGCGGGCACCATGTGTGGTAATGTAATCCAGAAGTGGCTTCAATAAGCGCCTCATCTGTAGCGTGTGAGGGGACAGATCCGGATATATCTGGATGCTTGCACCATCAAAATCAACCGGTCCCGTCTGCCACGCTTTCTGAATAATCTGCTCCTTAATTTTAAAAAAGTGCACCCGGCATAGGACATCTCTGGGGCGGTCGGATTGCCCGTCTCTTCTCACACCAACCCTATGTACTCTGTCCAGCTCAATAGGCTCTGATGAGGGCCGGTCTAAGAGGGTGTTGAAAATGGCATTCACAGTACTCTCCAAATCTGGTTCAGCTGTAGCTTCCGGAATCCCCCTTAATCTTAAATTGTTACGTCGCCCCCTGTTTTCCTGGTCATCCAAACAGAGGGCTAAATTGGAAAGCACAGACCTCATGTGCAATTGGGTTTGCTCAAGCGTGTCTAATCTGAGGGAAGTTTGGGAGGATGAGGATTCCAGCGAGGTAATCTTAATATCTACAGCCTGCACTTTCTGATATATCTGCTCTATTTCCGTATGTACAGAGCAGTTGTTGAGGAGAAGGCACTGTGTGCAAAAGCCCTGCTGGGGAACCAGAAGACAGAGAGGAGTGCACAGGGGAGAAAGCTGCAGGGGTTCCTGTCAGGGAAGACGTCCCTTCTTCACTCACCCGACTATCAGACTCCACGTAGTCAGTTTCACTGGCATGTGCCGGCGCCATCTTGAAAGCGCTTCCTCCTGCTGAATCAGCCGGGTCTGAAGGGAAGTATTTATGTAAGTTATCCTGTTTAGGGGTTTTCCCTGTGTCTTTAGTCTTCCGCTGCTTAGTCATCGCAGAGAGAGGTAAAAACAAGCTTTGTAATCGGTAGTATCAGCTGTTGATGCCGCGGTGTGCACGGAGCTCTGTGAGAATGCCTGCTCACAGCCCCATCGCCAAGCCACGCCCCTCCCCGAAAAAGCTGTTAAATAGGGAGGTCAGATGTGGTACCAGTACAGGACTGAAGGATTTATAATATAAATATGATGGCTCATCTGGTCCTATGGCTTTATTGAAAGGCAGCATTTTAATAGTTGCTGCAACTTCAGTGGGTGTAACAGCACAGTTAAAGGAGTCCACTGCTATATCTGTGAGAGTAGAAAGGGAACAACTAGACAAATGGGTATCTATCCGTGAGCGTAGCTGAGATTCCATGTCCTGCTGAGCGTTATGAACTGTGGTATATAAATCCTTGTAATAATCTCCAAAGATCTGAGCTATTTGCTCGGGATCAAGCCTTAAAACACCTTCCCATCTTTTAAAACCCCCTGGGGTTGTCGCTGCTGCCTTCTCATGTGCCATCCAGGGCAATAGCGTATCCGCCTTTTTGCCCATATCATAAAATCTCTGTGCGTGCAAACACTTGCCGTCACGCACGGAGAGACAGGACCACTAGGGGGTGTTATGGCTTGCACAGAGGTGGTGTGAGCCCTGAGAAGGGCCAAGTCACAGAGTCTAAGCAGTAACCAGGTATTCTCCAGAGCCTCTGATGGTGAGGATGTTGCACCGCTGGCTACTGCCAGGTTGCGGTCCTTGGGCACACCAAGGTGGGCAATACACCGTACCAAATCACAAAGCAGAAGGATAGTCGAGGAAAGCCGGAGTCGAGGCAGGCACCAAGAAAGAGAGGTCAGATCACACGCCAGGGGTCAAGTGCCAGGGATCCAGGAGAAAGACACCAGTGGCACAGGGGCCACTGTGGGCACAGGGAACATATCAGGCGCAGGTGATGCAGGGATATCCACAGACAGACAGGAACACTGGAACAGCACAGAGAAGGGAATTTTCTAAATGGCCAGCGGATTGGACAGAATTATTATAGCTTGGAAACAGAGGCACGCCCAGTGTCAGAACTGCCCACATGCGCAGGAGAGAGGTGTCTGCGCTTTAGAGGGGAAGAGGTAATTGTGACACTTGCTTTCTTCACTTTTTCGATATCTAGTTCCTTCAGAGCAATAGGAACTGATTACTTTGCAGGGAGCCACTATGGAAGGGCCCTCTGAAAGTGTCTTTTCTAATTAAGTTCCTAGTGACATCTCCGGAGTGGGGTATGATCCAATCTCAGTTTGAGAATTATAATCTGTTATGTTATGGGTGTTATGCAGCTTAGAGCAGAAAAATGAATCCCTGTCACTTTTGGTGTTGTACACGCCAGACATTTTATATGGAAAATTTATGTAACAATGCATGGACGCAAGAGGATACTTGAGTATCATGCTCTCAAAGAAAGGCGATCTAGTGATGGTGTATGAGGTAAATTATTATTATTATTAAACAGGATTTATATAGCGCCAACATATTACGCAGCGCTGTACATTAAATAGGGATTGCAAATGACAGACTAATACAGACAGTGATACAGGAGGAGAGGACCCTGCCCCGAAGAGCTTACAATCTAGTAGGTGGGGGAATTTCACACACAAAAGGATGGGAGATATGTAGTGTGGGAAGTAGTGATGGTTTCAAATGACAGAAGAAGCCGGGTAGGCAAGTTTGAAAAAATGGGTTTTGAGTGCTCTTTTAAATGAGCAGAAAGTAGGAGCAAGCCGAATAGGACGAGGAAGACCATTCCAGAGAGTTGGAGCAGCTCTAGAGAAGTCTTGTATCCGTGCGTGTGATGAGGTTATGAGTGAGGAAGTCATTAGTAGGTCATTGGAGGAGCGGAGAGAGCGCGTCAGGGGGAGTATTTTTTAACCATGTCAGAGATGTAAGTGGGACAATAACTGTGTAGGGATTTGAAGGCAAAGCACAAGAGCTTAAATTTGATTCTAAGGTGAAAAGGAAGCCAATTGAGAGAACTACAAAGAGATGTAGCGGAAGAGGAGCGGAGGGAAGGATGGATGAGTCTGGCTGCAGCATTCATAATAGATTGTAGAGGAGAGAGTCGGGTTAGTGGAATACCAGCGAGAAGGATGTTACAGTAGTCCAGACGAGAAATGATAAGAGCATGTACAAGGAGTTTGGTGGTCTCAGGGGACAGGTAGGGGCGGATTTTGGAGATGTTGCGTAGGTGAAAGTGACTACCTAGAGTTAGTTAAAGTCACTACCTAGAATAACGTAGCTATGAGGTAGTGTGTGTATAATTTTCAGAACCTTCCCAGAGAAGGAGAGCTGGACAGAGTTGGGTGCGTAGATATTTGCATAGGATTATTACTACAGAGCTCACATGTCTGCTATACATTGTATCAATATAAAAGGAACCCTGAGCGTACCAATAAAGCCACCCCCTAATGACCCCTGACTTCTTGTCAGTAGAAGTAGCGTAGATTGATGGGTAGTACAGTCTAGCAAAACTATTAGAGCTAACGTGCCAAGTGAGTCTCCTGAAGCGTCACTCCAGCAGTACTACCCCTTAAAATCCAGTGAAATACACTTAAGCATTTGATATTTTAACAAAGACAAACAAGTTTCTTTGGTGAAAAATACCTTAATAGAAATATGGACATACAGTAGGGCCCAGGTACCAACTTTGGTATTGGGAGAGTGGGTTAGAGAGTTATTTACCACCATCAAAACCACCCAATTCGGCTCCCACATTCTGACATGGCGACGCTATAGTGACAATATATTCCTACTGTGGACCGGTCCTTTTAATCTTTCAAAAGAATTCCATGCCCTGCTTCAAACCAACAACTTCAATATGAAGTTTACGATGGATTCCAATCAACATTGTACCCCATTCCTGGATGTGTACATTTCCATAGGAAATGATCAAAAAATCTCCACAACCCTATACAGAAAATCCACGGCAGGCAATACAATAATGCATGCAGGAAGTGCACATCCACGATCACTTAACAAGAGCATCCCATTTAGTCAATATGTGCGGCTCAGAAGGAACTGCTCCACTGAGGCATCCTTCCTGAGAGAGGCAAAGGCATTACAAGAAAGACTGATACAACGTGGTTACCAGAAAAAGCTTTTAAAAAGAGGCTACCTAAGAGCATGTAGTCATGAGAGTCAGAGACTCTCATGACCATCAGAATAAAAACCACATAGAACCAACAACAAGAACTGTTCCAAAAGGTTTGCCAGAAACACTGGCATCTACTGCTCTGATGCAATTATCAGAAAATTTATTGGCACTAAGCCCCAAATAGTCTACAGAAAATCACCCTCTAAGGGATCATGTGGTATCTAGCCACATTCTAATTGCCCCCACCCACACCAGCGTTACAAGGGGCACTTTCAAATGTGGACAATACTTCTAAAGTCCCTGAATTTATGAAGCTATCAATATACTCCTACTGAATGGCAATATACATCGCCCAAAACACTACATAGACTGTACCACGCAGGGAGTCATCTATCTGATACCTTGCAAATGTGGTTCATACGGTATTATGTCGGAAAAATGACGAAAATGACTTCTGAAAAAACAAATTTACGAACATGTTTATGCAATAACAAACGGGAAGATCATCACCCCTTTCAGTTACCACATAGGTACTAAACACAGTTTTAATCCACATGTTATAAGCTTTTATGGCCTGGAACACGTTCCCCACAATCCACGAGGAGGAGACCTAGACACTAAGCTTCTTCAAACAGAATCCAAGTGGATAGTGAACTTTGGAGCCACCAAACCTTTAGGTCTTAATGACATGCTAATTTACAAACCTTTTATTTACAAACTGTAAACCATAAAGTTTCAAACCGTTCTGAACCTTCATTCACCAAATGTCATTAGTACTCTCCTAGTTACCACCTTCAACCTTTTGTATATTTCTTACTGACTTTCTTAGCAATAAGAACAGGATTTCTATACAAACCATGTTAGCATATAACCTCCTATGACATTGTGTATATGTATGATATGTGTCACACTTACCTCTTCCTCTCTAAAGCGCAGGTATCTCTCTCCTGTGCATGCGGGCAGTTCTGACTCTGGGTGTGCCTTCATTCCCAAGATTTATAGGCTTCGCCCAAATCGCTGGCCAATCAGGAAATAGCCTGTTAACCATCCCTGACTGTTTAGCTAGCTCAGACACAGCACTCAGCATTCGTGCAACGTGTCGAGCTGTCATGCACTGTGCTGAATCCCTAGTTCTGTTGAGCTAGTACCTGTTCACCTGGTGCTCAACCCCCCTAGCGGTAATCCCGAGTGTGACTCGGGGTGGAAAAAACTTGCAAAAAGTGGTAACCCCGAGTCACACTCAGGGTAACTTTGGAGGCCCCCTTACCTCTGCCCTGCACTCCAGCAACGATCCCGCTGTGATGCCAGGGCGCCTTTCTGCATGGTGCATCACATCTAACTGCGGATGCGATCACCAATAGTAAATTCCGGGGGTGATGCCAGCGGCGATTTCCCGCTGGCATCACCCCCCGAATTTACTGTAGCTGCTCGCATCACCCGGAGAATGTGACGCTCGCAGCCTCCAGGTGATGTAAGCAGCATTGTTGGTGGTTTCAGTGGAGTGAGGGCGGGGACATCCCCACTGCATTACCCGGCAAGATGTGACATCTTCCGGGTGATGCGGTGGAGTGATGGATTGTGGGGCCGGGAAATTTAAAAGCAGATTGCTATGTAATCTGCTTTTACATTTTTTTTACTGTAAAAAACACTACAAAACACATAATAAAAGTATAAATACATATTTTAGTGCACCAAGCATCATTGCCCAGTGCCCTGATTTACATTTGCCCACTATTAGCCCTGACCTTGATCTGACCTTGTGATGGCTTATAAATCACTTCCTGAATGTATCATTTCATCACTTTGTCTTTGACCTTGATTGTTCCTGACTGATTGCTGGAGACCACATGGCATCCAAAAGGCATCTCGCCAGCGCAAGCGCTGTTTTGGAGGAGTTTGAAAGCAGCGATAGCGATTTGGAGTCCCTTGTGGAATCGAGCGATAGTGATTCACCAGGAAATTTGTCATCAGACAGCAAAAGTGAACTGAGCGATGATTCTGAACCTGAGGTCAGTGTTGTGCGCACATGGTGCTCCATTGACCTTGATGTGGACCAGGCAGCACCGCTAAGATTTCCATTCACCGGCGCACCTGGAATGAAAATTGAGGCTGAATGCGATGACCCCCTGGCATACCTGAAGCTGTTTTTGACCGATGAAGTTATCGAAAAAATTGTTGCGGAGACGAACAGGTAAGGCGCTCTTGTGTTTGCTAACTTTTTGAAATTTTTTGCTAATTTTTTTATGCAAACATGTGCTGCTCTGTGTTTGCTAACTTTTTGAAATATTTTGCTAATTTTTTTTTTTTTGTGCAGACTGCGAGGGGTTAAGCTCAGGATCGCCTTTGCTGGGGTCAAAGGACACTTGTCTGATTCATCCAATTCAGATCACACATCGAGTATAAGTGTTAAGCTAACTTGTAGTCAGGTTTATTTGAAGGTTGCAGATAAAATAACAAAAATAGCAAAATAAAACCTTGCCTGTCCGGCACTTACTATACATCAGACATCCCTGTCTATCAGCTGGAGAGCTTCTCCCTGTCAGTTAAAAACCAAGCTTTCAGCAACCTACTGCTCACTTTTCAGCTCACTCACCCAGACCGACTTTCTGAGTCTCTTAGCCGAGCTCCCTCACAGACCGACTGTCTGTGTCTCCAGCAGAGCTCACTCACACAGTCCACCTGGCTGTGTCTATAAACCGAGCTCTTCCACACAGTCCACCTGGCTGTGTCTCTCCAACTAGAGCTGCACTGACACAAACCCCTGTCAGTGTCTCTCCAAGCCAAGCTGAGCCCACACAGACCCCTGTCTGTGTCTCTCCAAGTTAAGCTCCTGACTGAGCTCCTGGCTCTATGTTATATCCCCACCCTTAGTGCTTCTTCATTAATTATCTCACAGGTGAGAGTCTTCCACCTGCTACTTCACACAGGAGAGGAATCTTGGGCAAATATACCTCCCTTCCACCTCCAATCTTGTCTTGGTGTCACAAGACATATATGCTGCTCTGTGTTTGCTAACATATTACTTGCAACCTTCACACTATAAAAGAACATATCCTAAAATACATTTTTTATTTTGTTTTATGCAGGTACGCTGGAC
>NC_092870.1:993695-1047237 GCF_032062135.1 Pyxicephalus adspersus | reverse complement strand
AGCTGACCAAGCCATGACATTCTACCCAACGATGAGGAAACAGCAAAGGAAGTACTACAAAAAGATTTTCAGGCATCTAGTTGAGCAGTGCCTATGGAATGCCTACATTCTGTACAAAAAAAAATAGTCAGAGGCCTGTGAATCATTCAGACTTCATTTTGCAGGTTTCCGAATCTCTAGTCAAGAACCACCAAGCACCGGTCAACACAACATCAGTGGTTTTGAATAGACCTGGATGTCGTGCTTCCACCGTTGTCAACACAGAACACCTGACCGGTCGTCATTTCATTGAATACATCCCACCAACCCAGAAAAAGGCAGCACCTACAAGGACGTGCGTGGTTTGCTTCTCAAAGACGGATGACAGAGGAAGGAAGAAACGCAAAGAAACCAGGTTCCACTGTCCTGATTGTGATGTTGGACTTTGTGCAGCACCCTGCTTCAAAATCTACCACACCCGGGATGTCTACTAAAAATGTAAATTTTTTTTTTCTAAAATCTGCATTTAATTTATATTATTATTTATCATATTATAATATTGCACCCTTGTTTGGAAAATTTCAGTGAAAAATTTTTGATAAAATATTTTTTTTACCAAATTACATTGTTGTGGTCTATTATTTCATTATTTTTTAAAATCATGATTTATAATTATGTATTATATTATAATTTATGATAATATAATTATTATACCTGTGAGTTAATCCTAAGAATTACAGGCCCACAATATAAACAAAAATTTCTATGCAAAAAAAATAGATCACTTTTTGCATCAAAAAACTGACAGAATTAGAACGCTAGGGGGGTTAAGAGTAGGCGGACGCCTAAATAGAACATCCTTTATCAGTGATGAGTTAATTCCCTTAATAATACCAGGTAATCATCACATCCCTACTCTGCTGATTCAACACTTTTATGAAAAGCTTAGCCATCAAGGCAAGCATTTCACAGAAGGTGCACTTCGCACCGCTGGTATATGGATTATTGGTGCAAAGAGACGGATTGCTACTGTTATACAAAGGTGTGTCAAATGCCAGAACTTGAGAGGTAGGCAACAGCAGATGGCTGATCTACCGAAAGACAGACTGGCCATGGCAACACCCTTCACAAATGTTAACCATGAAATCTTTGGACCATAAAGTGTTGTTACTAGCCAGACTCGTGGAGGTCAGGCACACAATAAACAGTGGGTAGTGTTCATCACGTGTCTATCTGTGAGAGGAGTACATATAGAGGTAATTGAGTCTATATATATTAATTGAGCTTTATAAATGCCCTGAGAAGATTGCTCACAATTAGAGGACCAGTAAGACTCTTGAGGTCAGTGTTACGGGTTGCCTCCCCCCGACAGGTGAGATGGGATTACCTGAGGCCCGGAATCTTAGGGACCCCCGGTCTTCACCCCGGCGCACCCCGCAAGGAGTGATGGACTACTTTGCTGCAAGGGGATCACCAGGTTGCGAACCCCAGGCTCTTCCCACCAGGGGGTTACACGTATCAGAAGTCTCCACTTGGGAACAATGATGAAGGCCGAAAACAGCAAGTCAAGGTAGCTAGACTGCCTGAGGTCAGGGCAGGGGGCAGGCAAAGTGAGGTCAGGTAACAGGCCGAGGTCAGAACAGGCAGCAAACAAAGCAGAGTCAGGCAACAGGCCGAGGTCAGGACAGGCAGTGAACAAAGCAAAGTCAGGTAACAGGCCGAGGTCAGGACAGGCAGTGGACAAAGCAGAGTCAGGTAACAGGCCAACGTCAAGCACAGAGAATCAAAACAAACGACTAGCTGGCAGAGAGGCAGGAAAAGCGAGGATCCAGCAACCTGAGTCTGGAACTGGAGAGTTTAAAAATGCCCAACAGCTAATGGTAGGGCAGGACTGAACAATCAGTAGATTGGGTGCAGCATCTACTCCAGAATTCCCTTCTGGTGTGCAGTCTCAGTTTCTGTGCAGGGAATGCCGAGAATGGTGTCAAATTCAAGGCTACAGGGATGCAAGTGATGCTGCAGCATACTGAGCGGATGATCTGCGGGCGGAGTGGTAACAGTCAAATTGCTGTACTAATTTCATTGGAGCTTGGAATTGGAGATAGACAGAAAGCCGGTCGAGGATTATTTGAACAAAAACAGTTGCGAGTGGAAGTTCAACTAACCACATTTATCCCATTTGGGTTGTCCGTGGGAAGGAATGATTGAGATCGCTAGACATATTTTGGCTGGCAATTCCCAGTGAAAGGTAAGGTACGTAAAGTAGAAGTGAGAACTGTAAGAGATGGAGTAGTCAAGATTATTTTCCGACCTGTTACAGAAGTTGTGTTGCTTTTACCCCCGGAGGACTTACCCAATTCTCCTACTACTGCGGAAGAAATCTAACATTTACAGTAACTGTCCCAGCCCTCATCTGTTGAATGTTGACAACTTGTCATAGACTTATTCGTGCAAGTTATGTCATTTTCAATCTACTGTTGAAATAGTATAGTGGCATCCACTGATACCAGGCGGGGAGTGTGCTGCAGACTGGTTTTCATTGTTTATTTGTATTTGGTATGTTCTTCCCCCCCCCCCCCTGCTGTTAGTGATTAGTTAGTACAGTCTCAGTTAGACACTCCCTGTCTCCTCATGTTAGTTTTTAGTCAGCCATCTTACAGACAAGGCTTAGCAAACCAGTGTCTTTTTACACCTACAAGATACTTACAAGACTGTACTATATCTAATGTACTGCACTTCTTGAAAGTAAAATTGCGTTGGATCCATCTTCTGTGTCTTTGGAAAAGTTTACTGGCTGGTGCTGTGATGTGATTTTATATAACAAGGATTCATAAAATATACTATATACAAGGCCTTTGCCTCATACCAACAAATGACTTTATTACCTACATCTTATGTTTTTCTATATTGTCTCAAAGTATGTGACTTCTGGACTATGGACCCTTTGACCTCTTAATATACATCAAGTTTGTGACCAGAAGACCATTGTTCAACCACACTAACAAACATTGTAAATCTTTTTTTATAGTTAAGATAATGACAAGTTATGATAATGACAATTGTTTATTGACACTAGACAAAATCCCTAAGTAGTGTGAATGTATATAAAATTTATATTGCCACAAGTATACTGAGAATTACCTCAAACTATATTATTCTGTTTTAAAATGACTAACTCAGTTATTTGTGTTCTTTACTTCTGTTCCCGGAGGCGCCTTGGCCTTGCACCTGGTCAAGTGAAACCAGATAAGAAGACGCAAGGAACTGAAGGAGATAAAATATAGACTTTGGCTAAAGTTTTCAGAGACTCTCATAGACAGAGGAAGGGGCAGTCCCAACCTCTATTGCCTTGTCTGTTGTGAGTTTCCTACGCGTGAATAAAACCTTGATTCTTTTACTATACCTCAGAAGTTGTCATGAATAATTGTCAACTTACCATTGACAATTTTTGGTCCTTCAAGCCGGAAACTTCAATCAAGAGTCATCCAGAGAAACGCTCGTCTACAAAGGAACCAAATCACACCGGTTTCAACAAAGACCCTTGGGATGAGAAAACTCCTTTAAAAAAAGGGCTAGATGAGCGGACCCCTCTTGTGACGATTCAAGATTGACAGTTTCCACGTCACGACTCCTCCTGAGTCCTGACGTCAAAAGAGTCCTGGTTTTCGTAGGGTAAGAAAGTTTTTAAATTTCCAAATATTGATAATTGTTTGACATTTTTCTACTGCTAATTGTTTGACATTTTTGTTGCTCAATCGTTATATTGCAGATATTCCAACTGTACAGACTTATAACGGCTCAAAGTCTGTGTCACGTTTAGGCAAGTCTCTCATCAGCCTTCTGGTGAGGAAAGACGAGCACAGTGACCTTGTCAGTAAGATTCATATACCACCCGGTATTAAATCAGAATATTCTGTGGGGCCCTCATGAAAAATAATTAGAAAAGTTGCTCTTTGAACGTGTCGCAACAACCATATCAGTTGGTAATAATTCAAGAACTGGGGACAAATAGTTGTGGACGGTGAGAATTATTACCCAAGGAAGTGTTTTTTGAGTAATTGTTACACTTAAAAGAAACAGGACTTTTGACTTATAAGGAAGTGTTTTTTGAGTAATTGTTACACTTAAAAGAAACAGGACTTTTGACTATAGGGAAGTGTTTTTTGAGAAATTGTTACACTTAAAAGAAACAGGAATAGAAAAGTATAGTCAAAAGAGAAATATAGTCAAAAGATAAGTATAGTCAAAAGATAAGAAACTGAAGATGGGTGTTTGTTGTTCAAAGGTAAAAGACAAAATGACTAATGATGAAATAATAATGTTAAGTAAGGATAAAAGAAATCTTAAATATAGAGACATGTGAAGAATTAATTATAAATTTGATGGATATCTGACACCAGATCAATGTAAGGATTATGTTGCCCGAGTATGTGAAACAGAACCTTTCAGTCACCTTGAATGCTGACCCCAGAGTAGCTTATGGTATGCATTTCAGCCGTATATTATTCTGTCTCCCTCTATTCTCCTGGTCATCTATTCTAAATGCTAATGATGATAGAAAGAAATGTATCTGCACTTGTGAATGCTCCAAGGCTGTAATTCTTGAATCTGTATGCGATGTAGTTGGTCCTGGTGCAGTCACCCTTGTATCCACTGCAGTGATCTGATGCTGAAGGGATTCTGTTTTTCCCTAACAGACTTTTTCAAGTGTGTGACTAAAGACTCAAAATCCTCCTTACTTGGCAGAAACTTTAGGAGAGTTTGCAGATCACTGGGAAGACTTTGTTTCTCTGCAGGAGAAAGTGAAATCTGGGCTGTCAGACACAGAGATACTGGAGAGGTAGGAGGGGTGAGTCTGGGCTGTCAGCTTGTGTCCCAGACTCTTCATCCTGAGGCCTCTGATCTGACCTCGGTGCTGGGGTTGCCATCTTAGTTCTTTCCCGGTCTGAAGCAGCTGGGGAGTCTGAGAGGAAATACTGGTGGAGATCAGATTTCTTGGCTGACCTACTTGGTCTCTTGGGTTTCTTGTGCCTGGGGCATGAAAGATTCAGCTGGCTGCAAACAGGTTTAACCTCTTAAAAGGGTTAATTAGTCAGGATGGACTGAGAGGATGGGAAGTGTAAATCCCTTCCCGTGAGACGGTGCTAATGATTCATTTCATATGGACATGACAGTGGAGATTTACGAGATAGGATAAGAGATTTGATGGACCGTATACAGGCCAGGTGGACGAGAAGGGCAGACTGGACAATCATTAACCAGTGTATGCAAAAACCTGACGAAAGTGTTGATGACTTTGTAGTAGAAGTGTTTGACAATAATTCAGGAATAGACATACCAGCAGATCAGACACAGGATTTCCTGTACGAGCAACAGCTAAAAAATGCAATTATCAAGGGATTCTTACCCCAAATTAGTAAATTTATCACTAAACACATGATAAATCATAGAACCTGTAGATTGACAGATCTAATTGAACATGCCAGACATGCGGAACGGTATTTGTATACAAAACAAAAACCATGTCAGAAGGTCCAGCAAGTAGATGGGTATGTAATAGAAAGTGAGGATGGAAACTGTATGTATGATGCACAAAAAGGGCAACAACGGAAACCACGTCGCCCCATCAAGGATTATGAGGGAAAACGTAAAAGGGGAGAATGTTATAAATGTGGAAAGAAGGGACATTTTGCAAGAGATTGTATGAGAAAAGACAGAGATGAGGAAACAGCATGACTAGGCTCAGAAAGGGAGGAATTTACAGGGGACAAGGAAATTGTTGACCTGAATTTTGCTGACCAATACAAACCAAAGATAACCTTAAATGTGGAAGGGAAAATAGTGACATTTTTGTGTGACACTGGTGCCTGTAGATCAGTAGTAAGAAAACAGGAAGCCCCATCATGGACAAGACAAATGACAGTCATAGTCCGAAATGCAGAGGGTAACATGACAACAGAACCCCTGTGTAAGCCACTAATGGTAACTGACCCCCAGACTGGAAATAAGACAAAGGCAGGATTTATCATTTTAGATTCCTGCCCTGTAAATCTATGTGGCTGAGACTTAATTGGAGATCTGGGATTGTCTTTGGTTCCCAGAAATGGATCAATAGAAGTCCATAAACCACTCCAATTGGGTTCTCAAGACAAGAATAAATATTGGTATGGAATATTTCCAAACCTAGATGGAAGTGATTGGATAAGGGGGTGGTTGCATAATCACCCAGGACCAGGGGAAGGAACGACCGACCCTCATATGACAGTATATTACCGCAGACAGGAGGGTCCAGACCTTCCTTTTGAAAGCTAATACTGGACAGAGACGGAACATGAACTCTTAGTTGTAAGGGCCTGGGCAAAATCAGGAGCCTTACAGGATGACAGTATGATTTGGGTACTGGGTGGCAAGCCGGTATTACCAAAAAATTTGTATAGGTTAGCAGTGATAGTGACACATGAGAAGACACATGTGTCAACAGGAGGGACCTTATCAGGTACTCCTAACTACCCAAACAGCTGTAAAGGTGGGGGGCCGATCTGCCTGGATCCACCTGACCCATTGTAAGAAAGCAATATGGACGCAGGGATCATCTGATGGTGATGTGAATGACAGCAGAAGTGCCGCCTAGAAGAACGATTTCTCGATCGAAGGGGAGCACCACTGTCCACTCCAGTGCAGTGAAAGTAACACCGAGAACCATCAGGTGATCTAATAAATAAAAGGGAGGTTATTTAGATATGGGTACACCCTTGGATACGGGCTATTTCAAAACTCCAATGGGCAGAATGTTAATCTGCATGTGAGGAATAGGTTCTCTAATAGGCCTGTCTTGGTGGATAACTGTGTGGGCAGTCCAAGCACAGAAACTTACACCAGTTATTTACACTTTAGATTTCTGTAAAATAGTCAATTGCGAACAGAAGGGAGGTGGGCCCATTCCTTGGAGATGCAATAATAGAAACGCCTCATATGCAGTCAGTCACATCTATGTCTGTGTAACAGACAGGTATTATGGGAATAATTGTGCAAGTTGGGGAGCAGCAGGCTGGAATATAGGGGCAATTATACTTGCTATAATAACACTGAGAAAAAAGGAAAAGAGTTTAAGTACTGCACCACAGCAGAGCCAGTTTGCAGCAACTGCACATGGACCACACAGCAATTTAAAAACCACAGAAATTTATTAGCAGATATATGGTGGTTGTGTGGGGACCAGAAACTTTGGTAGGCAATCCTACCAGCAAACTGGGGAGGTACATGCACCCTGATCACCCTGGTACAACCATTCCTGGTCATACCAGGTCCTGGTAGAGGATACTGGACTTTTGCCAAACACCATAAGGCAAAAAGGAGCGTCTCAGCAAATAATAATCCAACATATATAGATGCTATAGGGGTTCCGAGAGGAGTTCCTGATGAATATAAGGCCAGAAATCAAATAGCTGCAGGCTTTGAGTCCATTTTTTTTACTGGGTTTCTATAAATAAGAATGTTGATTGGATTAATATATATATTATAATCAGCAGCGCTTTGTCAACCAGACTCGGGATGCAATCAAAGGGCTTGCCGAGCAACTAGACGCAACATCCCTGATGTCGTGGCAGAACCGAATGGCACTAGATATGTTACTGGCCGAGGGAGGTAGAGTTTGTAAAATGTTTGGCGAAAGCTGTTGTACCTTTATTCCCAATAACACGGCGCCCGATGGAACGGTGACTGAGGCTTTGAACGGTCTCACCTTGCTTTCCGAAGAATTGGCAGCCAATGCAGGAATAAACAATTGGATGACCGATTGGTCAAATTCCTGGTTCGGTGGATGGGGGCAGGCAGTTAAAACCGCCCTGACAGCCATTGTGCTATGTATTGCCACATTACTCTGTCTAGCTTGCTGTCTGGTACCAGTGATGAAGGGATTAATTTCCAGGATGGTTGGCACGGTAGCTAGAGATACAATGTACGAATTGGTCGAGGCTGACCCAGAGATTAATAACATAGGAACTCGGTTAACTCTTGCCTAACAGGAAAGGAATAAGTGATTTAAAAATATGCTTTTTTCTTAGCGCACATAAATGTTTAAAACATTTAAACAGCGCAAACATTTTTTTTTAGGGCTAGGGGGAATATGTGTGCCATTAGAAAGAATGATTTTTTAGGGGAACAGTGACTTTTAACGCAAGCTCGCCAGTGTAAAGCTGCCGGAGATGCGCGGCTCCGGCCGCGAGCTTTTTCAGTTGCTGAATTGCGCGACGGCGTACGATTTCGGATCGCGAATACGAATGCGCGAGCGTCTGATTCTGCTTGATGAATCAGGGCCATTAAATTAGGATATATTACTAATAAAAGGTTTTTTATACATTTGTATGGTGTTATATGTACTGCCTTAAGTCCCACAAAATAGAGTTTTTGTTAAGAAGTTTCTGTTCCTTGAAGACATTCAACTTTATCAGTTTTTGGTGCCCGGTTATGAGGAAGGACTGAACTCCTGGATGACAACTACAACTACCACTACAGCGACAACTACGGCTGAGGAGAGTGGGGTGAAACCAGACACACAGCGTGCTTATGGTAAGCTTTTTACCTTTTATGTCTGTTTTAATCTTGCTCTCTTCCACCAGTTTGTTCACCTCAGATAGTAAGTTTTTACCTGAACTGTACTTCTTGCTATAAACTAATACTTTGTATGAATGTTGTATGAGACTGTTGTACAGTGTGGTAAAAAGCCTCACTGGGAAAGTGAAAGTGATAATACATTCTAGCAGTCCAAATGCGGCGCCTTTATGTAATGTATTGTTTGCTGCAGTTTTTGGATTGATCAGCCTATGTAATGTGAGGGGTTATGCTCAGGGTTTGCTGGGGTCAAAGGACACTTGTCTGGTTCATCCAATTCAGATCACACACCAAGGTCTCAGTTTTAAGTTGACTTGTAGCCAGGTTTATTGACGGTTGCAGATAAAATAACAAAAACAGCAAAAGAAAACCTCGCCTGTCCGGCACTTACTATACATCCGACGTTCCTGTCTATCAGCTGGAGGGCTTATCCCTGACAGCTCAAAACAAAGCTTTCAGCAACCTTTTACTCAGGTTTGAGCTCATCCACACAGACCGACTTTCTGTGTCCCCAGGCAGCGAGAGACTGACTTAGCTCCTGGCTCTGTTATATATCCCCACCTTCAGTGCTGCTTCATTAATTACCTCACAGGTGAGAGTCTTCCACCTGCTACTTCACATAGGACAGGAATCTTAGGCAAATATACCTCCCTTCCACCACCAATCCTGCATTGGTGTCACACTAGGAATAGATATGGTATGTGAGAACATCACTAGATCGATGTCTAGGAGGTGGTCTGATCAATACAGAGACTGTATTCCATCAGTAGCATTACTCACCTGTGTGAGGTTTAGGTGGCTTCACACAGAAGGATTGCAGAGTGTAGGTTTGACTGACAGGGATCTGACTGTAAAAGAAACAGTTGACCCTTGCTTCTGGCACATGTCAAGACGCCCCCATTCTCAAAATGGACAGCCAGTAGGCAGTGCCGCACAGAATGGTCCTGTTATGAATTATTGTCATTGCAATTACTAACAAGGATTTGTATGTTTTTTAATTCATGCATAAATATAATCAGAAAGTCAGTTGTTTATAAATATCAGCTTGTGTAGTTTTCATGTCATTGTAATCATTGTGACAGTGATAGGAGTGATATACTGGCTCTGGAGAATCTGGAAGATTCACATACAGGTAAGGGGATTTATCAAGACAGGAAAAGAAAGCCACTTGAAGAAGCGACCTGGACCAAGTCAGAGACGCTCTTGGCTGTTTAGGGCTATGGGGAACAGGGGAGGGACCTGTTCAACCAGTCACTAAACTAGGGAAATTGGCCTACCCTAGCTGGGATCACTTGCGATCCACTGAATCCACTCAGTGTTTGCCAGTATGGGAAATGATACATCATCTAAAGGAAATGATAGGTATGGAGAGTGGGTTATCAGAATTTTTTGGGTGACTGGGATTTGGTGGACTGAAAGGAAATATGATAGGAAGGGGTTTTGCAAGTCAAAGGCTTGGAAGAAACATTGGAAGGAATGCTGAAATAAAGTGACCCATCCAAATGAAAGGGAAGCATAGAGCCAGTAAATGGAGTCATTTATGTTGATCAGTAAATGTTAAAATCTTCACTCTAGAAACTCAAGAATTGGAAACTTGGAGTAAAACACAAGCCAAAATGCAAATGATTTGAAGGTAAGGAAAGAAAGAGAATGACAGGAATTGGGCCCTTAAAGCAGCCTAACATTTGCTGGAAAATGATCCTGACCCACTAATGAGAATGGATTGTCCAGCAGTAATATGTAAATAAAGTCCATTCTTAATTAAAGTTAACATAACTCCTGATGATTCAAAAGAATCACAGAGAAATATACAGCCTTTAAAGTGTTTCTAGACTTTCATAAACACATAAAATATCCACTTAGGCAATATCCACTTAGGCAAATTTGTACTGCAGGATGTAAGACAAAAAACAGGGTGCGGGGATTCATGTCAGGAGCATATGCTCTTGTTTCCTCTGCAATAGGGAAAAATAGAAGACCTACTAACTGATCTGAGTGATTTTAGCTCAAGGGAGACAGGATATATTTCCCAAGGGCCAAAGATCCTGAGACCCTCTTCTAGAAAAGTACCAATCTGTTCTATTCCAAATGCAATCTCAATGCCACATCTTAATGTTACAGCATACCAGGTGGCCATTAATGTCATGATATAGGGTATTCTGCATTTTGAAGAAAATGCCATACCCAAACAGGAGGACTTAATCTGTCCTGTAAGACGGCAAGTGTTTTTTGATAACACTTACTGTGGTGGAATGCAATGGTGGAAATGTGGGATAACATCATAGATCTTTGTATCTTAGAGAAAAAATCAGAAATCACAGTGAGCTTACCCAGTGATTTGATAATGTCAACACATCCTGGTGTTTGGGTCTAAGAAGGAAACACAGGACCCATAAAAAAGCTGTGCTCCAGTAAAAATTAAATTAAAACTTGGTTACCCTGAAATGGTGTGCAACCTTAAACCCAGCTACTTTGTTACTAGAGACTGAAAGCTGGAAAATGGGAGGTCATGATTGTAATAAGGTAATGGAATGTAATTGTGAGGAAGCAGAAAAAGTGAAGGATTCCCCAATGCTGATGTTGATCTCACTGTTTTCATAGATGGGTCTAGTTATTATACTGACAAGGGAAATCCAATTTCTGGATACTCTGTTGTCACTCGAGATGAAGTTCTATTTCAAGGGAAATTACCTGGAAATCAATCAGCCCAGGTGGCAGAGCTAATGGCTCTGATGCAGGCCTGCATAATAGGTAAAGGGAAGAAACTGAATGTGTACACTGACTCACGGTATGACTTTGGCATATGTCATGATTTTGGACAGTTGGAGAAGTTAAGGGACTTTTTGACAAATTAGTGGAAAGCCTATAAAACATCCTGAGCTCATTAAGAAAGTCCTGGAGGCACTTTGGTTTACAAATTAGGTAGCCGTAATAAAATGCGAAGCCCACACCAAAGGAACTGATGAAATTTCAACTGGAAATGAAAAGGCTGATGCCATGGCGTAAGTTAGCAGCATTAACAGGTACCGAACTTAGATCTTTGTGGCCACTTCCTTTCCTGAGGAACCTGATCAGGTAGACCTAATAGTCTTAAAGAAACTGGAGAATGAATGAGAAATGAAAGAAGAAATGAAAAGATCAAAGCTGTACTGAGAAAGATGGACTTTTTGACCCTTGAGGATGGTAGATTCTGTGCTCCTCCTACGATGTATACATATCTAGCTGAGGCAATGTATGGCCCATCTCATGTGTCCAAAGGATCTATGATTTCATAAGTAACCAAACATTGGATTCTCCCAGGATTTACTGTTACAGAACAATTTTGTCATGAATGGGATATGTGTCAATTGTATAATCCTGGAAAACTTGTAAAAACCCTATGAAACAAGGATTGAACCTAAAGCTTTGAACTCCTTTCAGAAGTTACAGATTGATTGTTTAATTACCAAAATGTGTCACAGATCTCCGCAGGTCTAGGTCATCTGTGCCTCCTTCTTGCTCACCCTCCTTGCAGTCGCCTGCTGCCAGCACCATCTATGCCTCTGGATCCAACACTCTGCACACTTCCTGGTCCAGGCCAGGTGATTCTCTGTCAGCTGCTCCCTTGCCTCAGAGAACCAGGGTATTCCGCAGACACACTCCATCCGCTGGCAGACATCTGAATAACACCTGAGACTATCCCATCACCAGCACTCCCTCTGCTGGTGGGATTGGTGTCTACGGCTCACATGACCTACACCCATCACCTGACATCCCCTTCCTAAGCAAGTGACATGGCGACAGGAAGTTGCCTGGACAAAGAAGTTTCTTGTGGTTCTACTCCCAGGTTTCTACTGCTCCAGTTCCTGCGTATTGTTCCAGTGTTATCGGTGTACCGACCCCGGCTTGTTTCCTGACGACTCTTGTTTGCTGCCTGTCCTGACCTTCTGCCTGTTTCATGACTACCCTTGTTTGCTGCCTGCCCTGACCTTTGGCTCGTTTGACTACTCCTTTGGATTTTCCTCTGGCACTACGTTTGTTAGCAGTCACCTGCGTTGGCAGGCACGGGGGCCGCAACCTGGCAGTAGCTTACCGCACAACAAGGCTCCGGAGAAAACCAAGCTACTGCTTAGAGTCTGCGCCCCGTGCACGTCTCCACCCACTGGGTGGGTGACATAGTGGGTCCACCATTTGGCACTGTGGAGCTGTGACAGTTTGTCCAGGCCCTGGACCCCGCTGACATTCCAGTTTCAGCCACCATGCCACCATACTCTGCGCTTCGGCTTCCTGCTCCCCTTCGCTACTCCAGAGACCCCAAGCTCTGTTGTGGATTTGTGAACCAATGCCAAATCCAATTTGAATTGCAGCCCTGGAACTTTCCCACTGAACGAACAAAGGTGGCATTCTTCATTTCTTTATTGTCGGGAGAGGCCCTTGCTTGGGCTTCGTCTCTCTGGGAAAAGGGTGATCCCATCCCGGAAGACTTCAGTGCCTTTTTGCGGACTTTCCGAAAGGTCTTTGATGAACCTGGCTGGGTCTCTTCAGAAGCTTTGGAAGTCTTGGGCCTACGTCAAGCCTTCCTCTCGGTAGGCCAATATGCAGTCAGATTCTGAACCTTGGCCTCCGAATTAGAGTGAAACAACGATGCTCTAGTTGCAGTTTTCTGACAAGGGCTCGCAGGCCATAATTAAGACGAGCTTGATCTTCCTCCTACCCTTGATGACCTGGTGTCTCTCTGTGTCCGGATTGACACTCGCTTCCAGGAGCGGGCTCGGGAAACCCAGAAAGTCCAGCGCCCATTAAATTGGCTCCATCTTTCCAAAACCCCCGCTTCCTACTTTGGAACCCATGCAAGTGGACCATGCCCGACTTTCTCCTGAAGAGCAGGCACGCCGCAGGCACCAGAATGTCTGCTTGTACGGTGTGGGGGAGGGCAACTACAAAAACAATTGTCCCTTGAAGGACCCAAACGCCAGCGCCTAGGGAAATGGGTAGAGGGCTCCCTAGGCAAACCTACTACCTCTCCTCCCTCTAAAATAACCTTTCTTGTCCAGATCTCATCTGATAAGCACCATTTCTGGACCCTAGCCTTTTTGGACTCTGGCGTTGCTGGGAACTTCATCAATCAACAATTAGTTTCTGATTATAATATTCCTGTGGGGCCCCTATCCAAGCCATTGGTGGTCTCCATGGTGAATGCCACTGCCCCACCGGACTACATCCAGCATGCCACGGTGCCACCCGCCATTAAACCTGGGGTCCTGCACACCGAGGCCATTTCCTTTTTGGTGGTGCCCAAGATTATTCATCCTGTTTTGTTGGGGTAACCATGGTTACGAAAACATGCCCCCATCATCGAATGGGGTTCTGGAGATTCTTTCAGAAGTGCCTTTCTCAAATCCTCCCTGTCCAGCAGGTTTGCTCCACCGCCACATGCCCTGTTTCTGGGCTACCCAAACAATACTTGGAATTTCAGGATGTTTTCTGCAAAAAGTAGGCTGAGACTCCACCACCACATCGCCCTTATGATTATGCTATTAATCTCCTTCCTGAGTCTACCCTCTCTCTATTCCAGAGACTAAAACCATGTCCGAATACATCCAAGAGAATTTGGCGAGGGGCTTCATTTGTAAATCTTTCTACCCAGCAGGGGCTGGATTCTTGTTCGTCCAGAGAAAGGATGGATCCTTACGGTCCTGCATTGATTATAGGGGTCTGAACAACATCACCGCCAAAAAGAAGTATCCCTTGCCTCTGATCTCTGAATTATTTGACCGTCTCCAAGGGGCATCTGTCTTCACCAAGCTTGATTTTGCGGGGTGCCAACAATTTAATTTGCATCCGCAAAGGCGACGAATGGAAGACAGCCTTCAATACCCAAGATGGCCACTATGAATATCTAGTTATGCCATTTGGACTCTGCACTTACTATATGACTACGTGATTGTCTATTTGGATGATATCCTGGTGTACTCCAGGGACCTATCTTCTCATCGAGACCATGTCAAAACAGTCCTGCAACGGCTTCAAGAAAACACACTCTATGCCAAGGTGGAGAATTCCTTTCTGAGCGTCCTGAAGTCCCGTTCCTGGGCTATATCCTATCTGCTGAGGGTTTGCAGATGGACCCTGACAAACTTACGGCTGTTCTAGACTGGCCACAACCCTTTGGGCCGAAGCCCATCCAGAGGTTCCTGGGCTGAAGCCAATTACTATAGACAATTCATCCAAGACTACTCCTTGCTTGTGGCGCCCATTACTGCTATGACAAAGAAAAGGAGCAATTGTAAAGCCTGGTCACCGAGGCTCTCCAGGCCTTTCAACTATTAAAGAAAGCTTTTGCTTTTGCTCCTGCGTTGGAGCGCCTGGACACTTCTCAGCCCCTTTTCGTGGAGGTGGATTCCTCCTCTTTTGGGGTTGGTGCCGTTCTGTCTCAGAAGAATGGGTCCGGCAAGCTTAGGACCTGTGGGTTCTTTTCAAAGAAATTCTCTCCGGCAGAGAGAAATTATGCTATCGGAGAGAGGGAGCTTCTTGCTGTCAAGCTTGCCCTTGAAGAATGGCGCCATTTGCTAAAGGGAGCTCACCAACCAGTTACCATTTTCACCGATCACAAAAACTTACAATATCTGGAGACTTCCGGGGGAGGAGTCACTGGGACAAGTCGCGTCTCCACAGAGCTCCGCTCCGCTCCGAGGATTTAACCCGGAGATCGTGCCCCTGGAGGACACCCAGCTACATTTAACACAGGGGAAGCCTGCAGCGGGACGAGAGAGGGCTGCTGGAGACCGCGGCCCCATGCAGGCAGGAGGATTTCACATACAGTGGGGACGGGAGATCATCCTATACACGTGGCTGCCAGCTTCTTCACAGGCATGCTGGATGGTACACACCTGCAGCTTCTGCTGATACACATGCCGGATTGTGAGTAGTAAGCAGGGTTCATTGAAACTTGGCTTCTTAAAGACACCCCAAGGGACACATAATCCTTGGAGGACGCCAGGCGGCCATTTTGTACATGCGGCACCTTCCCTTCTTGAATACCTACATCCGCTTCCATCCTAATAAGGGGACTGGATTTATGCCTTTTCTACAACATAACCCCCATTACACAGTTCTCCCGCATTTGTTGAGTACTATATTTGTGCCTTGGGGGAATATATTTGCTATACAAAGCCCCTCTGCCATCCAGTATCATCATATTCTCATTTGAAATCAAGACGGCCATCTTGGCCACATGGCACCTTGTATTATAGAGCATCAGCATCCAAACCCATCCTAACAAGAGAAGGGGACTTAAGCCTATTTTACAACATACTCTTCTTTGAAATCTCTCCTGCATTTGTTGAGTGGTACATTTGTGCCCTGTGGGACTTCATTTGCTATATAAACCATCTAATGCATTTCCTGCGTGCCTGACGTTCAGTTTCCTCCTATTGCAATTTGAAAGCCAGGCGGCCATCTTATACACACGGCACCTTGTATTGTAGAGCTTTATCCAACTCCATCCTAACAGGAGAAAGGGATTCAAGCTTATTTTTACAACATACTTTTTACTTAAAAAGCTCCCTTACACTTGTTGATCAGTATATTTGTGCCTTATAGGAATTCATTTGCTATTTAACTCCTTTACTACATTCCCTGAGTGCCTGATTCTCTGACATCAAGTATAATCATATTCTGACTTGAAAGCCAAGCGGCCATCTTGCACACATGACACCTTGTATTGTAGTGCATCAGCATCCACATCCATCCTTGCAAGGAAAGAGGATTTGAACCTATTTTACAACATACTCTTCATTGTAAAGCCCTTCTGCATTCGCTGATCAGTACATTAGTGCCTTGTGGCAATTCATTTGCTATACAACTCCTTTATTACATTTTCTGAGTGCCTGATTCTCTGAATTCCAGTATCATCATATCTTAACTCTATTTCCCTTGGTTTTTCATCACATGATATAAAGTGAGGAGCTTATTGTTACCAGCTGGAACCTCTTGTCTTGATTGCTTACCATTGTTGTGAATACAATTAGGGTTGGAAGGACACATCTTGGCAATGCATAAGTGACTTTCTTGAGATATTTGCACTTTAAATTTATAACTTGCAAGACACAAAAGACCGTCTCAGAAATTATTCACCTGACCTTTTCAATCAGCTCATATGCAATCGTTGGCTCAAAAGTTCTTTTGTTGCTTTAAGCAGTTGCAAAGTTGTAATTCGTTGGGAAAGTGCTTTTATTCAGCCTGACTATATTACTTTTATGACAGGATCAACTGATTGAGCTCTGAATTTGTGCACCTGCTCTCCTAAACTTGTGTATCTGTGTACTGCAACTACACTTATTGGGACTTTTTCACAGGTTTAGTTTACTGTGAGTCTGAAGCTTCCACCAGCTTTCTCTACTGCAATTATTGAGTTTACAAGACTTTAGAGACATCATCATGTGCAGCTAATCTCACAGGATGTGAGGCTCCATCATTGCTGGGCCTTCCGTATGGATGTATAATTAGCTATTGTACCAGGGAAGCAAACCTGCTTAACCTCCACTTGATATATCCTCTAGTACAACCTTATATGTTTGTTCCTCTCTCTTCTGTACCATGGGCAAGGGTAAGCCGAATAGCCAATCCTCCCAAAAACGGGAAATAGGAACTTTTTTTGCCCGTTCCGAAGCCCCTGGTCCTAGTGGAGGGGGCCCTAACACTTGGTTTAACACTGCACAGACCACCATGTCTGGTTTGGAACCTCCTGACTTTACTCAAGAAGACTCTTCTTCTAACTTCCCTTCCTTACTGGGTGAAGATAAGGACCCTTTCCAGTCCTGCAAGCCCTCCACAAACATCCATGGACCCCACTGAGGTGTGGAACAGAGATGCCTACCTGAAGTCTCTACCTACCAAAGCAGACTTTGAATCGTACCTTGTACGCATCCAAAACTCTCCACGCTCTGAACTAGCCACACTTAGATCGGACCTTGGCTCTAGAATAGAGGAGGTTGAACGCACGACAGAGGATCTCCGTAACCACATACAAAACCATACCCATACTCTTAGTGCGCACTCAATACTACTTCAACAACTTATGTACCAGCAGGATGACCTGGAGAATCGGAGCCGCCGTAACAACATAAGGATTCGGGGACTTCCAGAATCGATAGAACCAAAGGACCTCCATGAAGCAGCGACGACTTTGTTTAATGAACTCATTTCACTTTCATTAAAAGCCAGGACCCAGATAGACCAAGAGATGTGATTTGCCGAGTTCATTCTTTCCAGCTTAAAGAACTTATCATGCAGGAAGCCAGGTCGCAAGAAGAGTTCACCTTCAACAATCGTCCCATCATGCTCCTGACTGATCTTTCTCGCAACACTTTGGCACTCCGCCAAGCACTTAAACTGCTGCTACAACTGTTGAAAGACAACAACATCAAATACAGATGGGGCTTCCCATTTCAACTTTTTGCTCACAGAGGTAGCAAATCTGCCACCTATCGTCAACTGGGAGACTTGCCTACCTTCTTGGCGACGTTTGAGCTTCCCCAAGTCTTTGGGGAAGCTCAAAACGTGGCTTCCCCAAGTCCTTCCCGGTTGGCCTACGCTCCCCACGATTTTAACCCCTCCAGCGAATTCTGAATGGCAGCAAGTACAGAGGAAATCCAACAGGGATCAGATGCGCAACACTTCACAGGCTCCCCCGTGACTGTGGACTAATTTATCAGGGGGTTTTGCTGTTACCTCGACACAGGTGGACTGGTTGTTCCCTTCTTTAGTGGGTCTAGATTGCTTGCCCACAGAGGTACTTTGTGTGTAAGATTTTGTTCTATGTTGTACTGCTTTGATACTGTTATTATTGATATAGTTTTTGATAATGTTTGCTTTTAGAGAATGTGGATGTGTACTTGTACCCTCCCCCGTACAGCTTCCATTTATTATCTCATCCAATACTTTCATTGGCATATAATGATAGGCCCGGCCCGGGTGGTGGGGGCCTCGTCCTGACCACCTGAGCTACCCCTTCCAAGGGAATTTGCGCAGCTGATCTGCGCTTATTGTTTATTGTTTTTTTTTTGTGTTGATTATTTGTCTTTTTGTTGTGCACATTGTTCCACCCCCCTGTCTACCCCTCCCCCTTATTTGACCCCCCCTCCTGCGTTCTTATCTCCTGCCCTTGGGAATACCTATACTACTGGAATACTTTGAAAAGTCGCCTCCATTTTACCACGATGGGTACGGTCAAAGTAGTTACATATAATGTTAAAGGGTTGAATACTCCCGAAAAACGCTCTTCCATTTTGGCAGAATTATATAGGCTGATTCATTTGGACTTCTGGAAAACTATGCAGGTCACTCACTTGTCTGATCTCTGCCCGGTTCTATCCTACGGTAGGTCTTTTACTCCTTTTGAACAGCTATGTATGGGTGAGGGGGGTATTAGACATACTTTATCGGTAGTTTATAGGCTGTTGCAAACTCCACCTCCTCATTACACGCCTGCATTCCTAGGTTTTTGGGAGGCTGATTTGGGTCTCTCACTCTCTGTGGAGCAGAAAGAAAATATTTTCCATTGGACTCATAAGGCTTCCATTGCCAGTAAATACCAAGAAACTTGCTTCAAGGTGGTCTCGAGATGGTACCGCACTCCCGAGAAATTGCATCAAATTTTCCCAGAGGTATCGGACCGTTGTTGGAGGTGTCAGACAGAGAAAGGCACGCTGCTACAAATATATTTGGACTTTGCCCACTTTTGCGAAATTTCTGGCTCGCTGTTAGGACTATTGTTCAACAGATGTCAGACCAAGAAATTCCTGATGACCCGGCTTTTTTCCTTCTTCAACATAATTCATTTTCAAGGAAGGCATACAAAAGCTCGGTCGTCAGACACCTTGTTGTTGCTGCCCTTTCCTGCATTGCTGCTTGCTGGCGAAACCCGACTCCGCCCACGATTGGATTGTGGCTGGGTAGACTTAATGAAATCCATCGTATGGAGGATCTTACTTCCACTGTGAGGGGCGCTGGCAGGAAGGTGGCTCACACCTGGTACTACTGGTCACAATTTATGCTTACTACCGAATACCGAGACCTTGCTTGAATTCTAAGTCTGGTACTCATACTTATATTTTTCCCTAGGGAGCGACCCCCCCACTTGGTGCACTTTTCCTTATACTTTTCCCCCCCGTCTTTTTCCCTTTGTTTTCCCCCCCCTAACCCCCCCCCCATATACCTTTTTGTTCTGTTATTTATTTACAATTCTTTTTACTGTTGAGTTTTGCTTGCACTTTTATAATTCCTATTATGTTGTTGTTGTACCAAGTTTGCACTAACATGGGTGGAATACTTTTATGGTTGCTATGTTAGTATGTGCCTGTTTATTTGACTTAAATCTGACCCTGAGATACCTTGTATCCCCTCCTTTGTTTTTATTGTACCCTGTTTTAAAAATTTTAAATTAAGAATGTTAAAAAAAAAAAAACTTACAATATCTTAAGACATTGAACCCCTGTCAAGCCTGCTGGGCTCTGTTTTTTTCAAGGTCCAACTTCCTACTCACCTATTGACCAGGTTCCAAAAATATAAAGGCAGATGCCCTTTCTCGTTCCTTCGAGAAGGAGAATCCTGAAGTGGAACCAGCCTTCATCATAGACCCGGCTCGAAACGTGCCCAGTTCAGCTGGTTTGAGTTCCGACAGGAAAGACCCTTGTTCAAAATGACCCGCACCCGTTGGTCCTTCGATGGGGGTATGCCTCTAAGTTTGCTGGGCATCACGGGCAACAGAGAACTTTTGAACTAATTAGCCATAGGTACTGGTGGCCAGATCTTAAACAAGATGTGAGGGACTTCGTGGCCACATGTACCGAATGTGCCCGACACAAGGTGCCACAGAAGCTTCCCTCAGGTCTATTATTCTTGCTTCACACTCTAGAACAACCCTCCCTGGTCACACATCTTCATGGACTTTGTTACCGACCTTCCATCTTCCAATGGTTTCCCTACAATTTGGGTTGTAGTTGATCGGTTTTCCAAAATGGCCCATTTCATTCCTCTACCTAGCCTCCGGTCTGCCTCGACTTTAGCAAAGATCTTTTTTAAGGAAATTGTTTGCTTACATGATTTGCCTTCCCATATAGTTTCCAATTGCGGAGTACAATTTACTTCCTGCTTCTGGAGGGCCCTTTGTCGCCATCTAGAGATCCAGTTGGACTTGTCTTTAGCCTATCACCCTCAGACCAATAGGCAAACTGGGAGAATTAACAGATTCTCTGAGAAATACATCCCTCCTGGCCCTGTTTCTATTGCCTCAGAAGAAGAGTACGAGGTTGAACAAATCTTGGATTCCAGGCTTGTCTGAGGTTGTGTACAATACCTGATTCATTCAAGAGCTATGGTCCAGAGGAACGTTCCTGGGTCCCTCTAAAGACCTCCATGCCTCCTGCTTACTCAGGGAATTCTATGCCAGGTTTCCCGACAAACCCGGGAGGGTTCGTGGGTAGCGGGGGCCCTAAGAGGGGAGGTACTGTCACAGATCCCCGCACGTCAGGTCTGTGCCTCCTTCTTGCTCACCCTCCTTGCAGTCCTCTGCTGCCAGCATCATCTCTGCCTCTGGATCCAACACTCTGCACTCTTCCTGAACAAGGTCAGGTGATTCTCTGTCAGCTGCTCTCTTGCCTCAGAGAACCACCGTATCCCACAGACGCACTCCATCTGCTGGCAGACATCTGAATAACACCTGAGACCATTTTACCAGCACTCCCTCTCGTCCACCACTTGGCCCTGTGGATCTGGGAAACCTGTGCGTACACTCATGATTCTCCTGTTGGCATCACAGACTACTTGTACATTCAGCGAATGATACTGCCTCTGGTTTCAAAAAGAGATTTCCTGTTGTAGGGGCCTGAATTGCGACAAGGGTGCAATCGATGGCCCCCAAAATATTTGGAAATCCCACTCACCTGAAGAAATCAAGCTTTACATTCCTCCACTCCTGAGCTGTGTCAGGGAAATTAATATATAGTAGGACAAGGTCCACAATGGCATTTATGACCTGCATAAACACCCTGGATACTGTAGGCTGTCTCAGGCCACAAACTGAGCCCGAGGTCATCTGGAATGATGACCTGCCTAATTGTAGAGAGTGGCCAGGAGTCTGGTCATTCCTGGCACAGCCTGGCTTCTTCTTCTGGTCTTTGGAGCTATTTTGTCCTCCAAAACAGTGTACAGGTAATGGATGACATGACGTGACAGGCGGAATCGCACTTTAACATCATGCTCCCGCATGTCATC
Source organism: Pyxicephalus adspersus (assembly GCF_032062135.1). Classification (NCBI taxonomy): domain Eukaryota; kingdom Metazoa; phylum Chordata; class Amphibia; order Anura; family Pyxicephalidae; genus Pyxicephalus; species Pyxicephalus adspersus. The sequence goes on along the minus strand of NC_092870.1, from coordinate 1,025,394 downwards.
CAGGTTGCTCAGCTGTACAAAAAGGCGTGGTTCCCAGACCCCGTACAAGAGTTGGGGACACTGTTGAAGGCTGCTCCTCACCTTCTTGGGCAGATGGAGTACCATTATCGGCTGCAGCAACCAACATTGTTGCAGTTGCAGCCACAACTTCACTTGCAAAAACTACAATGTCCTCCATAAACCTAAACGGCAGAATATGCGAATGCATATATATAACGCGTTTGCATGTGCGCACGTAAACCATGTGTGTTCACGTATAAACATGTGCGTACCTGCATAAACATGTGCATGCCACTGCAACCCTATATATTTTCAGAGAAGTTCTTAGCCCTTCTGCTTGCAACATTTCACAAGCCTTGACGAACCAAAAATTGTTGAAAAACAAAAAAAAAAAGATAGATAAGAATCCAACATTTACTTTATTTCTCAAAAAGTTTTTTGTGTTGTCCTAATACTGTTTTTCTTTTTTTCCTCCTAGGATCATGTATCGTCCAGCAAGAAGAACCCAACCCCCCTAAAACACCCCTGGCACCACTGCTGGCACTACCACCCCAGGGCATTCTCCAGCCCATAGACCAGTAGGCAGCTCCCACAGGCAAGCTAGGTTGCCTAGACAAGCAGGCCAAGCAACATCTAGGCCCCTGGGCCCTCAACCTGGCAGGTCAGCCATTTTCAGCCAGCCCAGGGATTCTGCTTCCAAGGCAACCAGCTTCACTCCTAAACAAAATGCAGCCCTAATGGAGTCCTACATAGAATTTTTTCAGCGAATCCGTGGGGGCCTGCACTCCCAGACCTACCATGCTGAAAGAAACCCTGGGAGGAAATTGCCAGGAGGGTTAATGCAGTGGGCAGTACACAACGGACCATTACCCAGTGTCAAAAGCGTGTGAGTGACTTCTTCAGACACATCAAAAGGGTCCTGGGCACAGAGGCCGTAAGGATTGGGACATATCCCCAGCACATTGTGCAGTGTCTCAAGGAGTATGAAAGATCAGTGATGCCATTCATTGGGCCAGAAACAGTGGTGGGGGTGGACTACCGGGATGGCTCTGATGCATGGCAACCATGTAAATTCAATCATTTTAGACTAATTACCAAACTACAAATGTCTTTTGTATTTTTTGGATTGCAACAGTAGTTTAGTAATTTGAATTTATTAGGTTGTATTGTGTTTTTCCTTAGTTTTGTTTGGGGGGAAATCTGAGATCATTTTTGTAAAATGAGCTGTTTATTGCTTAGTATTTTTGCATTCTTTTTACTTGTGTAGCCCTATTCTGACCCACTCTGCAGGCTACTGATGTGTTTTTGGTGCAACCTATGTGGAAGAACAGGAGCAGAGCCTTCACAGGATGAAATCTCTCATAAGCGCAGTACCTCCACTCAATTGGGTCTTTTGAGTAACAAGTGCAGTCCCAGTTGAGAATAGTATACTCATAGACAATAATCCACACTGTATTAGCAGAAAGAGTCTCTGTATTGAATAGTAACAACATGTGAAATCCAGAGTAACATCAAACTTTGCAATCTTCAAACAGCAGCAGTGTAAACATGTTGAAGGCCTTTCAGTATGTCTCAGTGAGAGGACTGTGCCATAACTGCCAGTATGAAGTTATACTTTCTCTGCGCATGCAACAGAATCTGAGTCTCTCACTCTCCAGAGCATGTCCTTCCCAAGGGCTTACCCCAGAATCCCTGCCCTGGGCTAGGTCAGTACTGATGACCTCATCCCCAAAGTGCTGAGGCCACAGCAGCCATCTTGGAACATGGCAAAACACACACTGCAGTAATTATCATAGAATACATTAATGCATAAACAGGCAGTGAAATTACTACATTGCTACATTCTCCCCCTGCAGAAAATCCTTCCAGCCCACCAAGGATAGCAAACACTATAAAACATCACATAACAAAAGTTAACATCGTTGCCGCCTTCTCCAGACTACTTTCCAGAAGTAGTATATTATAGAGAATTGCTGAAAAGAAACCAGAATTAGTAACAAACAGGCATCATGCTAACAAGTCTAGAATGAGCATATGGTTGCACAGCACAGCTTTGTGTAGCATAGCAGGGTCTTCCCAAACTGTCATAGGTAAACACAGGTGGGGGCTGTTGGACACGATCTCCTCTTAGCTCTCCAGGCATTTATCCAGAGGGTCCTGGAATACAACCATCAGGATAACTTGGTGCTCCAACCATGCCTGGGACTGTAGGTCTAGAATCTTGGGCTCTTGGTTCAAAAGGAGGGGAACTAGGATTCAAATGTCCCCTCTGAGGAAGGCCACCATTAACAACAGGTGAATGATTCTGTACAGGAGAATCAGATGGAGGTGTACACCAGTCACTGTCATTCCTCTGGTTTCCACTGTCAGCAGAAGGCATAACACCAGGCTCTGGAGAAAAATCAGGTTGTGGCTCCTCATCAACATTTGCTTGTGGTACTGGAAGTAGATGATTTCTATGCCAGACCTTAATGCGACCTTCAGGTCCTCGAATACGGTAGACAGGAATTCCTGGCAACTTTTCTACAACTTCAAACAACTCTTTTCTCCAACAATCAACTAATTTATGTCTGGCTGAGGGGCCCAAATTGCGGAGGAACACTTTATCACCTTGTTGCAAGTCTTTGAACCGAACTTTAGCATCAAATCGTCTTTTATTGGCAGCATTTAATTTAGCAGCATTTTCCTCAGCCATTCGATAGGCCTCTTTCAAACTGTTTTTAAGGCGTGCAACATACTGATAGTGACTTTGATGTTCCACTCCATCAGTAGAGACACCCAACTGAATGTCAATTAGGAGACGGGCTTCTCTCCCAAACATGAGAACATAAGGGGAGAAACCAGTTGACTCATGCCGGGTTCAGTTTTAGGCATGTACCATAGCTCTAACATGCCGACTCCAAGTATGCTTAGCCCCATCAGGTAGGTGCCTAGCATATCTAATAAAGTCCGATTGAAACGTTCAGGGAGGGCATTACCCTCAGGATGATAGGGTGTAGTACGGCTTTTGTCAATGTTTAGCAATGTCAACAGCTCTTTAATGAGCCGACTTTCAAAGTCTCTCCCCTGGTCAGAATAAAGTCGATTTGCATAATGATTTGCCATAATGCACAAAAAACTTTTCCCACAACACTTTAGCTACAGTCACGGCTTTTTGATCTTTGGTGGGATATGCTTGAGCATAGCGAGTGTAGTGATCAGTCACAATCAAAACATTGCCCACTCCACTACTGTCATTGTCAATACACAGAAAGTCCATACACACTAAATCCATTGGGCCAGAACCTTTCAAGTGTTCCAAAGGGGCAGCTTGAGTAGGCAGAGTTTTTCTCTGCTAACATCGGACACATCGCCTGCAGTAATCTGCAACTGTTTCCCTCATTCAAGGCCAAAAAAAACAGTCTTAAAACAGTCCATATTTTTTCTCAACTCCAAGATGTCCATGCTGGTCATGCAGACTTCTCAAAACAGTATTTCTGTAGACTTGAGGGAGCACGAGGTGTTTCCTTCCAGGATGATCTTGGAACAAGTGCACTCTGTATAGAAGCCCATTGATTATCTTTAGCTTATCCCATTCTCTAAGATAGTATGTACTCTGCTCAGGCAAATTTCTTTTCATGTACTTGGGGTCTTTTCGAACACTTCAAAGAACAGCTTCTCTAACATGTCTGATCATTGGATCTCTGTTTTGTGAAAGCATCATATCCTCCTTTTGTAGCTGGATATTCTCAGGTACACCTAAAGTGGTAGGGCAGGAATACATCTCTGGGACACACTCTTCTCCAGCTCCCAAAGAGTATACAACTCGCAAATCAGAAAAGGCAATGTGATGTTCTTGCACAGCGGCCGTAGCACAGTAAGCAGCCACAGCAGGTCCAGGTACTTCCTCCCATTCACTTTGTTCCATATTCACTGGCAATCCAGGTCGCCTGGAAAGAGCATCAACCCCAATATTTTTTTTTTTGCCCAGGTTTGTACTTGAGCGTAAATTGATAAATAGACAATGCAGCAAGCCACCTGTGACCAGTGGCATTCAACTTTGCTGTAAGGGGATTATTATCAGTCCTCACCTGAAACTGAACACCGTAAAGGTAATCATGCAGTTTGTCCACAATGGCCCATTTAAGAGCAAGAAATTCCAGTTTGTGTACAGGATAATTCTTTTCTGCTGGGCTAAGACTTCGGCTGATGTATGCAACAGGCCTCAGTCCTTATGGATACTCCTGATGAAGAACTCCTCCTAACCCATCGTAACTGGCATCAACATGTAATACATATGGCTTTTGTGGGTCTGCATAAGCCAACACAGGTGCTTCTGTAAGCCTTTTCTTGAGCTGTAAAAAAGATTCCTCACATGAAGAGGTCCATTTGTCATTGAAACGAGTTTTGCCAGATTTGTCAGAAACAGAGGAGTCTTTCAGTAGATCATTAAGAGGGCGTGCTATCTTGGAATAACCTCCAATGAAGCGGCGGTAGTAGCCACGAAACCCCAGAAAGGATCTCAATTCAGTCAGATTTGTGGGACAAGGCCAGGTCACCACCGCCTCCACTTTAGCAGGATCAGTTGCTATCCTTTGTGCAGATACAATGTGACCTACAAAGTTTCCTGAAGAGCCAGCAAACTTACATTTATCCAGGGAGAGCTTCAGGCCTTCTGCTCTCAAATGATCAAGTACTTTAACTTCCCTAGCGGTTCATTTCTTTCCGGTTTTATATGTCTAAAAGCGGTACATTGGGTGGGGGCGTGGCTTGGCTGTCTCCGGAGATGGCTGCTTGATTCTGCTCTCCAGGCACCAGCTCGATTTCAGCAGCTCCACAGGCATCTAAGGCTTCACATGGGCAAACAGAAGAGATCTAAGGGAGGGAGGCTTCCCCCTCCCCTTCCCAGCACCACAGCTCCTCTCAGCCCTCGATTAGAGCTTTCATAAGAGAAGCTCCAGCTGCTCCCCAGCATCCTAAGATGGCGCTGGCTTCTTCCCCTACTCAGCACATGTGGCGTGCAGAAGAGTCTTCAGCTGCACACGATCTCCTCACAGCAGCAGACCTAGAGGCAGCCTCTTCAGGCTCAGCCGTGGACAATCAAATCATCCTGCAGCAGGACAGGGACGACCAGGCTGCAGAGGATCTTGCAGGGGTGAGTCTCTCCCCCTGCTCTGAGCCCCCACCCTCTCCTGGGACTCATCATGATGGGGACACTTCTGCTTCACCTAATACTTCCTGCTCCCCCCTGGATGATACTGTGCCCTTAGCCTTTAGACCTGAGGCGGTTTCCTCTCCTATGCTGGGGACAATTGGGGGCACCCAAGTAATAACTAACCCAGCACCCTGTAGACCGCTGAAAGCTGGTTTTCCCCCCCCTGGGTCCTTCATTGTGCACACCCAGTGTATCTTGTGGGACAGGTCCCTTAGGGGCTTATGCTCCTGTAGAGCCATTTCACCCTTGCAAACAGAATCAGGGCCAGGTAGCCGACGCTTTGCCACATACATGGCAGACTTACCTCCAGATGTTGCCTACTAAAGCTGATTTTCAACCACTGATAACTGAGGTTCAGGCAACATTTCGCTCTGAAATTGGGGTCCTCCGCACTGATTTGCAGTCTCTGGCTGGGAAACTGGAAGCTATAGATGAAAACTTGCAGCAAGCTAAGGGAGATATCGAGCTCCTTACCCGCAAATCTCGGGAGTACCATTTGAAGATCAGAGATTTGTACCATCATATAGAGGATATGGACAATAGGGGCCGCAGGAATAATATTAGAGTTCGCGGGCTGCCGGAAGCCACCCGTGGCCCGGACCTAAAATTGGTTCTGCAGGTTTTTTTTACCGCCTCCTGTGGCGCCCTTCCTCACAAGATGTGGGAATACTCACGGCCTATAGAGCCACCCGGCAACCTGCTTCGGCCTCTAGGCTGCGTGATGTCCTTTGCCACTTAGCTGATGCAGATTTGAAAACTGAGATCATGGCTGCTGCACGGAATATGCGCAACTTGGAATTTGACGGAGCCCCCTTACAGCTTTTTCAGGACTTGTCATGGCACACCCTGCAACAACGACGCCTCCTGCAACCTCTCCCCACCTTGCTTCGGGATCAACGCATCCCCTATCGCTGGGGTTTTCTGTTCTGCCTAACAGCCGGCAATGAGGGGAAAACGGCTGTTCTACGCTATCCGGAGGACTTACCTGCCTTCTGCCGAGATATGGGTATAGCTTTGCCCAAACTTCCCGGATGGGAGTCAGAGGATCTTTTACCTTCCTCATCCCCGCCCTGGCAGACGGCCACGTCCAGAAGACGCACAGGACCCCGGGCTCGGTGGTCTTCCCCACCTCCTCCTTCTCGAGACAGTGGACAGTCTTGATGGGGCCTGGCCCCCCATACCTCTAATGCTGCTCTGCTCTTTTGATACAATTTAGAATATGTTACTGCTCTACTACTTAAATTGGTGTTTAACCCATTAATGTTTTGCCTTTAAAATCCTTATAAAGCTAAAGTTTTTATGGTTCATAATAGTAGAAGCGACTATGCAACTGGATAGTACTTGGTTGGCGGTGCTTATTGTTTCTTTAACCCTACCCTGGGGATTGTGGTTCTTGGCCTGGGTGGGATGTCATCTGGCTTAGATATCATGATCTCTTACCACTGATGAGCTACTGCCCCTGATTCATCAAGCAGAATCGGATGATCGCTCGCGCATTCTTATTCGCGATCCGAAATCGTACGCGCCTTAATTGGCAGATTCGCGCCCCCTATTGCTCATTATTATGAAGGCAGGAATCCGGCTGGCAGTGAGGAGGCGAGTGTACGAGCACACTCGAGTCCGGACCGCGGTAAACCGCGCTCGCTGGTCGCGCGTACTTTCGCACTTCCAGCGAGCGCGGATTTTATTGATGAATCAGGGGTCTTATGTCACTGAATTACCATCATATCTTAGGGACACTATCCAATTATTACAAATTTTACAAGACCTGACAGTCCCCCCAAATATTCTCCAAACCACGGTAGACGTGGAAGCACTATATAGCAGCATACCCCATTCTTTGGGTCTGCAAACAATATCAAATTATCTTCAGACTGATGACCCCTCCCTAAAACTATACAACTGCTTTATCATAACATTACTAGAATATATTCTTCTAATTCGTAATGTTTTCACATTTGATGACCAGATCTATCTACAATCGCAGGGTGTTGCGATGGGGACAAAATGTGCCCCATCTTATGCAAACTTATATCTAGGACATTGGGAGGAAAACCTCTTCTCCAACCCAAAATTCCATTTCAGTACATACATTTATGGTGTCGCTATATTGATGACATCTTGATTATATGGACTGGCCCTAAAACTATTCTGGAAGAGATGTTACAGTCACTTCTTATCAATGACTACAACCTTAAATTTACCTGGAACTTCGATTCCCACAAGATAGCATTTTTAGATATTTTTATAAACATCTCATCAGAGGGTCACATCACTACTACATTGTACAGAAAAGAGACAGCTAGGAGTACCATTCTCCACGCTGAAATTGTCCACCCTAAATCTCTCATCACCAGTATTCCATATAGCCAAATGATAAGACTAAGGAGGAACTGTACAACCAATGTAGATTTCAAAATTGCGGCTCAAGCCCTAACACCGAGATTGATTGCTAGAGGCTACAGTAAAAAAGCTAAAAAGGACCTATCAAAGAGTCTCTAAATTAAATACGAAGGAACTTATCGCCAAACCTCCATCAATACACACTCAACCAAAATTACCCATTGTTACAAAATTTAATGAACATCATCAGCACATATATCAGTTAATTAAAGGACACTGGAACATTCTTACCGCTGACCCCACTATTAGTACCATCTTAGATGCAAAACTAAGTATTACTTATAGAAGATCATATAAGATAGGAGACTCACTGATTACAAGCCATTTCACAGAACAAGCTACCAACACAGAACACACTCAAATGTGGCTCCTGTAAGCAGTGCTATTGGATCCTAGAGAACCAAGCGCTCAAATTACCTAATGGTACTATACATAAAATTCACTATCATGTGAATTGCCAATCATCTGGGATTATTTATTTAATTACCTGCTCCTGCGGGAGGTTCTATGTAGGAAAAACCTAAAGACCTTTATGTAAACGAATATATGAACATCTTTACTTGATCAAAAATGGTAAAATAACTACTCCCGTCAGTTATCATGTTGGCACGTTACACCAATTTGACACACACTGTATCACCTTCGCTGCACTGGAACAAGTACCATCTAGCCCTAGAGGAGGTGACGTGGATAAAAAACTTTTACAATCAGAAACTAAATGGATCTTTCTTTTAAAGACCAACTATTTCCCTGGCCTAAATGAAACTTTTAGTTTCAAACCGTTTTTGTGATCCACTAGTACTCAGAAACCTTTCTTTTTGAATCGATTATAGGTATACAAATGTTTGTAAAATGGATAATATATATATTGTATATATTTATATTCCAAGTATACTTGTCATGTTTATCTACAATAAACTTTTTGAGCTACTCTCTCTCTCTCTCTCTATATGTATAACTAGAATACCTGTATTTGTACATACCGTTGACAAATATATTTATCACTGTTTCAGCTATATACTGCAAATATATTGTACATTTACTATAGTATTATTATATATCTTTAAACTGTACACACAACTTGTTCAAATAACTTTTGTACATGTACAAGAAAATTATGATCAATAAGGCATGTTCTGGTCATCTACACTCCTCTGCCTTTGACAGGATTTTTTGGGCGGCGGCCCCTCCCCCGTGTCCACCCGATCTTGTGTATGCCCCATAGTTTTGCCCCACACCCATCTTAGTGTGGGGCTCTACCTCCCCGCATATCTCCGTCTTGTTAGACAGGGATGCTGCGCTGTTTCTGTCAATATGACAGGCTACAGCGCTGAGCTGGGCCATTCCGTGGGTCTGTCCTCCTCCCCTCCCTGTTGAATGACATGGGCCGGAGGGGGCGGCGCGTAGCGCCAGCTATCGGGCTTCACGTCATCCACCTGGCGTCTGGGGATTCCACAGACGCCGGCTGCGTGCACGTGTGCGGTGGGGGAGGTCCCGAGAGCGCCGTCCTTTAAATGGAGCGGCGTTCTCTTGCTCTCCCTGCTGCTCTCCCTGCTTAATATCAGATATCACCGGGACTGTGTATACCTGACATCTGCGATTATTCCCATTTTACGATCAATACCCTGCATACTTGAAGGCTCTTGGTCTCTCTATACCAAGGTAATGCTCAACATCTTAATACTATGGAAGATTTTTCCTAGTAAGCTTGTGGATTTACAAAAAGTCTTTAACTCCTGAAGGCATAAGTGCAGTACTTCACAGGAATCATGTGAGTGTTAATATATGAATCAAACATTAAATGTGTTTCTATTAAATTGTGGCCAATTTATATTGTCTCCAAGAATGTCCCAGGGTGATAAAAAAATTGGGGGGGATAAACAACACTCTCCTCTTCAATATGCTGGTAAGCTTGTTTACCACTTATTCATATTTTGATAGATACCATATGTTTCAGCAAACAGTTGATATTAGGACATACATTAATAGCATAATTGATTAATAGCCATATCTTTATTGATCTAGATACAAATATTACAAGTGCCAAACACATGTTGCCAAACATGCCTAAGGAAGCCAAACAAGGTGAAATGCGTTGGGTACAATTATCAACATGATTCAATCACTATAAATATGTGGCAGTAATTTATATGCTGTGTTGAGATGAATTATATCTAGTGCCTCCTAAGGCCAATTTAACAGTTGGTGGACCCCATATTCATATTGTGGTCCAACCTCAAAATTGTTAAATACACTTGTTGACATATTGTATTTTATGTTCTTGTGCAATACATCTTGAACATTTTGTACTACAAAAAAAAATTGTGGTCTATGGCAAATGCTACTTAATTTGTCAATGTAAGATAGTTATTTTTTGTATGTTCAACTGTATATTCAATACAATTTTTCTTTGTGCAAAAAACCCTGCTTTTCTTCTCTCCATGTTTTTTGATATGCTATATCTAGGGTTAGCACATAGTTCCTTGAAGAACTTTTTTTATTAATTTAGATTTCACCATTACCTACCACTTCAGTTTTTAACTTAATGTCTAGCCAAGCTATTGGCCTTGCAGCTGCTGCCGTACAGCGGCTGTGGAAAATACCAAGCAGGCATTACTTCTCCCGCACAGCTATTACCAGTTTACATGCGCATGTAATGTTAAAGGGGCATTGGGCTTCCCGGTGTCTAGCCAAATCCACTTTACCATGAAGAGCTGGACAACCAGGCACGGAGTGGGACGCTACCTGTCCTTCACCGCTCACTGGGTGGCCTTGCATAGCCAGCATCAGGGGGAGCAAGAAGGGACACTGGCCAGCATCAGGATTTTCAAGAGGAGGAGGAGGAAGATGATGGTGATGATGAGGGGAGACTATGTTGGGGTTGCTGGACAGGACCCGCCCTACCTGCATTTGTCCTGTCACGCCCCAGGCATTGTGTGGGCGATGGAACAACAGGAACTGCTGCAGCTTGAAGAGGAGGAGGTGGGTGATGAGGAGGAAGATGTTTTGGCGCCTACTGTGGGACAGAAGGATGGGCCCAGGGAACCCCTCTTTCATATGTGTGTCCACATGTTGCGATACCTACGGAGGGACCCCCGCATTTGCAGCATTAAAAACTGGGATGATTACTGGCTGGCCACCCTTCTGGATTCCAAGGAAAAAAATGTCAGTTTCTACCAAACCTGGCGCAAGAGAAAGAAAAGGTGACCTGCCTGAGCAGAATACTATGTGACCGGCTGTGTGAGGAGTTCCGTGCACCACATTCCGCACAGGAAGCTCATAGGGACACGACCTCCACTGCATCTTCCTGCGTCAGCAGCAGTAGTGGCAGCAGGCCGCACACATCCAAAAGTCTATGCCAAGGCAGGGGGGATTTTCTGGATGCCTGGCAAAACCTGATGCGGCCACCTCAAACAAGTGAAGTGCAGGGGCATAACCATCAATAACTGATGAAGCACATGGTGCATGATTACTTTGGCTCTTTTCTGCCTGGTGGTAGTGGTGTTGACGACAGCAGGTATGAGGAGGATGCCTGTCTTGACAGTAGTGACACCATTAATTTTTGGGTCAACAGGCTTGAAATCTGCCTGCAGTTGGCACAGTTTGCCATCAAGCTTCTTTCGTGCCCAGCATCCAGTATTCTGTCTGAAAGAACCTTCAGTGCCTCTGGCGTGGAGTGGTCACAGGACAACCGATCACGACTGTCACTGGAAAATGTCAATCGCCTCACTTTTTTGAAAGAGAACGAAGGGTGGGTTACTTACAACTTTGATATCCCCACTGCAGATGTCACTGGTTGACTGACACAAGTACTTACTGGCCAACCGAGATGCCTCTCTGAACCCACACTGCTTCTGTGCTGAGTCTGTGGCTGCCTATCACCAACACCTTGTCAGCTGAGCCTGCCTCGGTTGAATTTTTCCGCTAGTTATCGCAACGTCCAGGGGTGTGTTATTCATTGCCAATGTCATGCTTGCCATTGTGCCAGCTAGCAATATACTTTACATTTCTGGTGCTTCCGGGAGACCGACAAACTGCAGATGAAAACCCCCAGTATTGCCACAAGATGGGTACCATTGCCTAATTTTTCAGCTCAGTATTGTAAGATTGAGGGTTGGCATTCATGTCATCCACTTCATGATGCAAACTAGCAATATCGTCTACCTTCCCACCGCTTCCGGGACCACAGCAACAGTGCTGGCACACAACACATCTTGGTCTGGCCCTTCACAAATTTCAGATATTTGTATGACACACTTCTGCGTGGCATTGACAATGCCCTACACCCAGCTCTAGAAGCCAGTTACCATTGTGGTCCCCGCTCCGTCTCAAGGCCCACCGTGTCACACTTACGTGTTCCTCACTAAAACACTGGCATCTCTCTCCTGCGCATGCTGGCAGTTCTGTCGCTGGGCGTGCCTCTGTTTGCAAGCTTTATCAACTCCGTCCTTGCCGCTGGCCTCTTGATCAGCCCTGGCTATTTAGTTATCTTACAGACTGCACTCCGTGTTCGTGCTGGCCGTAACCAGCAGCGCAACACCCTCACCATCAGAGGCTCTGGAGAAAACCTGGGTACCGCTTAGACTCTGCACCTTGGCCCTTCTTAGGGCTCACACCACCTCCATGCAAGCCGCAGCGCCCCCTAGTGGCCCTGTCTCTCCGTGCATGTGAGTTTGCACGAACTATGTATACACTCTCCCTGACCGCAGCGGACCCCTACCAACTACTCCCCCAGAGGCTGGATGTCCAGGAAGCTACTCAAACCCAGGTACTCCGCCAGGTCTATGTGCTCACTACCCGCCTAGATCAGCTACTGGTCCCCTCCAGTGCACCTGCTGAACTTCCAGTCCTGGTCCGGTCTCCTGCAATACCAGTGGCCTCTGCACTTCACCTGCCACCCTCACAACAATTTTCTGGGCATCCCAAGACCTGCCATGGCTTCATCAACCTGTGTAACATCCCCTTTGAACTTCAGTTACAAAGCTTCCCCACTGACCAGGCTAAAGTAGCGTATGTCATCTCCTTACTATCTGGAGAGGCTTTGACATGGGCGTCCCTGCTCTGGGAAACGAAGGATCCGGTTACAGGCAATATTGGAGCCTTCCTGAGCCTTTTTAGGAGGGCTTTTGATGAACCTGCTCGCGTCTCCTCTGCAGCCAGCGAGCGAGCTCCTGCGCCTCCACCAAGGGTCGTTTACTGTTGGACAGTATTCAGGCAAATTTCGTACTATGGCGGCTGAGCTTGCCTGAAACAATGAAGTGCTCCACGCTACCTTCTGGCAAGGCCTTTCTGACCACATCAAAGATGAGTTGGCTGGCCGAGATTTTCTGCTGCTTTGGATAACCTGATCTCCCTGCCCTCCCAGATCGATATTCGTTTCCGGGAACATTTCCAGGAGAGATCTCGGTCAAGGAAGGTCTTCTCGTCACAATTAGCTCCATCTTTCCAGCGTCCTCTGGAACCTCCAGTCCCTGCTGTTTCTCTGTCCTTGGAAGAACCGATGCTATTGGGCCGCTCGCGTCTGTCTTCTGAAAAAAGGTCCCGGCACCTATCTACAGGCCTCTGCATCTATTGCGAGCAAACAAGACACTTTATTAAACTCTGTCCACACAAGCTGTGAAACTGCAGGGCCTAGTATGCTCTGAGGGAGGCATGCTAGGCCACTCTTCTCTTCCCTCCACTAATCGCCCATCCATAACCATTCAGCTTCATCACAATAAGTCCATGCTAGCCCTCAAGGCCTTCTTTGATTCTGGGGCCACAGATAATTTCATTTCTGCTTCCCTTGTTAAGGACTTTGCCTGGCCCATAGAGCCTTAGCCTCAACCCCTGCGAATCTCTGCAGTGGATGGAACCATTTTGTCCTGTGGACTAATTTGTTTCCAAACTCTGCCTTTGCAAATGTCAGTGTGTGATCTTCATCATGAGACCTTAACTTCCTCGTTCTCCCACAAGCCTCGTCTGCAGTCATCCTTGGCCTTCCATGGCTTTAACTTCACTCTCCGGTAATCGATTGGTCTTTTCCTGAGGTATTGGCCTGGGGCCCATCCTGCCACTCCCAGTGTTTGATCAAGGTCAAGCCTCTCAAGTCGCTCGCTCTTTCCACATCAGAGGTTGCTGCTTCCATCCCTACACAGTACATGGACTTCCAGGATGTGTTCTCCAAACGTAAGGCTGAGCAACTTCCTCCACAACGGTCCTATGACTTTACCATTGACCTCCTACTCAATTCTTGACCTCCTACTGAATTCTACACCTCCCAGAGGTCGGGTATACCCCCTCAGTCTCCCGGAGACCAAGGGAAAACCTGGAAAGTGGTTTTATATGCAAGTCCTCTTCTCTGGCTGGCACAGGGTTCTTTGTTCAAAAGAAGGATGGATCTCTTCGCCCCTGTATTGACATATCGTGGTCTGAATGCCATCACTATTAAAAACCGCTACCTGCTACCATTGATCCCTGAGCTCTTTGACCGGCTCCAGTTTCCTGGGGTTCACCAATTATTACCGGTAGATCATCAAAAATTACTCTACACTGGTAGCTCCATCACTGCACTGACCCGGAAAGATGCTGACCCCAAGAATTGGCCTTCTGAGGCTATTGCGGCCTTTCATGCCTTAAAGCGAGCCTTCTTTCAAACCCTTCTCTATTGAGGTTGATGCCTCATCTGTTGGAGTGGGGGCTGTTCTTTACCAGACCCCCACCGGAGCTCGATACCCATGTGCATTTTTTTTCCAGGAAATTCTCCCCAGTGGAAAATAATTACTCCCATCAGAGACAGGGAGCTCCTTGCCATCAAGTTAGCCCTAGAGGAATGGTGCTATCTTTTAAAGGGTTTCCCTCACAGGGTCACTATCTTCACAGACCGCAAAAATCTCCTCTACCTACAGTCTGCTCGTTTCCTCAACCACTGGCAAGGTCGTTGGTCGTTGCTTTTCTCCTATTTTGATTTTATAATTATCTTTTAAACCTGGTTCTGCTAACTCTCGAGCAGAAGCTTTCTCCCGCTCCTTCGATCCACAGGATTCGGAAACCACTGCTGAGCCAGAGTTTATTATGCCACCAGCCCGTATGCTTGCCTTGACTTCTGTTCAGGAATCTGCTATTCCTCCAGGAAAAACCTTGCTGCCTCCTCAACTCTGCACCAAAATATTACTTTGGGACTCTAAACTGTCTGGCCACCTGGGCGTTCACAGAACTTTCACCCTTCTCTCCTGTCTGTACTGGTGGCCTAACCTTCGTAAGGATGTGACAGACTATATCAAGGCTTGTGCTGTATGTGCTCAAACCAAGTCGTCTACTTGTACCCCAGCAAGACCACTTCTTCCTCTGCTCATTCCTAAGGCGCCTTCGTGTCGTTTGTCCATGAATTTTATTACAGATCTTTCACCCTTCGATGGCTGTACAGTCATTTTTGAGTGGTTGTGGATAGCTTTTCAAAAATGGCCTATTTTGTACCCCTTCCAGCTTTACCATCTTCATTTGTGAAATTTTTAGGCTTCACGGTATGCCCACGCATTTGGTATCTGATCTTGGTGGCAATTTACCTCTCGTTTTTGGAAATGCTTTTGCAGATCCATGGACATCTCTGCAGACTTCTCCTTAGCCTATCACCCGCAGACTAATGGGCAGACAGAGTTAATCAAGCCCTGGAGCAATATTTCCGAGCCCTTGTCTCTGCCCACCATGATGACTGGGTAGCACTAGTAAAGTAAATGTCTAGCTCTCTAAAGTCTGGCTCTCTACAAGCAACATTCGTTGCAAGGTGCCTTCCCTGAAGTTTGCTCCACGGTTCATCGGACCTTATGCCATTTCTGCCAAGGTTAACCCAGTTTGCTACAAGTTCCCTCACATCTCAAGTTGCCTAATGTGTCTCTGCTTAAGCCATTGGTCCTAAACTGCTTTTCTCGTCCCTCTCCGCTGGCTACTTCTGCACCTGATTCTTCTCAGAAATATGAAGTCCATCAAATTCTGAATTCCAAGTTTTTTCGTAAAAAGCTAATGTACCTAATTGATTGGAAAGGTTTTGGTCCTGAGGAGAGATCATGGGTTCCAGCTACAGATGTACCTCTTCTATCCAAGAGCAGTGCCCAACCCAGAAATTTTTTTAGGCTGGGTGGGAAGAAATTCTAGGTGGGTGGAAGCCCCTGAATTGTGACCCAACTCTTCAGTAACTACCCAAAAACAGCCGGGTGGTAGCTGAAAAGTGCTGGGTGGTGCGCCCGGCTAAAAGGGCCTGGGGAGAACACTGCAAGAGGTTTCACCTTCATTTTCCCCTTAAACCCGGACCCCGACAGATGGGGAGGCCTGGTAAAAGGGGGGGGGGGGGCGGTAATGTCACACTTAGCTGTTCCTCACTAAAACACAGGCATCTCTCTCTTGCGCATGCGGGCTGTTCTGTCGCTGGGCGTGCCTCTGTTTCCAAGCTTTATCAACTCCGTCCATGCCAATCAGAAAATTAGCCTCTTGATCAGCCCTGGCTGTTTAGTTAGCTCACAGACTGCACTCAGTGTTCGTGCAACGTGTCTCGAGCCCCTAGATCTGTGTTTCCTCTGTCCAGCTCCTGCATTAACCCCTCGTTGTCTAGTCTGTTGTTTCCCAGTCAACTTCCCTGTGCCGTTCCAGTGTTCCTGTCAGTCTGTGGATATCCCCAAATCTCCTGTTGCTGCTGCTGCCGCCTGTCGGTACTCTAGTACTCCATTCACTAAAATTGTATTACACACTTCTGGGTGTGTGGCATTGTCAATGCAGTACACCCAGCTCTAGATGCCAGTTACCTATGCCCTATTAAGGGGGGGTAATGTCACACTTACCTGTTCCTCACTAAAACACAGGCATCTTTCTCCTTCGCATGCGGGCAGTGTCTGTCTCCTGGATCTCTGGCAATTGACCCCTTGCGTGTGACCTGACCTCTCTTGTTTGCTGCCAGTCTCGACCCCAGCTTTCCTCGACTATCTGCCTGCCTTGTGATTTTTTTTTTTTTTTGCCCACCTAGGTGTGCCCAAGGACCGCAACCCGGCCGAAACCAGCAGTGCAACACCCTCGCCATCAGAGGCTCTGGAGAAAACCTGGTTACGGCTTCGACTCTGCACCTTGGGCTTGGGCACCTTCTTAGGGCTCACACTACCTCTATACAAGCCGCAGCTCCCGCTAGTGGTCCTGTTTCTATGTGCATGATACACCGCCTCCCCTTCCTGATGTTGCTGCTGCCACCTGTCGGTACTCCATTCACTAAAATTGTATTACACACTTCTGGGGGGGGGTGGCATTGTCAATGCACTACACCCAGCTCTAGATGCCAGTTACCAATGCTGTCCACGCTCCGTCTCAGGGCCCACGGCCTCCTCCTGTTGTTGCTGCTGCCGCTTGTCAGTACTCCATTCACTAAAATTGTATGATGCCAGGTCATGATGCCAGCTAGCAAATTATTATTATTAATATACATGATTTATATAGCGTTAACATATTATGCAGCGCTGGTTACATTAAATTGGGGTGCGTACATAAATAGCAATGCGTTCGCCTGCTGTTTTGACGGCAGAAACTGTTGCTAGTGGGTTGTATCCTAATGTTTATGCTGCCTATTTGCCTGCTGTCGCAAATTTGGTGGTTCTAACATGCATAGGGGCTTTGCTATTAATGTTTAAAGTCCGGCCCATTGACTTTAATGGAATTCACGAAATCTGTTCGCCGAAATTTCACAGACCCGTCGGAAGTTCGAGGAAATTTTCGAAAGACTGTCAAGAGGCCTTCTCGTTCATCCCTAGTTCCCAGCACAGGGATGTTATTGTCCTGGTAAAAAATAGATTACTTTATTAGGATGTTTTAGGCAGCATGTTAAATCGTGTTTTGTTGGCAACTAGATGGTGCTGGATTGTATTTTTCCTGCTTTTCTGGCTGCAAAAGCAATGCTTGACCAAATCTGCACTAAATTGCACTCTGCCGAGTTTGGGAATGTATTTTTTTTAAACCTCCCTAGAGGTAACCCCAAGTGTGACTCGGGGTAGAAAAAAGTTACTAAAAGTGGTAACCCCGAGTCACACAATTGGGGGTATGTAAATATGTGGAGGTAATAGTAAATAGAGCGCTTACCTTATCCGCCGGCATCCCACCCCGTCCAGCACCGCAATCTCCTTCTTTCTTTTTCCTTCTTCCTGCTTCTGCATCTGCTGAGTCACTGGGGAGTTCCCGGTGACGTTGGTGCGTGTGTACGTTGCCGGCAGGGCGGGAAATTTAAAATCCATTTGTATTGCATTCAATACAAAATAACTGTATTGAATGCATTACATTGGATTTTTATGTGTAAAAGCAGTACATTGTTTTCAGGAACATTTATTTTACAGTGTGTGTGTATGTATGTGTGTGTGTGTGTATATATATATATATATATATATATATATATATATATATATATATATATATATATATATATATATATATATATATATATATGTATAAAAAAAAAAAAAATATATATATATATATATACTAGTATGTGCATAATGTAGATTTTTTTTTTTTTTTTTTATATATATATATATATTTTTTTTTTTTTTAATTTATTGTTTGTACATGATTTTGTGTTTCAAACTTATACTTATACTAATTTATTATACTGTAAAATAAATGTTCATGAAAAACAATGCTTTTAGACCTATAAAACCGTAAAGAAATGAACCGCTAGGGAGGTTTAAGTGTCACATAAAGGCATAGCTCTTCCACAAATATGTCTGCTATTTAATTTCACAAAGGATTAAAGACTGCTTGCTCTGACTTAGACTCCCAGATTTGGTTGTAACCCCATGATGTGCTGAAATATGTAATTCATACATTTTATGTACAGATATGTAAATACTAACGCACAAAGACATTTTCAATCAGTTCATCCCTGAATTGACGTCCCTCTGCTGTTTGTGAGCTGGAGGCAGAAGGTCCCAGGTATCAGCATGGTGTATGCACAGGTTGTGCATCCCATAATGACTCGGGCAGCTTTCCAGGGTGCGTACAGAAGTTCACCATCATGCCGCGCCAAGCACAGAAACAAAGTTTTTAGCAGCCAAATGCTGTTCTCCACGACCCCCCGGCTTTTCTGCAGAGCCTTTTTGTAATTAAGCGCTGCTTGTGACCGAGGGTGACGCACTGGTGTCATAAGCCTTGGAAGCTTCCCATATCCTTTGTCACCTGTTAAAAGACAAAAAAAAAAAGTTGTGGTTATTCTTCTAAGTGTTCTCTGGGTTCAGTGTAACCCCAGAGGTTCTTACAAAGGTTGCTAAGGGTTGTGTTCTCAGGTCCGTTTAGTGCTTTTTGGTTGTTAGGAGTCATTGTTACTACGGACTACCACACTAATGTACTGTGAGCTGTGGACATAGTAATTATAGTAGGGCTTCCGTGAATACCTGAAAGTTAGTTCAAGGGTTCCCCCATGGTCACAATATTGTACAATATTTATAAAATATTATATAAAAAATATATTAGCTAAAAATATATACAATATAGGCAATAGCTTTGCAGGCAGCAGTCACTGATTTTTTTCTTAATGGTATTTATTGTGACAATATGTTGTCCAGGACCTATGCAATGGGGCTTTGAGGTGTATGACTGCAACTACTTAGCAACATAAAAGGTGTCTTTAGGAGGTAACTACTGCTACTGTTGTATTACAGTGATTACATTATACATTACCTACTAACCAGCCCTCAGGCTTTTCGAGAGGGGAATTTCTGGTAGAGAGCTGTCTGACTCAGGATACAGGCATCATGGCATGACCCTGAGAAACCTGTGCATACACTCATAATTCTCCTGTTGGTATCACAGACTACTTGCACATTCGGCGAATGATACTGCTTCTGGTTTTGAAATGAGATTTCCTGTTTAGGGGCCCAAATTGCCTCATGGTTGCAATTGACGGCCTTAATTATTTGGAAATCCTGCTCGCCTGAAGAAATCCACCTTTACATTCCTCCACTCCTGAGCTGTGTAAGGGAAATGAATATATAGTGGGACCGAGTCAAAAATGGTATATATGACCTGCATAAAGACCCTAAATACTGTAGTGTAACAATCCCCTGCCTGGCATTTAAAGAGTGGCCAGGAGTCTGGTAATTCCTGGCACAGCCTGGCTTCTTTTGGTCTTGGGTGCAATTTTGTCCTCCAAAAGTGTGTAGAGGTTATGAATGACTTGACGTGACGGGCGGAATCGCACTTTAACATCGTGCTCATGCTTGTCAACCAGGTTGATCCGCTGTAAGAACAGGCGTGGCTGACAGAATCGTACAAGACTTGGGGGGCAATGTTGAAGGCTGCTCCTCACCTTCTTGGGGAGATAAAGCACCATTATCCTGTGCAGCAACGAACATTGTTGTTTTTGCAAGTGCAGTTGTGGCCGCAACTGCAACAATCTCCTCCATAATCATATGTGGGAATGCGCGTATATGACCCGGTCGTTGTGGGTGGACGTACGTGTGCTTGCACCCTTATATATTTTTAAAGTTTTTAGCCGTTCTGCTCGCAACATTGCTAATTTTTTTAGTGAAAACAATTTTTGGGAAAAAACAAAAATATATTTAGGATTGACTATCTAAATATATTTAGATGATTCCCATGCCTGGCAACCATGTAAGTTCAATACTTTTAGACTAATTATATAACTTATAACTGCGAATGTTGTGTGTATGTTTTTTTTTTTTTTTTTTTTTTTTTTCTTTTTTTTTATGGGATAGCAACAGTTCAGTAATTTTAAACTTATGGCAAAGTTTTATTGTGTTTTCCTTAGTTTTGTTTGGGGGTAAATCTGAGATCAGTTTTCTAAGATGATTGTGTTTTGTTTTTTTTTTGGCTTCTTTTTACTTGCATCAACAATGTATGTTTTTCTAACTTTTAACAAAAGTATGCCCTGAGACGTAGCAGTCCCCTCCTGCCCTTTCTGCTCAGAGTGATGTTATGGTATTTTTTTTTTCTTTTTGAACTGATCAATACAAGTGATGTTTTCTAGCCAAGCTCACTCTATTTCTTGTGTTTTTGGGATATTTAACAGATCCACAGGTTTTAACAGATCAGCAGGAGGAGGTTGTTAAGCCACTGCAGAGAGGCCTGGAGGAGATTTAAAGTAACTTGGTTTGTGTGTGTGTTCAGCCCAAAAGATAAATAAGCACCTTTTCCTGGCACTCCTCCTGCCAGCGCAAAAGGAGTGCTGGTAAACTCCGCCCCTTTTGACAGCCCCCCCTAGTTCCACCTATCCAGGACAAAAAGGCCTTACCTCCTAGTCTCCCTGTTCTTTTTCTGTCCTTGCTCTAGGACTGGTATATATAGTACAATTGAATATCTCTGTATATGATTGGACATAATGATTTCAGGTGTAGTCTAGTGAATAAAGAAAACATACTGCACTTTGATACATTGCTGTTATTGTGATATTTTCATATTTTATACCTATTGTCAACCTAGATACTGCTAAATAATCGTGCTCAACTTCGCCAAAATGTTACGACACCCCTGAAGAAGCCTAAATTAGGCGAAATGCGTTGGATAACTTTTGTTTGCGACACCATTGTCAGTATATGTGATATAACTTGGATAATGTTGTATATTTTTGCTAGTAGTTCATTGTCTAGTGCCCCTACAGGGCGGAAATGGTAATGATCTGGAGTGGTGCCTCCAGTGGTTACCAATTACTGTTTTGTTATGTATTATGAGAAGAAATCATTGTTACAAAATATATATGTTTCCAAAAAAACCCTTCTTTCTGTGCTCTTTATATAATTGATCTTACCCAGGGTTGGCAAATAGGCCCCTCTCCTTATGGCCTACATATACACCTGTTTCCACCAGATAAAAACATTAGTATTCTAGTTCTAATAAGCCGGATGCCTTTTCCCTGGTTAGGGAAGGTCTGTATGCTGTCTCTGCTAGCATGTCTGGTAGGTTGGTTGATTTTATTAATTGAAAACGTTCCTTCTCTGGTCTTTTTAGTTGAGTTGCTCATGGTTTGAAACTGTTAATGTGGCTTCATATGTTTGGTAGGGAGCTGTGTTGTGTGTGTGTGTGTGTGTGTGTGTGTGTGTTATAGTGACACCAAGGCAGGATTGGAGGTGGAAGGAGATAAATTTACCCAGGATTCCTCTTGCTGAAAGCTTGGTTTTGAGCTGACAGGGAGAAGCCCTCCAGCTGATAGACAGGGACGTCTGATGTATAGTAAGTGTCGGACAGGCAAGGTTTTCATTTGTTTGTTGTTTTATCTGCAACCTTCAATAAACCTGGCTGCAAGCCAGCTTAAGGCTGACACCTTGGTGTGTGATCTGAGTTGGATGAACCAGACAAGTGTCCTTTGACCCCAGCAAAGGCGATCCTGAGCATAACCCCTCACAATATATATAGTTGCCAATAGTACAAAAAGTCTTTCCTGGCTCACTTATTCCAAGACTTATAGTACTGGGTTAGGTTCTTTATTCGTCCATTTCTAACTGTATGGATAGATATAAAAATATCTCGCTCTGTTATTAGCATTAAACCATGGAGATGTCATGTTCTTCATAAAATTTAAGGTGTTTTTTTCATGGAAAATGAATACATTATGAGCCATTTTCTTTAGCTCCAGATATATCCCTACCACCTTTAGTCAAGCTGTTAGCAAAAATGAGAGGATTTTCGGTAACCGCAAGAAGATCTCTCTGGTTAAGGCACTGGGCGGCTGATTCAGTTTCCAAACAAGCATTGTGCTCTATCCTTTTTGAGGGGAAGGTTCTTTTTGGAAAACCTTTAGAAGAAGGTATACAGAGGGTGACGGAGGAAAATCCGATTTATTACAAAGAGGAAGGCGACAACAGTTTGTGAAGTCCAATCAGACTTCCTGAGAAATTTTTTAGGACTTTAGGGGAGCAAGGTTCCAAGAACCTTTTTGTCAACAGTAGAAAAGTGCAGAAAAGTCGTCTTTCACAGACCTTCAAAGTCCAAGATCCCTCAGTCAGCCAAATCGACGAACAAGCAGGGCTGAAGGTGGCTCTGCTTAGGGGCCTGGAAGTTGATACCAGACTTCTAAAGTTTGCAGGCATATGGAAACTGAGAATTCCGGGCACCAAGGTAATCTCTGTTGTATCCTGTGGATACCAGATAGTTTTTGTGGGGAACCCCCCACAATCTCATATTGTACAAACGGCTCTTCCTCTAGAGGTTTCAAAACAGGAAATCCTTATTTCCTATGTGCAGGAGCTTTACAGGTCACGAGCAGTGATTTTCCTACCCGTAGAAGAATGGGGAAAAGGGTTCTATTCTAAACTTTATGGTTCAGAAAGCATCCTGGAAATTTTCGTCCAGTATTGGATCTCAAAAACCTAAATACATATGTGAGGGCGAGATCTTTCCGTATGGAATCTCTACAAACTATCCTGGCAGTACCAGGATCGCCAACCAGTCTGGTATCTCCACAGGAGCCATGTGTAGGAACTCAAACAAAGCTGGAAGCTGTGAGTGTCTGACAGTGCAGTTCCCTCCCTATTGTTGGTGCCTGTCGCATGACTTGATACTGAACAGGTAAACTAAGAGGTAAGGCCTTTTTATCTTGGATAGGCGATCCTTGGGGGGGGGGGGGGTCAAAAGGGGCAGAGTTGACTATAGGTGTGCTGTCAAGAGGAGCTGCCAGGAAAGGAAAATTACGGGTAAGTATGACAACAATTTTCCCTTATATCGCTATGTAAATTTTTTGTTTTTTACATTTTATTTGAAGGTGATTATGGTGCTGCTTTTCAATTTCTGCATGATTCAAAAATTTCTGTTTGCCTTTGCTAAATATTGTGGACTTTAAATATATAGAGATTTGTCTACACATTAATTCATTTTATGTCATAGATCATGTGCCTTTCTAGAACATCAGTGTCCTCTGGTTTGTGGTTCTGGAGAATGTTCACGGACTGCATCCACTGTGGAGGTAGGCAAGAACTGGTCAATTTATATATTTGGGTTTGTATGGGTTGGGGGGGGGACATTTCCCAATCTGTTGCATTTGTATTTTTTTTTTTTTTTTTTTTGTTAGGGGCCCTCAGGTGTCCATTTAATATCAGAAGAGGAAACGCCTAAGGTTTCCGTAAGCAATGCTTGTTGAATGTATGCCTTATTCTTTGGGCTGCGTTTCTATGTTTTGGCTTTCTTGATCCATAGACAAAAAAAAAATAGCTTACAAAACTCCTTTGGAGTTTGCATGCTTCTTGGACTGATGTTTTTTATTAAAATGCTTTCTATGGTTCATGTTGAATGTTTTGGATTATGAAAAAATGTGTATAAATTCACTAGATTTGGCTGTGTCCCAATGTCAGAATGCTGTCTACATAATCTCATGGTGACCCCAAAGTTATGTTGTGTGTGTGTGTGTGTGTGTGTGTGTGTGTGTGTTTTTTTTTTTTTTTTTTTATTTATTATTATTCTCTTTTAGCACCCAGTGTATGCAGGTGGATTGGGTGAACCAAGTGTGGCCAGGCAGCTTCTAAACCTCACTCAGGAACTGGTTGGCCATTGTGATAGAATGATGAGGTGATGGAGTCAAGGATGGATGCCCAAAGGTCAAATGATTTGGGACCGGTCCTCACATTCCTACATGAAACCTTAAGACAGAATAACAGCCATTTTGAGTCCATACATGTTATGAGTTGATAATCTTTGTAATATGTTTGGTGAATCCCTGGGCCAACAATGTTATTAGGGCAAGGATTTTCTTCACACGCTGGGTTTGCAAATCTGAAGCAATAGACCACCTGCAGGCCCGGGAGCCACCACTAGGTCCAGGTCAAGCCTTCCTGGTGAGGCAGCTTGCAACCATGCCCAGGCTAATCAAACCCAGTAGGTGGATGCTAGACACCAGGTTCCAGGTGAGACATGTTTTCGGTCTTATTCTTCAACAAAGTGTAACTTCACTAAATGTTTTTATGACTCCATGACACCTACAGTTTTTGAAATCTCCTGTGTGAAGTCATTTGTTTGGATAAGTTAGCCTAGTGTCTAGTTTGTGTTTGACCAATGTCCACAGGTTAGTGTACCATACAATTATTTTACACTTCACCTATAAGTTTAGTTTGATGTGGGCCAAGTATGCTCAACATTTAGTTTGGTTATCCCATCAAAGAAGAATATAAAAGTTTTGAAATGTGTCTATTTTTTTTTCCAATCACTT
This sequence comes from Pyxicephalus adspersus, assembly GCF_032062135.1. NCBI lineage: Eukaryota > Metazoa > Chordata > Amphibia > Anura > Pyxicephalidae > Pyxicephalus > Pyxicephalus adspersus. The sequence goes on along the minus strand of NC_092870.1, from coordinate 1,000,645 downwards.
ATAAATTCTAAACTCAATACTATTTTAGTACTAGTATTGTTGTAATGACCTTAAAGAAAAAAATTTTTTTTACAAAAACACGATCGCATAATCTTAAAAATTAGCACAAATATAGTTTTTGATAGGAACCAAATATGGCAGACCTCTCTTTTCAGACACTTGCCTTTAACAGATAAATGTGCTTGCTAATTGGCCTGTTTAAGCCGAGATACTAAGGCGTTCAGCTGTGTACTGGATGCAAAATGTCTTGTTGAATTATGTTACAATCACATTTAGTTTAAAGAGGACATATCTATCAAACACAACTATGTTATTTTTAAGGTCAGAGTATGCTTGCAGAGATGACCAGAGAGGAACACAGGAATGGAACTTTTCCAAGCTTAAAAACTATTTTTTTTTTTTTTTGTTTGTTTTGTAAAGGAAAACAAGGATGTGTTGGAATGCCTGTTGGGATGTTTTAAAATTTGTGACTTTGTGTTTAAAACAAATAAAAAAAAAAAATCTTACCCTTTCACCTGGAGGGGTGATAATATCATGTGTAGCCATGGATGTTCAACCAGGCAAGTTGGAGAACATATCTCTATCTTGTACCACAAAATCTCTCGATTCCTGTTATTGACTCTTTGACAAGGTGTCTGGTATCCAGACTTCTGGGATTACAGAGTCAGACCAAGCAGGTAGCTCTGTGGTCCACGGTTAATGCTTCCCTTTCTTTTCATGGTTTCAACAAATTTACATAATAAATTTGCTCCGGTTTCCGCCTCCCAGGTTGGCTAATCTTATAATTTACGTCACTCGGTTTTCCATTACCTCATAGGGACCCTGCCATTTGGCTAGGAATTTACTTTCCACTGTGGGAACTAGTACCAAAACTCTATCCCCAGGGGCAAAAGTATTGATACTGGCACCCCGGTTATAAATTCTCTGCTGCGCCAACTGCGCCACGGCCAGATGCTCTTTAACCAAGGGCATTACCTGTGCAATTCTGTCCTGCATTTGCGCCACATGCTCGATGACACTTCTATGAGGGGAACTTTCACTTTTCCATGTTTCTTTAGCAATATCTAACAGTCCCCTGGGGTGCCTCCCATATAATCAAAGGGAGAAAATCCAGTTGAGGATTGGGGTACCTCCTGGATAGCAAACATCAAATAGGGGAGAAGACAGTCCCAATTTTTTCCTATCTTTATCTACTAGCTTCCGCAGCATCTGTTTTAAAGTTTTGTTAAAACGTTCTACTAAGCCGTCTGTTTGAGGGTGATACACCGATGTGCGTAGCTGCGTCATGTTAAAAGCAAAATCTATATACTTATTCTTACTTATTCTTCCTATATAGTTATCAAAAATCTGCTCACCTTCAATTATAGAAAAAGCCCTTGAGCCTCTTTGAAAAGAGAACAACAGCATGGCCTTGGCTAATCATAAACTGCAGTTTATTAAATAAGACCACAGGGTGAGGGCAAACATGTTAATCTTAAGGAAAACAGTTTGCAGCTTGTCTGCTTGTTACGAGATAAGGAAGAATAGGACTCAAGGATGAATGAAACAACAACAATCGCAGTGCTGATAAGGGATATTGATCATGTTGGCTGATGTGTAACATTACTATACAATACTATATGTTTTGTTCTGTATAAATATGGGAGCTTCTATGCTGAATGTCAGACTTCTCCTTCAGTGTGCCTTGAGCACGTGTTAACTGATTGTGAGAATCTCCATGCATGAATAAAGAAACTTTGCTTCACTGAACACAAGAGACTCCTGATGCTTCGTGAATAAGGCTAAATGCCTTCCACAAATTGGTCCTTCGAGCCGGAAACGCTCCTCACTGGAAGATCGGACATCAACTGGATGACGGGTCCACAATCACTCACGGACACCGATAAAGACCTCCGGTAATTATCAGACTTCTCCTTCAGTGTGCCTTGAGCACGTGTTAACTGATTGTGAGAATCTCCATGCATGAATAAAGAAACTTTGCTTCACTGAACACAAGGGACTCCTGATGCTTCGTGAATAAGGCTATTGCCTTCCACAGTCACCTTCAAGAGTTTACAAAGCTCTTTAGTCACCTGTACATAAACGGGTTTCCTTGATCAGTAAGTACCTCTTTGGCCACTCCTGCTCGGCTGAAAACTTGGAACAGCTCTCGGCTATGGTTTTAGCAGGGGTATTTCGGAGAGGAATTGCCTCAGGATACAGAGTAGCATAGCCCATTATGACTAGGATATATTGATGGCCCCTAGCTGACTTTAGCAATGGGCCAACTTTATCCATGGCAATCCTCTCAAACAGGATCTCAATGATGGGGAGGGGGAACCAAAGGGCTACGAAAATGTGACATTGGGGCAGACAACTGACATACAGGACAGGAAACCGTATATCTCCACCTTCTTGGTGACCCCTGGCCAATAAAACCTCTGGACTATTCGCTCTCTGGTTTTCTCAGCCCCCAGATTTCCCCCTAGGAGGTGCCCATGGGCCAGATCTAACACCAATTTTCGGTATGGCTTGTGTACCACTAGCTGTTCAATGGCTTTCCCCCCCCCCCACTTTGTGTCACCCGATAGAGTAGGTCTCTTTCAATAATAAAGTATGGGAATGCAACCCTCTCATCTGGGTTCACTAGGTTCCTATAAATTTTTACGGCAATCTCCCGGGCTTTAAACAGTGTGGGGTCTTTCAATTGCTCGGTAACAAAGTTCTCTCTATGTACCTGTAAGTCAGGGAATTCTAGGGTTTGCTGGATTCCCCCCGAAGTTGCCGGTTCTTCCCTAGGATTAATGGTTTCCCCTGCTAGCACAGACAAAGGAAACCCCAGAGTGCCCCCACAATCATCAGAGGACTCCTCAGTAGCTTCATCCTCTGAGGATACCAGCACTGCATAGGGTGGGTGATCCCAGAGCTCCTGGAATTTGGGAAAATCCCTCCCAATGATAGCATCATATAAGTGGGGAACCAACCCCACCTGATGACAGTTTACCTAGGGAGGTTTCAAAAGACACTGAAGTCACAGGATACTCCCGAGTATCCCTTGTATACTCCCTAGTATATTCTCGCTCTCTCCACCCCCATCCCTTGGTTCACTCTTACCCACAGCTGGGGATGGTCTGGTCTTGGGGTGGAAAGTCTGTGAGTACTGAAGGGAGGTGTTTAAGTTCTCGGCAGCCAAGTACCTTTCCACTAGGTCCACCAGCTTATCAGCTGTTTGATGGGTCTTCATGGCTTACCCACTTTTGTATGGAAACGGAGGGATCTTGGGAACCGGTCCATAACTACCCGTTCCACAATTTGTGGTCCTGACAACAGCCCTGGTTGTAGCCACTTCCTTGTTAGATGTATCAGGTCATACATCTGGGATCTGGGAGGTTTTCCTGCTCGATAGGACCAGTTATACACGCGTTGGGCCTAGACAGCCAGGGTGACACCCAGCCATGCCAGTATTTCTGCCTTAAGGCTGACAAAGTCGCTTGCTTCCGACGGCTCTAGGTCATAATAGGCTTTTTGGGACTCTCCAGATAATAGCGGGGCCACTAATCCTGCCCACTGTTCCCTAGGCCAACTTTCCCTATCTGAGTTCTTTCAAATGTGGTCAAAAACACCTCAGGATCATCATCCGCAGTCATTTTTTTCAACAACTGGCTTACCCGAAAAACTGGCCAACGCCCAGAATCACTCTCCGCGTCAGCCTGCTCTCGTAAAGATATCTGCTGTTTTAGGGCATCTAATTGTTGTTAGTAGCTCTGTGCTTGTATTTCCAACAATTCCTTGTGGCAGGCCTCTGCTTTTTCCAGACCTAGCAGCAATTGTTGGTTAATATGCTTTTCCTCCACATTGGCCCGCTGCTAGTTGGCATTGGCCAAAACAAGCTGTATCTCCTCCATGTTGGCCTTCCAAACACCCGCTTATAAAGCTGCCCGCATCCTCCACCATATGTGAGATCGCCCGTAGTAACGGGGGGTGTTTCAAGCAGGAAACGGGGCCAGCAGGTTTTAACTGCATCAAGGGTTTATTTAACTTAACACTATTTCGACACAAAACAGGCAAAATAAAACAAACCGCAAAAAGAAAGCTTGGCCACTAACTCACTGTTAGTTCTCTTAACTAGCAATCCAGCCCAACCCACCGTTGTTCGAGATTCTAAGGCCCTAACCATATATCTTTTGCAACAAAGTCTGTGTCTTTACTCCCAGTTCCCACCTTGGACCTCCTCCCAGCTCACCAGCCAAGACAGAGCCACAGGAATAAGCAGGCTGGGAGTGTATAGAGTTTATATGCCCAGCCTAATTTCCAGGATGCATTTCAGGTGAGACAGTTACACCCGATCATACCCAGGCATCTTTAACTCCCCAACCTGGCCAAAAAGCCTGGTACTTCAAACCCCACCTTCAGGTTAAAAGGAAAACTGACTAAACAGAAAAATACTCTGCGTATAACCTGTATCTGGGGCAAATGTACCTGTCATCCTGGATGAAACCCTGTGATTTATTTGGCCAGCTGTCACAAAATTTAAAACTTTATAAAAACATATGTACAGATTTTTTTTTATTTTTTTATTTTTTTTTTGCATTATTCAAAACTAAAATGTCTGGGCATACACTCATAATACTTATTGGAGCTAGGCCTAGCAAACTATATTCTAGTTTATAATATTTGTCCTAAAGGAATGTTAGGAAATTAGAAACACCTATAAATCCATTCAGATGTAGATTACATTCAATAGCTGTAGATTGCCCCCCTGAGCGGTAACCCTGAGTGTGACTCAGAGTAGAAAAAAAGATGCTGGAAGCGGTAACCCTGAGTCAGGGTACACTCGGGATAGCTAAATCTATAGGAAATGATAGTAAATCGAATCTTGCCTGATCCGCCGGCATCCTCCATTGTCCTTCGCATCTTCGTGATTTTGTGTTTCAAACTTTGTTGCTCATACTATTGTAATATACTGTAAAATAATTTTTTTTTTATGAAAAACAATGTACCACATATAAAACCGGACAAACATTATTCGCCCAGGAGGTTAAAAATAATCATCATAGGTAAAAGTGGTTGGGCCGGATTAAAGTACATTTGTAAGGTTAGTCAATGATAACAGATTAAGGCTGAACTTCTAACAAATACTTTTTGGGTATGTAAAAAAATTTGGCTAAACCATTTGCCAGTAAGGTACAACTGAACAACTCATGTCTATTTTTCTTCATGCTACCCAACAACCTTGAAAGAACCTTCATTTGACGCAAAAGCATGATTGATGACTGAAAGCTACATGAAATCATGCTCAATGTTTGTATTTTTACCTAAAAATGGTGAAAGTGGTGTGAAAATGTGTTTGATTTAAACATTTTTAACAAAAGGCGATTATAATGTCCTCGGCCGCCTCCTCTCCCTTGTCTGAGGACTCTGGCTGCTCAGGATGGGCAGCAGACTCATCCTCCATGGCGGGCTCATCCTCTTCTTCTTGGGGCATGGCCAACAGCATGGATGGCCTCTCCACCATCAGCAGCTGTCATGATAGAGAACGGGCAGTAAAAAAAAAACAACAAAACAAAAAAGAAATGTGAAATGTTAACCCTCCCTGGCCGTATGAAGGCACACTGGGAATGCAGATGCCAGCCTGGCATCGCCAGCTTGCACAGATGCCTGGCCGGCATCGGCAGGAGAAGACACCAGACATCGCTGTAGGATACCGCGGGACTGGGAACAAGGAAGGAGTTTAAACCTCCCTGGAAATTCCACTCCGAGTGTGGCTCGGGGTTACTGCTTTTTGCATTGAAAATCCATCCCGAGTCACACTCTGCAATACCGCCAGGGAGGTTAATAATGTGTGTGTATATACATACAGATACATTAGTATAGATATCTATGTGTATACTATTACTAATAATCTTCATGATTCAACCCCTCTAAGCTAAATCATTTGAAAAACACTAGTCTCCTAGATGTAAACAAACTCTCTTCATCCTGTGAAGCATAAGTGCCAGACATACATACAATCTAGGGCAAAAATATTGGCACCATTGCATTATGTCCGAAAATGCAGCACATGTTCATTTATTTTGTTGCCACTGGAAGAACACTAAAAAGGGGAGAAATACAAAACACTATCTTTGTGAGATGTTCGAATGATGTGCCTTTCTAAAAATCTGTATTTTGGTCTCGTCTACCCACAGGACAGGACTTCTTTTCCCAGAAGGTTTCCACTGTCCTCTGGACAAATTTTTCAGGCTTGCGTGATACTTACACTAATTGGTGCTCTTCAAATGATCTAGCTAGAATTTAGCCTGGTGGGGTCATGAATTATTTTCGTAATAGTATATATACACACACATCTAAATATGTGCATGTACATAGTTCTCACCAGCCCCCTTTTAGTGGGTGGAGCACCCAGCTGCTGTGCCCCCTCTACTGGGCTCTCATCCACAGCTCTAATCCACTGAGAGGACAAGCTGGGCAGGGAGAACAGCACAGCTAGAATGAGATTGGGACACAGGTTGTCCCTCCCCCATTCTATAGCTGTGCTGTGGCTTCTATTGAAAAAAATAAAAACTTCTAAAATCATCAGCACAGTGTGATAGCTGTGTGTGTGTGTGTGTGTGTGTGAGAATGTTGTGCCCGGGCATCCCTCACTGTCAGGAGGAGTCCCATGGCTGTGCTCATGTCATGATTGCAGCTGTGGGAATCATCCTGTCATTGGGATAACCTGTAAAAAAGGTTAAGGTACACAAACACACACACACACATTTATTAAAATACTTTAACAATAAAGCCTCGTCCTATTTTTTTTTTACACATGTTTTAACCCTTTAAGGGGGTTTCACTCATTTCCCAGGGTGCGGTGGTGGAGATCTGGGAGTGTCCTTATTAACCACCTAAGCGTTACACTGAGGTCTAGATTTCTGTACCAAAAGTGATCCACTGTTTTTCATGAAATTTTTTTTTAAATTGTAGACCTG
>NC_092870.1:929227-992468 GCF_032062135.1 Pyxicephalus adspersus | reverse complement strand
AGAGATCGGCGGACGATGATCGATGGAGGACGACGCTGGATGAGCACAGGGGGACCAGGTAAGTAAGCATGTACAAAATCTCGGGCTTAACCATCCTTGCAGTTTTTTTTGCCCGAGCGAAGGTCGGGCTTAACTGCAAGGAGGTTAAAGGGGGCTTCCAAAGTCCTGCTAAAAATGTTTATAAAAGCCCCCATTGTTTTCAATGGAAGCTTTCATGAAAAGCCTAAAAACGCTTGTAAAAGCCTTCATTGAGTTCAATTGGAGCGTTTTCCTGTGATTTAATTTTTTAAATGTTGCGAGCAACCTTTAAGATAAAGCTCATAAACGTGCCTGAAGGATACCTCATAGTGTAGATTAGCCCATTGGAATGCATGGGGATTTCAAACATGTGCTTTAAAAGCCTCAGGTTAAACGCTGAAACTGGAAACAGTCCGTGTAGACTAAGCCTAACACACATCTAAATATGTGTATGCATGGACATACATTATGCATGTACACACATACACATATATGTGTGTCCATGCATAATGTAAGTCCATGCATTGAGAATGCAGGTAGGAAAGAATGGCTCTTTAGGCCAGTGGTCACCAACCTTTTTGGTTCTGCAGACTACTAAAATCACCGGCTCCTGACCGCGCATGCGCAGGGAACCGGTTGTCAATCAAAGGGGAATTTCACACACCTAAGTGGATCAAGCAGCCAGATGACAAGCAGAGCTGGCCTGCGGTATTCACGCCTTATATGGCAATTAGCCAAGTCTTCGTGTGTGTGTGTGAGCTATGGATATATATGCACACACATATACACATCACATTTGGTGCCCGGTTCCCTCATATTTCAATGCCAAAAGTATTATAAAGATTGTAAAGAAAAACATCCAACCAAGGAGAGTTGAAAATACACATCTCACTCTTCCATAGAAATAGGTGTAGGTAAGCTTATGCCTTTAGTCTATGCAGACAAATTGTCCTAAACCCATGAAGTTAAACAAAAGCATCAGACATCCGTCTTGAGGGGGACTCTTCCTTATAAATTGTATGCGTCTGACATCAAACACATCATGTGCCAGACATTTGCATATCAAACGGCAGATGAAGGCACTTAGAAGTGTTTCCCAGATAACAGGACGCCAGTCAACCCTGGATGTGTACAGACATTGCCAGGGCAATAATCATTCAAAACAAAGCAGGAAGCTTTTTAAAACGAATACATAATTCAGTGTAAATTATCTATACAGCCTGTAAATTTTTTTTATTTATTTGCCACCTTGTCTGTAGAGTCTTGTCTCCCTCCCTCTTTCTGTAGAGTCTTGTCTCTCTCCCTCTTTCTAAGGAACACTGTGGAGGGGAATGCTCTCAAGCCCTCTCCATTAGGGTCCTTTTCCTCTTCCTCACACAGACCACCGGTCTGTGTCTCCAGCACAGCCACTCACACAGACCACCTGCCTGTGTCTCCAGCACATCCCACTCACACAGACCACCTGTCTGTGTCTCCAGCACAGCCCTCTCTTTGAATTCCTGGCTCTGTTATATCTCCACCCTCACTGCTTCTTCCTTAATTATCTCCCAATATATATATAATATATTTATTGTGACACCAAGACAAGATTGGAGGTGGAAGGGAGATATATTTGCCCAGGATTCCTCTCCTGTGTGAAGTAGCAGGTGGAAGACTCTCACCTGTGAGATAATTAATGAAGAAGCACTAAGGGTGGGGATATACCATAGAGCCAGGAGCTCAGTCAGTAGCTTAACTTGGAGAGACACAGACAGGGGTCCGTGCGGGCTCAGCTTGGCTTGGAGACACAGACGGTTTTGTCAGTGCAGCTCTATTTGGAGAGAGCTCTATTTGGAGAGACACAGCCAGGTGGACTGTGTGAGAGAGCTCTGCTGAGAGACTCAGAAAGTCGGTCTGGGTGAGTGAGCTCAAAAGTGAGTAGAAGGTTGCTGCAAGCTTGGTTTTGAGCTTACAGAAGCCCTCCAGCTGATAGACAGGGACGTCTAATGTATAGAAAGTGCCGGACAGGTGAGGTTTTCCTTTCCACGCACGTTTTCAGCCTTCCCTTCCACTGGGGTAGCAACTCCTTCCCCAACATGTTAATGAGTATCCTGTTCATCAGGCACAACAGTGATGATTTCTTCCCTCTTTACTTGGCTTCATTTACAAAACTTTTCCCGCATCTTGTGGGAAACAGGAAAACTTTCATTGGCTTCTTTGGACTGTCCTATCTTCTCCGGGATGTCTGGAATAAGCCCCTTCAATTCATCCATTTCCTTCTGAATCTTCTCAGTGAATTCATTTGCAGCTTTTTCCAACTGCTTTTAAAGTAGAGCCGCTCTTTTCTCTAGGACTTCAGTAGACTGTGTGAAGTGAGATATGGCACTATCGTGCTTGCTACTATACTGGTAGGCCAAGCCCCGTTGCAGAGTGCCAACTTCTTCCTCTTTCACTTTTGTCCCTTCATCAGATTCAAAATCTCCTTCCTCAGCCACCATTGGCTCAGCTTCTTCGTCCTGCCCTTCAGGCTGTTCTTTTGTCTCAGCTGAAACAGGATCCCATCCATAAGCTTGGACTTCAATAAAAGGAAACTTTTCCCTAGCCAACACAGGCACACATCCATCAGCTTCCATCTCAGATAACACAGAAGTATCCTTGTCAGTCACTTTCTTCAACTCCAATCTCTGTTAACACAACAATACTTTCTATAGCCTTTACTGCACATGAGACAGGGACACCTATTTCAGCATGCACTTCTTCACCCGAGACCACTGTAATTGGGACATCACCTCTGGATTCCTCAGGTCTCTCACTAGCTGCATCTGAAACAAGACTGGCAATTTTCTCTTCTTTAGACTCATCACCATGTTCCTTATTTTCACTCTCTTGCTGCTTGGCCCATTTCCCCTTATCATAAATCATTTTCTGTACTCCTTGAGCCTGTTCCATATGTTCCTTAACACTTGGCATGACTGCTGATATCCTGTCCTTGTTAATACTTCTACTCATTGCCTTTTCTCTTTTCCTACTACCTCCCCTATGCTTATGTTTACTTCTACTGGCGTTTCTGCAATGGTCATCACTTTTACGTCTATCCCTGTTTCTACTTCTATCTCTACGATTCTTACGTGTGACACTCCTATTCCGGCTATGTCTTACTTGGCGGGTTGGTGATGAACTATTACTGCTAGAAGAGCTGGTACTGTAGTCACTACTGTTACTACTACTGGAGCTCCTTGATTTTCTAGCAGGTCTTTCCTTTACTTCCTTTTTAGGTTCAAGCACAGGTATAGCCTCAAACTTTCCCCTATCACTTTCAATTTCACCGTTCTCTTCCTGTGGAGCTGGGGAAGGACTGCAGCTAACTTTCAAACCAACTCTGTCCTCCTCATTCTCAGTCTCTCTGACGCGGACTCATCTAGGTCTCCGGCCATAACAGAAAATGGAAAAGGGGTGGAGCTATCTGCTGATACCTCAACTACCTCCCCTAGTGGGGAATCCTCTAAGGGTTCTGGGCTTATATCTGATGCTGTCAATATCTGCGGTGCACCTCTTTTTGGTTCCAACTTGGACTCCCATATTTTCCAAAAATGTGGAAAATCTCACTCAAGAATAACCTCATGCATTAGTGCTGGGACTAATCCAACTTTATGAAGCACTGACCCATAGGGAGTTGTAATATAAGCAAGGGTTGTCTGGTATTCACATGTATCCCCATACACACAAGTCACCCTGAATGTGTCAGATTCATTGTCAGAGGGACCTATAAAGCCTGCTTTCACCAGAGTTACTACACTCCCTGAGTCTAGCAGCGCAGTCACACTTTGATCATTAACTTTTAACTCGCACAAATGTTTTTCCGTGAGGTCTGAACCTGCCGCAGTACATACCACTTGTGCAAACATAGACATGCGGTTTTTCATAAAGGCAATGTCACATTGCATAGGTTCAGTAGTTATAGGACAGTTCACTGCAATGTGTCCCAACTCCTTACACCGAAAACATCTTAAAGGCCCTTTGCTTACTCCAAACATATACACCTTGGGCTTTCCTGAGCCCACAGTCTCATTATCTTCTTCATTTAAAGTCTTCACATTTCTCCCAGCTCCCTTACGCCCCAGAACAGTCTTACCAGGAACTCTTGGAATCCGTGGGGTTGAGGGCTGAGAGTTATTTAGAAGATCCTCAGGCGCAGAGTATCGCTTCACCAGATCCACAAGCTGGTCTGCTGTCTTGGGGTCCCCATGACTCACCCACTTCTTTAGGGCTGTGGGTAGCGATCTCAGGAACTTGTCGAGGACCACCAGCTGCACCACGTCAGGGGCTGATAACATCTCTGGTTGTAGCCACTTCCGGGTCAAATGGATGAGATCAAACATCTGCGAACGTGGGGGCTTATCCATTTTATATGTCCACTGATGTACTCCGAGCCAGGATCTTCGACTTAAGTTTATCAAAGTCCTGGGCAGCCTCAGGTTCCAGGTCAAAATAAGCCTTTTGCGCCTCACCTGCAAGAAATGGGGCGAGCAGTCCTGCCCACCGTGCCTTTGGCCATGCCTCCCGCACTGCTGTCCTCTCAAAGGTAGCCAGGTAAGCTTCCACATCATCCTCTGCTGTCATCATTTGCAAAAAGTGACCCACATGGATAGTTGTCTGCTCTTTTCCTGGCTGTATCACTGGAAGACTTGCCACATGCTGCACCACTTCCTGCAAGACTTGATGGTCTTTATTCGTGGCCTCTATCAGGGTGGTTAGCTGTGCAGACAGTAAGCAGTTGGCTTCTTGCTGGGTTGCATTTGTGCGCTGTTGTTCTCTGGTTGCCTCCTGCTGGGCTGCCGCAGACTGTATCAGGGCCTTTACCACTTCATCCATTTTCAGACTTTAATGTGGTGCACTTGTGAGGGGTTAAGCTCAGGATTGCCTTTGCTGGGGTCAAAGGACACTTGTCTGGTTCATCCAATTCAGATCACACACTGAGGTATAAGTGTTAAGCTGACTTGTAGTCAGGTTTATTTGAAGGTTGCAGAAAAAATAACAAAAATAGCAAAAGAAAACCTCGCCTGTCCATCACTTACTATACATCAGACATCCCTGTCTATCAGCTGGAGGGCTTCTCCCTGTCAGCTCAAAACCAAGCTTGCAGCAACCTTCTACCAACTTTTGAGCTCACTCACACCAACTGACTTGAGCTCACTCACCCAGACCGACTTTCTGAGTCTCTCAGCAGAGCTCCTCACAGACCGACTGTCTCCACAGACCGACTGTGTCTCCAAACAGAGCTCTCTCACACAGTCCACCTGGCTATGTCTCTCCAAATAGAGCTGCACTGACACAAACCCCTGTCTGTGTCGCCAAGCTGAGCCCGCACAGACCCCTGTCTGTGTCTCTCCAAGTTAAGCTACTGACTGAGCTCCTGGCTCTATGTTATATCCCCACCCTTAGTGCTTCTTCATTAATTATCTCACAGGTGAGAGTCTTCCACCTGCTACTTCACACAGGAGAGGAATCTTGAGCAAATATACTTCACATAAAAGAGGAATCCTGAGCAAATATATCTCCCTTCCACCTCCAATCTTGCCTTGGTGTCACAATATATAAATAAATACACACACGTCATAACCAGGGGTGAAGTGAGGTGGGAACGCTGTGCCCTCCCTTTTTTCAGCAATGGGCATGTGTCCCCACTCTTATTTTACAAAGAATTCTTTGGTGGTCTTTGGCTCTGGCCGGGCCGCCCCCACATAGGTAATATATTTGTTCAGCCCTGGAAATTCAGTTGATTTAAAATGAAAAATCCATTTTGTTTCAATTTGTAATAAATTATTGTATATATCATCAATTTCCATCCGTAATATCCTTTACATGCTCATAAATACGTCTCTTATAGGACCTCTTTGTTTTGCCTACATAAAAGGCCTTACATGGACATTGCATCAGATAAACAATAATGGTCTCACAATTTACAAAATGTTTCATCTTGAATTTTGTTCCATTTGGTAAGAACACAGTTTGTGTGGGAGGTAAGTATTTACATCGTCTACATTTTCCACATAGAAAAGTACCTCTGGGTTCATCCCTACAAGGATCAAAACTTTTCCCACCTATGTAATGACTATATGAATAGGCATACAAGCATATTTTTGATATACGGACATCTTCTAAATACAATCTGTGGACTTCTACGTAAGAAGGAAAATAATTTATAGACTGCATGTTTTATTTTTAGTCTCCATTTTGTAGAACTATCCATGGGAAATATAAAAAGTAATCTGCTTTATTGTGGGGAGTGTGTGAACATCTTGTAGGACTAGTGGAGTTTCTCTTTGTTATTAAGAACAAAGGCTATGGTCACCTGGGGAGATGTGAAGAGATTCCCAGGATATCAAGGCCATAAATTGTTTAGGAACATCAATCACTCAGGATTCCTGGATAGTCAGTAATCACTTCAAACCTTTAATTACCTTTATTACTTTGTATAAATAATAACTTTTCTGAATAAATCAGAACAGCAATTCTTTATGAACTGGTGTTTTTGTCTGTTCTCTGACAATCGTAATATTAACCTAACAGCTGACGTTTCTTTAAGAAATAGATACATTTTTCTTTGACATTTGGTGCCGAAACTTCTAAGATGGACGGATGACGATTGGACCAGCGCCTCAGTAACTGCATTGGAGCAATTGGAACATGCCTAGCCGGCAGGTAAAGCCTATTTAGCTTATCGGGGTTCTTCCCTTGCTACACACTCCTAAGTTACATTGCCTGGCCTGGTGAGTCACAAGCTCCATCACTCGAACCTCAACTGTTAGGAGATGTGTACACATGTGTGTGAGATGTTTACATGTGTGTGAGATCTGTATGTGTAATTTGTACCTGAGTGGGTAATCAGTCTAAATGTCCTTAATGCTTTCCTCTTAACTAACCTGGTTGCCCAGAGTGAGGTTGGCTCAATCCTCACAACTGTGGTTGTCTCGGACAAGCAGTAACGTGACCTATGGCTGCGTTTTGGTAAACAGTCCTGACTCACAGGGCGCAGTGGGCACTGCAGCCAAAATGGTAGACTAATATCAGCTTTGTAACTTGTTATACATAAATGCCTTTAGATTCATTGTCTGCTTAGACTGTTAGCCTATATGAAGATGATAATGTGTTGGGTGATATTCTGTACAATCGTATAATAGCCGATATGATAATGATAATGCGTTGAGTGATATTCTGTACAATTGTATATTAGCCAATATGAAGGTGATAATGTGTTGGGTGATTGTGTAGTCTCATTGTAAAAGTAGCCTAGGACCACTTTACTATATGTGTAAAACTCAGTATCGTGGATCTCCATGTTTATTTCTGATGTAATCAGTTCAGCTAGTTCGACAGCTAGCACAGCAGCACAAAGTTCTAGCCTGGGTACTGTATGCTCCGGAAGTGGGGCATGTTTTGCTTTGCCTACTAATATTTGATGTCCACAGTTTTAAGATAAGCTACAGCAGCAATTGCTTGACAGAAGCATCAGAGAATACACAAAGTCTTTGTCTTTTTACTTTTGTGGATGGCACAGGATGTGGAACATGGAGGTTAGATAAAGCTGTTGGGGAGTTTTTCCACTCTATCCAAAGATTCCTTTTTTCAGTGGGGAGTGGGTCGTCCCAATTTAATGTCTCCTGAGTTAAGTCTCTAAGTAGCGCTTCACCCTGAATTGTTACAGGAGCCGTGAATCCTAAGGGATTATAAAGGCTGTTTATGGCAGATAGGAAACCTCTGCGGGTAAAGGGTTTCTCTTCCCTACTAACTTGGAAGGTAAGTGTGTCAGATTTCAGATCCCAGAGAAGACCAAGGCTACGCTGCGTAGGAAGAGGATCAGTCCCCATGTCTAAACTCCGCAGATCATTTGAGTGGTCTTGAGAGGGAAACGCTTCTATCAGCTCCTTACTGTTAGAGGCTATCTTGTGGAGTCTCAGGTTTGAGAATGCAAGCATCTGTTGAGCTCTCTTAGGGAGACTTATTGCATCCTCATTTGTGGGTAGTGATTTCAAACAGTCATCTACATAAAAGTCCTTTTGTACGAATTGTCTGACGTCTGAGACCTATTCTGCCTCACCCTCTTTAGCAGAGTGTCAGAGACCATAAATGGCAACTGCAGGGGAAAGGCTCTTACCAAATATATGCACTCTCATGTACTCTGTGATACCTTGTGAGGGGTCATGGTCTGTAAACCAAAGAAATCTCAGAAAGTTTCTGTGTTCCTCTTTAACAAGAAAACAATAGAACATCTGTTGAATGTCAGCCATGAAGACAACAGAGTCTTTGCGAAAACGAAGAAGTACTCCCAAGACTGGACCTTATTTAGGTCTGGACCTGAGAGAAGGACATCGTTTAAGGAAACACCCTCCTGTTTGGCACTAGAGTCAAACACTACCCTAATTCGGCTTGGTTTCTTTGGGTGGTAAACTCCAAATATAAGTAGATACCAACATTCCTCTGAGTCTTTAGGGGGGGGCTACTTCAGCATGACCATTCTCAAATATTTTTTCCATGAAAGTAAAGAAGTGATCTTCCATCGCTGGCCTTTTCTGAAGGTTACATCTGAGAGAAACAAAACGTCTGTAGACTTGCTCTCTATTGTTTGGCAAACATTGTCTTTGAGGTCTAAAAAGAAGAGGTGCAACCCAGCTGTTGGTCTATTCCTTGGTAATTTCGCGTTGCATGGTCTCTAAGAATACTCTGTCTTCATGGGACATTGCTACCTGATTATCCTCCTTGGTTCTTTGAAACACTGAGCACCCTATATGGTATAGCATGCTATAGATAGAAGTTGGTTTGTGCATACTTCCCAAGCATACATCTCCTATTATGACCTATCCTAGGTCATGTCTTTGGGCATAAGGAGCATAGTGAATCAGTTCTCTGGCTTTATGGACTCGTAAGATGTCTCTCCCAAGGAGTAGGATTATCTGAGCCTGAGGATCAAGTTCTGGTAAGAGATGGGCTATACGCTTCAAATGAGGGTGATGCATAGCTACATCTGGTGTAGGGATTTTATGTCTGTTATCCGGGATCTGATTACATTCAGTTATAGTTGGTAAGAGAAGGCACATCTTACCATCTATTGACTCAATTTGGTAACCACTAGCTCTTCTTCCCGCTGTCTCTACAGTGCCTGCACAAGTCTTTAGGGAATAAGGAGTGCTGGGTTTGTTAATGTTGAAAATTTCAAAGAAAGTAGATTTAGCGAAGGATGCATTACTTTGGTCATCTAGAATGGCAAACCTCAGTACATTGTGAGGTAACTGTTGGTGTATCAGCCTCAAAGTCCCTTTCCTCCCTGCCATGCTCTCTGGAATTGTCGCCCTGTTGGAAGGTAAAGCTGTGTTATGATCTGTGCTGTTGCATTCTGTGCATTTTACACTGACCTTACAGTCCTTGGCAATGTGGGATGTTGATGAGCAGCACTTGTAGCAGATGCGGTTCTCCTTGAGGAAGGCTTTGCGGTTTCTTATGAACTTTTCTCTAAAGGCTCTGCATTTCAGAAGAGGATGTGGCTTCTTGTGTAGGGGGCACTGCTTACCAGAATCCTTGACTGTTTCCTCTAGGTGAGAGGAGCTGGAATACCTGAAAGAAGCTGCAGTAGAAACATTAGTTTTGTGCACTGCCACTGGTACTTTGTGGGGTCTGAGACCAGGGGGAGTCACACAAGACAGTGATAAATCAAAACTAGGATCATTTCGAATTTTAGCTTCTCGTTTTACAAAGTCCACGAACACACTGAAAAGGGGAAATGCCACAATATGCTTTTGTTTGTACTTGTACAACCCATGTGTAACCCACTTCTCTTGCAGGTTGTAGGGAAGCTTCTGTACAATAGGGTTAACACCTCTGGCAGTGTCCAAGAAAGCAAGCCCAGGTAAATCTCCTTCAGCTTTGGCAACCTGTAGTTCTATTCATAAATCACTTAGATCTCTGAGTTTCTGATAACCTTTGCTTTCTAGAAAAGTTATCAATTCTTTTAAACAGTGCATTCTCTATCGCTTCTGCTGAACCATAACATTCATCAAGTCTATCCCAGATCATTTTTAAGCCGGTCTCTGGGTAATTTATGTTAATGTCTCTAATTCTTTTAGCAGGTTCAGATAGTCATTTCCAAGCCATTTAACTAGAAGTTCAATCTCTCACTACATGACAGACTCAAGTCTCTTGTAATATTATAAAAGGAGGATCGCCATGCTGTGTAGTTTTAAGGGCAATCACTGAACTTCACCAGTCCTTTATTAAGTAGCGCTTGCCGAGTAAAGAACCTGGCAAGGTCTATTGTTGCTTGGTTACAGCCAGGATTGGTTGGAGGTGTGATACTATGGGTGAGTATGCGCTGCGCATTCATACGTGTGCAAAGAGGTTGGCTTGAGCTTTCTCATATGGCTCGTGGCCTCTTGTTTGCAAAACTAAGGTCTGAGGTTGACTCCTTTTGCTTGGTATGTCTGTTCTGTCTCATGAATGACATCTTTGGCTTCTAGAGATAGATCAGCATTGCTGTTTGGTTTGGAGTGTTGGCGGGCATACTCAGAAGTGCGCTGTACAGGATCTTGTTGGTCGAGTTCTGTGCCAAACACACTGGTATGTTTTTCACTTACTGAGTATTCTACTGCTTCCAGGAACTTTGCCTCAGCTATGGCGGCTGCTGCTTCCTTTTCTGTAGCAAGCTTCTCCAGGTTTGCTTCTATGTGGGCTTTCTCCACTCCCAGGTTTGCTTCCATGCGCGCTTTCTCGGCTTCCAGGTTTGCTTCCATGCCCACTTTCTCAGCTTCTTGCTTTGCCTTTTTTCAATTTCAGTTGCATTTCTTCTTCTGCAAAGGCAGTTCGCGCTTTCGCTGCTTCGGCTTTTGCCTGGGCAATGGCAGCCGCATTGCTAACACAAGAGAACTTGGAGGAACCGACTTTTGATCTTGTTTTGCACCTCAATACCGGGCTTCGTGACATGGTGTTGGTGTGCAGAAGGCTGTGCTGGCAGAGCAATCAGTGTACAATCAAATGTATTTCACTTGCTTGGAGCAGCTATCCACTTGCAGCACTTGACTGTATAGAAGTCGCTGTGGTGACCGTATGCAACTATTTGTGTGGACAGTAGCAGACTTCTGTGTAGTCAGATATGGCCCTCTTGCTTTAAGTTTTGCCATTTACGGTCTTGTTCTTGCAGCATGTACCCCTGGGGTCTATATGCAGCTCAACAGGCAGATAACACCACTCTACTAGTCAATAAAATTAGAGTTGTGTGAAAATCTGTAGCTTTATTAACCGGACGTAGAAATGGGCAAACTAAAGAAAGATATGAACAAAACATACTGTAAGAACATTACCTAAGATGATCATACAACATACATTGCATAAGGAATACAATCTGGTAGCATATAACAATAACTGTAGCCCCTAGCAATACCTGAGCACATATAACTAACACATACTTTCTATCATCTGCTTCAACACAGTAAACAGTTTTGAATAAACATTAGATAATCCTCTTACTGGCAATGCCTTTATATGAGAGCACACACTAGGCAACTGCTTCTTCCATGAAGTTTAGAGTAAAATGTCAGCTTATATCTTCTTCTTCCAATAAGTCTCAGCTCAAGCAGGAAATTACGTCACAGAACTACAATAGGTCACTAATAGTAAATAGCTGATTGAAGTATGTACTCTGACTGAGGTAGGAGAGATACTGTCTGAACAGATATATAATATGCATTTGGCATAGCATAAGACTATAGTCCCTACATGACATTTACAGGTAAGCCAATTAGAAATGCCTAATTAATGGGAAAGCTTCTTGCAGCCCTATCTATAACTTCCTGAGGTAACTATAGTAAAGGTGCAGGCCCATACAAAGCTTCAGACTCCAGAAGCACAAGGTAATGCAAAGGCAGATGGGAGAGCCAAAGAAGCTGCTCTCCTGCCAATAGTACCTATAAGAACCATGTTATCTAACATCATAGATAATAAAGGGCCAGTGAACTTGGAAGTCCTAGCGAAAATACAGGAACAGGCCTTGGAGGTGGAAAAGAAAAATGGATGAAGCTGGGGGCGAAGAAAGACAAAAAAAATGTCTGGTGGCATGGTCAGAACCATTGCTTGCCCCAATCATTGTACCCCATGATAGCTCATCTTTTGCATGGAATTGCTCACTTACGTAAAAATGCAATGTTTTTGCATCTTCCAGTAAGGAAGTACTGGATCGTTCCTGGATTTACAGCCTTGCTGCAAGATATAAGATTTTTTGCCTTACCTGTTCATGCCATAAACCTGACCGAGTAGTAAAGACCCCTAGTATACATTCACCTAGACCAGAGTACCCCTTCTACCCATGTGCTTCAAGTAGATGTTATACAGCTTCCAAAAGTGGGAACATTTGATTATGTGCTTGTGTGTGTTTAGACATGTTTTCTGGATGGCCTGATGCCTTGCTGGTAGCTAAAGTTGCTGCTTAAACAGCAGCAAGGAAATGAATTGAGTTTGTCTGCAGATTTGGGGCCCTAAGGCAATAGAGTCAGAAAAAGGATCCCATTTCAATAGGGATGTCCTATCAGAAATAATGAATGCATTAAATGTTACATTTAAAATTATTAAATATTATAAATCTCCCACACACCATATCATCTCAAAGTATTGGAAAGGTGGAGAAACTTAATGGTATCATCAAAAATAGGACTGCCAAAATTGCTGCTGATGTTTAGAAACCTTGGGTTGAATGACTGCCTATTGTATTGTAATAAACATAAACAACACCTAGAGGAAATTATAGGTTCTCACCTTACGAACTACCTGTAGTACTTGGGATGGGCCCTAGAACAGGACTGTACATGATATTACAGGTTATGTGGCTAAAATTTTTAAATGTCTAAAAAAGGTAGAAATGTCTAAAAAAGGTATGTGTTAGGTTTGGATCTTGAATAGAATCAAACTAGATTCCAACAGTTTAAACCAGGAGATTGGGTGGTGATAAAAAGTAACACAAAATGAACCTTGGAACCCAGGTTGAATGGTCCCTACCAAGTTCAACTGACTACACCTACATCTGTCAAACTCAACAGCAGAGACAACTGAATACACGTTTCTCACTGCAAGAAAGTGACTGTCGAGGATCAGGCATGAAACATGTGCAGTATATATGTACAGGATATGTGTTGTCTGCTAGTGGTGAGGGGCTGGGATGAGATGGGTCCAGAGTACTCCTTTTTTTTGGACAATATGGGGTACAAACACATGGTCCAAGTAACCAAGCAGTATGATTGGAATGTATCATGGTTATCCTGGTTAAATCCAGATAACTGGTTTAGGGAAACAGAGATTTGAGGATTAGAGAGGGACTCTCTAATCTAATATAGGAACAAGATACCCACCTAGTTCGCCGACCTCCAGATGCTGAATGGTTTTGCCCTGCCCAGGGCGTCCAAAACGGGCACCATGCCTAAAGTAGGTGTTTGTAAGGTCCGTAGAATGACCAAAAGGGGGGAATGAAAAGGAAAATAATTTATCATAGACTCTATGTTGTTTTATTTTTAGTGTCCATTTTGTAGAAGAACTATCCATGGGAAATATAATAAGTAATCTGCTTTATTGCGGGGGGTGTGTGAACATCCTGTAGGATTAGGGGAGTTTCTCTTTGTTAATAAGAACAAAGGGCCTGGTCACCTGGGAAGGTGTGAAGAGATTCCCAGGATATCAAGGCCATGAATTGTTTAGGAACATCAATCACTCAGGATTCCTGAATAGTCACTTATCACTTCAAACCTTTAATTACCTTACTGTACCACCTACTTTACTTTGTATAAATAATACCAACTTTTCTGAATAAATCAGAACAGCAATTCTTTATGAAATGGTATCTGTGTCTGTTCTCTGACGATCGTAATATTAAGCTAACAGCTGACGTTTCTTTAAGAAATGGTTCATTTTTTCCTTCACACACGTATTTCCTGTCACGCTTGGGAAGACAGGGCCACTAGGCTTGCACAAGCCCTGAGTCTAAGCGGTAACCAAGTCTTCTCCAGAGCCTCTAGTGGTGAGAATGTTGCGCTGCTAGTTACCGCCAGGTTGCGGTCCTTGGGCACACCAGGGTGGGCAGGAAGATACACGGTACCAAATCACTAAGCAGAAGAATTGCTAAGGAAGGCCGGGGTCAAAGAAGGCAGCAAGCAAGAGAGGTCAGGTCACAAGCCAGGGGTCAAATACTATGGATTGAGGAAATAGACACCAGTGATACAGGGCCACTGCAGACACAGGGAACACAGGAGACACTGGAAGCAACAGGAGGCACAGGTGACACAGGAATATCCACAGACAGAGGAACACTGGAACACCACAAGGGAATTGGCTGAAAACAACAGACTGGGCAACAAGGGGTTAACACAGGAGCTGTAGAGAGAAAACACTGAGTTAAGCAACATGAGTACAGGAACTAGCTCTGCAAGCTTAGGGCTCGGCCTTAGTAGAGACACCTTGCACAAACGCTGAGTGCTGTGTCTGAGCTAGCTATATGGCCAAGGATGGTTAAGAGGTTATTTTCTGAATAGCCGGTGGGTTGGGCGAAAATGACAAAGCTTGGTAGCGTAGGCACGCCCAGAGTCAGTACTGCCTGCATGCGCAGGAGAGCGACGCCTGTGCTTTAGTAAGAAAGAGGTAAGTGTGACATTACCCTTATATGGGGCATCCCCACCCGCCAAGGTCCAGGTTTCAGAGAGAAGCAAAGAAACCTCTTGGTAAGAAGAGGTGCAGACACATCTGTAGCTGGAACCCACAATCTCTCCCCAGGACCGAAACCAGTCAATTAGGTACATAGTTAAATAGTAGGTTAGGCCGAAAGAAGACATAAGTCCATCAAATTCAACCACTAGGGAAATAAACATATCCCAGATATAAAACCCTATAAGACAGTCGGTTGGAGAAAGGAAAAAAAAACCCTGGTACAATTTGCTTCAACAGGGGAAATAAATTCCTTCCTGATTCCATGAGGCAATCGGCTCTTCCCTGGATCAACAGTCTGTTATCTTTACTTTAAATTCTTAATACCCAGTTATATTCTGTGCTTCTAGAAAAACAATCCAGCTTTTTCTTAAAGTAATCTATAGTAGTTGCTGAAACTACTTCTTGAGGGAGCCGATTCCACATTTTCACAGACCTTACAGTGAAGAATCCCCTCCTTATACGGAGCTTAAACTTCTTTTCCTCCAGACGCAAAGAGTGCCCTCTTGTTCTTTGTAATGATCTCAAAGTGAATAATTGGGAAGAGAGTTCTCTATATGAACCATTTATATATTTATACAGGGTGGTCATATCCCCCTTAAACGTCTCTTCTCAAGGGAGAATAGGTTCGGTTCAGCTAATCTCCTCATGGCTGAGCTCCTCCATTCCTTTTATTAGTTTGGTTGCCCTTCTCTGCACTCTCTCTCCAATTCCACAATGTCCTTTTTGTGAACTGGTGCCCAAAACTTGACTGCATATTCCAGATGTGGTCTGACCAATGTTTTGTACAGGGGCAGGATTATGCATCCATCTCTGAAGTCTATTCCTCTTTTAATACAAGAAATTACTTTACTAGCTTTAGATATTATATGTATTTAGAAAGTATATGATCTACTAGAACCCCCAGATCCTTTTCAATTTCTGACTCCCCCAAATATATTCCCCCTAGACAGTATGAAGCATGCATGTTGTTAGCCCCCAAGTGCATAACTTTACATTTATCTATATTAAATGCCATTTGCCACTTGGCTGCCCAATTAAACAGTACATCCAGGTCTGCTTGTAGCTTATAGACATCCTGTATGGACTTAATTCCATTACATAGTTTGGTGTCATCTGCAAACACAGAAATGGTGCTTTTAATCCCAAACTATATATCATTTATAAAGCTGTTAAACGGTAAAGGTCCCAACACTGAACCCTGGGGTACACCACAATAAACCTTAGACCATTCAGAGTATTAATTACAACTCTCTGTATGTGGTCTTTAGGCCAGTTCCCTATCCATTTACAGATTGACTTTTATAAACCTTTTGACTCTAACTTGCATGTTGGTCTGTGGGGTACGGTGTCAAATGCTTTAGCAAAGTCCAAGTACACTATAACAACTACTATTCCACTGTCTAGCGGTTTACTTCCACATAAAAAGAGAGTAAATTTGTTTGACAACTTTGTTTTTTTTCGAAACCATGCAATCACTTATAATATTATATTCTAGCAGTAACTCCTCTATGTGGTTCTTTATCAAACTCTCTAGGATCTTTCCAACTATGGACAATAAACTAACAGGTCTGTAGTTACCTGGTAATGACTTTGCTCCCTTTTTGAAAATAAGAACCACATTGGCCTTACACCAATCCATCGGTACCATGCCAGTGACTAAGGAGTCTCTAAGAATTAGAAATAACGGCTTTAAAAAAACAGAGCTCAGCTCTTTGAAGACACATGGATGTAATCCATCTGGTTTTGGTGCTTTGTCGGCCTTAATTTTGCCCAACTGGTTTTCAATCAGAACAATTTTGAGTCATTGTGACTCATTTAAGGCAGTGGCATTGCTATTATGAATTTGGACTTGTGCTCTGCCATTTTTCTTTTTGTGCACAGAGCTAAAACAAAAAGTGTTTAGTAAATCTGCCTTTTCTTTATCCCCAGTTACCAACCCAGAGACATCCTTTAACCCCCCTAGCGGTATTCCCGGGTGGGAAAAATTGCAAAAAGCGGGTAAACCCTTACCTTATCCCCGCGCTCCAGCGGTGATCTCACGATCCCGCTGTGATGGCAGGGCGCTTCTCCGTCGGGGTGCGTGGCCGGGCGGGAAATTTAAAAGCAGATTACGGAGTAATCTGCTTTTAAATAATTTTTTTTGCCAACATGTGTGCTGCTCTGTGCTAACTTTTTAAATTTTTTTTTATGCCAACATGTATGCTGCCCTGTGTTTGCTAACTTTTTGAAATTTTTTGCTATTTTTTTTCCAACATGTGTGCTGCTCTGTCTTTGCTAAATGTGTGAAATTTTTTGCTAATTTTTTTTGCCAACATGTGTGCTGCTCTGTCTTTGGTAACTTTTTAAAATTTTTTGCTAACTTTTTCTTTTTGCCAACATGTGTGCTGCTCTGTGCTAACTTTTTAAATTTTGTTATGCCACAATGAAATTTTTTGCTTTTTTTTATGCAAACATATATACTGCTCTTTGTTTGCTAACATATTACCTTCACACTATAAAAGCACATATCCGAAAATTCATTTTTTATTTTGTTTTATGCAGGTACTGGACAACAACAAGGTGCTCCACACCTGAGGTTTGCAAGAAGCAGAAAATGGGAACCTGTGACCAAGGATGACATTTGGCTGTTTTTGGGCTTCGTGGTTTGCTGCTCAAAGACCGATGACAGAGGAAGGAAGAAACGCAAAGAAACCAGGTTCTACTGTCCTGACTGTGATGTTGGGCTTTGTGCAGCACCCTGCTTCAAAATCTACCACACCTGGGATGTCTACTAAAAAAGTAAATGTTGTTTTTTTTTTTCTAAAATCTGCTTATAATTTATATTATTATTTATCAATAATATTACACCCTTGTTTGGAAAATTTCAGTAAGAAATTTTTGATAAAAAATTTTTTTTTGATAAATTAAATTGTTGTGGTCTAATATTTCATTATTTTTTATAATAATGATTTATAATTATGTATTTTATAATTTATGATTCTAATATAATAAAATAAATATAATTATCATACCCGGGAGTTAATCCTAAGAATTACAGGCCCACAATATAAACAAAAATTTCTACGCAAAAAAAATAGGATCACTTTTTGCATCAAAAAATGACAGAATTAGAACGCTAGGGGGGTTAAGGGGCCTACATGCTCAGGTCTGATCTTTTTGCTATTAATATATTTTAAAACTTTTGGAGGGTTCGCCTTACTTTCCTTTGCAATCTGTCTTTCATTTTGAAGTTTTGCACATTTTATCCCCCTTTTACATCTTTTGTTATATTCTTAATAGTTTTCAAGCGATGAAGGTGATCCTTGATTTTTATCTTTTTGGAATGCCTTTTTCTTGTTCCTTATGGCTTTTTTAACATCAGCTGTGAGCCACATGGGTTTTAATTTTAGCCTCTTAAACTTATTACCCATTGGAATATATTTTTCAGTGTACTTTTGTAGAACAGACCTGAAACATTCCAATTTCTGCTCTGTGTTCTTTGAGGACAATGTTGTCACCCAGTCCAAGTCACAGAGAGCCACCTTTTTATTATTGGAAAATTTTCTCTCCTAAAATTCAATGTTTTTATTGTTCCTGTTTTTGCTTCCTGTTTACAACTTACATTAAATGAAATGATATTATGGTCACTGCTACCCAGATTCTCTTTTATATGCACATTTGTTATAAGCTCTGCATTGTTAGAAAGAACTAGGTCCAGCAGAGTATCATTTCCAGTTGGGGTTTCTCTAAACTGTACCATAAAATTATCTTGTAAATAAATTCACAAATTTCCTCCCTTTTGCTGTTCCTGTAGTTGAAATCTCCCATGAATTAAACACTTCCACTTTTTGCTGCTTTTTCTATCCGTGCTGTTAGTTGATTTTCTATTTCTTCCTTAGCACTAGGGGGGGCTATAGCAGACAGACAGACACCATCACCCTTTCGTTTGTCTTTACGAAAGAGTATAACCAGGAATATTGATAGCCCAGTCATGTGAAGAACAAAGCCAGGATTCAGCAATGCCAACTAAGTCATAATGTTCCTCACTCATTAAGGCTTCCAACTCCCCTATTTTGTTTGCCAGACTTCTAGCATTGGTGAACAGACTCTTTAAATCATTGCTGCATTTACCAACATTGTTTGCCTAATCCTTTTGTTTTTCAGTACAACTAGTACTGCACAATCCAATGTTTGTTTGTAACATGGGAAGCTCCATACATTTATCCATTACCTTCCCCCCTTCTATCCCCAATCCACCCTCCACTAGTGGCTGACCCCTGACTAACCTTTCTGCCACCTTATTTAACTGTCCCACCCCCTCTGTCCTTGTTTAAAAATCCCTTCACCATTCCCCTAAATCTTTCCCTTAGCACAGCAGACCCCCCTTTCATTTAGGCGCAAACCATCTCTGGCATACAGGTTGTACCCAAATGGACCAGGACAGCTGGGTCATGCCCAGCCACTCCCAGTAATTTGTCCACTCGGTCCACCACACGCCGAACCCTGGCACCTGGGATACAGCAAACCATTCACTCTTTTCCTTCCTGCATTTCCCTCCCCACCCCTACTAGATGGGCTGCTCTCCCGGCTGTTAGGGGTAGCAGTAACATCTAGAGTTGCCACCACTGGGTCTGCCACCTGCACATCTTCACATAACTTTGCAAATATGTTAGGGTGCTCAAACACAGGGCTGGCCTTCCTTTTCTGGGTGCCCCTACCACTCCCTCTAACTACAGTAACCCAACTCCCTACATGTTCATCCTGATTACCCTTTCAACCCTCCACATCTAAGCCATTAACTACCTGCTGAGTGAGCAGGAGACCCTTCTCAAGGTGATCAACTAATAACAGTGTTGCAATGGGCTTCTCCAGCGCTCTAAAGTGAGATACCAAGAGGGCGACTTGCTCACATCTGTCACAGCGGTATTCAC
The DNA here is from genome assembly GCF_032062135.1 of Pyxicephalus adspersus. Lineage (NCBI taxonomy): Eukaryota > Metazoa > Chordata > Amphibia > Anura > Pyxicephalidae > Pyxicephalus > Pyxicephalus adspersus. Next base: position 972,831 of record NC_092870.1, on the reverse strand, counting down.
CTGCTCCATTTGTGAATACATATGGCAGACTGTGCACTGAAACCTTCCACCTTGCTACCACTCATTTTCACAGTTACAATGTTCATTTAAAAGAAGTTTACTTAGTTTGTGGTTACTATAAGGATTTAACTGCTTTTGTTGTTAAACTCCAGTGAGGCCCACAGCAAAGGACTAAGCGTAGGGCCTGCATGATAGGGTGTGAGGGCAGCCCCAGCAGGTTCTGTAAGGGTTAATATGAGAGGAGGAGATGGGGGGTGGGATTAGCTAAGGGTCGGGTCGGAAGTGAGGAGGGAGGAGAATAGAGGGATTAAGTAGAAGGTCCGTAGGAAGTGAGGGACAGTTTTTTGCGGGAAGAAAATTTGTAGGTAGGTGACCTCATCACCGAATCTTTTGACGCTCTGATGTGCACAAGCTTAGGGCTGTGGTGGCCTCACAGGGTGAGACCTGGTTGCAAGAGAGGGTAGCCAAGGCAATAGGGGGGCTGCTAGTGGGCCCCCCAGTAGTTAGATTAGGGGGGGTGTGGCCTCGGAGGCATGGGCCTCCAGTGCGCCTGAGCCCAAAAGCATTTGCCAGTGCTCAGCGCCATAATGGGAGCCCCCAGAGGGACCCTTCTAACTTGCAGGCTGGGCACCGCATGGTCCAGGCCGGGCAGAGGTTAGGGAGGAATCCCCTATGACGGCGGAGCTCTGGAGAGGGGGCTGCAGCTGCCAGGGAGCTCATTCCCCATTCTCCAGCAGGTAAGGCCTTGAGAGGATGAGAGGAGAGGCCTCACCTGAAGCTGGGCCCCCTCCTTCTCCGGGGACCCGGCAGAGATCAGTTAGAAAGTGCTAAAGGGGTGAGATTTGATTGTGGGCGGCTGGAAGCCCGTGGGGACAGGGTGCAAAGGGGGGTCTGAGTTTCCGGTTGGGGGGGTGGAGAGCAGTGCGCCAGCAGGGGGCAAGGGATCTTTGGACAGGGCGGCAATGGCGGACGGCATGGGGGATGAGGCAAGAGGGCAAGTACAAGTCTGCTTCGAGGGACCCTTGGGATGTCCGCGAGTGCATTTTAAAAGGTGGATATTTTTTCTCTTTTACCTTTGGAGCATTTCAATATGGATAGGACTGTGAGGGAGGGGCGCAAAGAAGACAAAGGACAACACAGACCATGCTTGATTCTGAGCACCTTTTTTAATTGATTGCAGGCATTTAGCATTCTGGCGAGTGTCCTTGGGGAGCGTCAGCCAGGGCTGTGTGTGGGACTGTTCTGCTATTTAGATACCATTAGGGAGGCGTACAGGCTTTATGAGGGCACGGCGTGGTTGCGGTACGATGAACAATTCCGTCAGAGGAAGGCAGTGCGGCCGTTATTGAGGTAGGACCACAAAGACATTGGTCTTTGGATGTGGATTATGTCATTTAGGAGGCCCGGTAGCACGCAGTTTTTTCAGAGGGGGGCCGGTGGCAACAGGTGGTTGGGTTGCCGTCCAGAAAGAAAAAGGGAGTGTGCTGGTTGTACAACGAGGGCACATGTAAATTCGGCGGAAGCTGACGCTTTTGCCACAAGTGTTCCGGATGCGGAGGTAGTCATGGGCTTTCCCAGTGTTTCAAGCATGGCACAGGTAGGATAGTGATGGCAGTGGAAAAGGGAATGACTCATCGCAACATCGTGAACATAGCAAGGGATGCGCCCCTTCTTAAGTAAGTATCCTGACCGAGCGGTGGCTAGGGTACATGAGGTGGGTTTTGCAGAGGAGTTTAGGATTCCCTGTGCCTTGAGTGTGATTCTAGAGGAGCCCAGGAATTTAGGATAGGTTTTGAGGTATTCTGCGGTGTTGACGGAGAAATTGGCCAAAGAGGTGGGTTTGGGTAGGATGAGTGGGCCTTTCCGGGTGCTGCCACTGGAGGGTTTGATGGTGTCTCTGTTGGGCTTGGTTCCCAAAAAGGAGCTGGGTAAGTTTCGGATGATCCATCATTTATCGTTCCTGCCGGGGGGTTCGGGGAATGATAGCATCGATCCGGAATTGTGTACAGTGGCATACACATCCCTGCATGCCACCATGCAAGTGGGTGCGGCACTATGGAAAGGGGGCTTTGATGGCCAAGGCGGACATTGAAGGTTGTTGCCGGTGCACCTGGAGTGCATAGGTTTTTTAGGTGTGTAATGCAAATATTTGAAATTTGTGATTAAACGTAGAAGAGCCAGAACAAGATGTTTTGTGCACCAGCACTGTTGCTGTGGTCTGTGGTGCCGGAAGCGTTAGGAAGGTAGACGATATTGCTAGTTTGCATCATGAAGTGGATGACATTAATGCCAACCCTCAATCTTATAATACTTGAAAAATTAGGTGATTAGGTGAATAGCTGAAAAATTAGGCAAAGGCAATGGTACCTATCAGTGTGGCAGTACCGGGGGGTTTTCATCTGCAGTTTGTTGGCCTCCCGAAAGTAGCAGAAATGTAAAGTAAATGCTAGCTGGCACAATGGCAGGCATGACACTGGCGATGAATGCCACCCCTGGACGTTATGATAACTAGCGGAAAAATTCAACCGAGGCAGGCTCAGCTGCCAGGGTGTTTGGTGATAGGCAGCCACTGACTCAGCACAGGAGCAGTGTGGGTTCACAGAGGCATCTTGGTTGGCCTAGTGAGTCCTTGTGTCAGTCAATCAGTGACATCTGCAGTGGGGATATGACACCCAAAAATTATTGGCGTCACTACTGTCAGGACAGACATCCTCCTCATAACTGCCGTCGTTAACACCACCACCACCAGCCTGAAAAAAACGAACGTAATCGTGCACCATTCACTCCATCCGTTCTCGATGGTTATGCCCCTGCACTTCACTTGTTTGAGGTGGCCGCATCAGGTTTCGCCAGACATCCAGAAAATCCCCCCTGCCTTGGCCTACACTTTTGGATGTGTGCAGCCTGCTGACACTACTGCTGATGCTGCTGCCGCCGCTACAGGTGGGTACGGTGGAGGCGGTGTCCGCCTGAGTTCCATGTGTGGAATGTGGTGCACGGAACTCTTCACACAGCTAGTCGCATAGTATTCTGCTCGGGTGGGTCACCTTTTCTTCCTCTTGCGCCGGGTTTGGTAAAAACTGTGACATTTTGTCTTTGTAGCTGTGATCCAGAAGGGTGGCCAGCCAATATTCATCCTGGTTTTTGATGCTGCAAATGCGGGGGTCCCTCCGTAGGCATCGCAACATGTAGACACACATAAAAAAAAAAGAGGGGTTCCCTGGGCTCTTCCTCCTCCTGTCCCTTAGTAGGCGCCAAAACATCTTTCTCCTCACCCACCTCCTCCTCTTCAAGCTGCAGCCGTTCCTGTTGTTCCTTCGCCCGCACAATGCCTGGGGTGTGACAGCACAAATGCAGGTTGGACGGGTCCTGTCCAGCAGCCCCAACATGGTCTCCATCATCATCATCATCCATCATCATCCTTCTCCTCCTCCTCCTTGAAACTCCTGATGCTGGCCAATGTCCCTTCTTGCTCCTCCTGATGCTGGCTGTCTGGCTGTGCGCTATGGAGTGTAATGTCACCCACATCCTCCTCCCCCATTTCGTCCCCTCCTCTCCCATAGCCACTTTCCATCAGCCCACACAATGTATTATCAAGCAGAAAGATGATGGGTATGACATCGTTTCAGCCTGACCGCTCCTGATTTACAACGTTTGTGGCCTGCTCAAAGGGGGCCAGTACCTTGCACAGCGTCTCCACCTGCAGCCACTGGTCACTGGTAAAATAGCTCAGTTGTGAGGCTGTACCAGAGACCCCGCTGCCTCCATGCACCACGCTGACCAAGTAATGGTGGATTGCTAGCTTTTGCTTACACAGACGCTGGAGCATGTGCAGGGTGGAGTTCCATCTAGTTACAGTGTCACAAATGAGTCTATGTGGCAGCCTCTGTTGGCACTGGATCTTGCTAAGCGCCGCGGTGGCAGTAGGGAATCGACGGACATGGCTGCAGATGGAGCGAGCCTTTCTCAGTAAGTCCGGCAGTACTGGGTACGTGCGGATGAACTTTTGCACCACCAGGTTCAGGGCACATGTGTTATGCAGCCCATGTGCAGCGCGGCCACAAGGTTGGCCCCGTTGACGCACACTACGTTGTCTGTAGTGAGCCGGGAGGGCGTCGGCCAAGCCTCAACTTCTTTCTGTGCACTCTGTGCAAAGCAGACAAAAGTTCTCTGGTGGTGTGACTTTTCTCTCCCAAGGACACCAGTTTCAGCACTGCCTGGCAACACGTGTGCTTGAGTCAGTCGTAGTGGCGTGCCTGCTTTACCACAGTGTTCTCGGCTGCTGGCCTTTCAGGATGAGGAGTGTCAAAAAGAGAGGGTTTGCTAGTAGAAGGAATGAAGGAGGAGGAGGAGCAGGAGAGAGAGGACTGGGATGGCACATGCTTTCCCACCACACCCCTCGACGGGGGTACCAGGTGCTGTAATGCCTCTTGCAGACTACCTCCCACTGAGCTATGCAAGGCCACCCAGTGACCAGTGAAGGACTGGTTGCGTCCCACTTCGTACCTGGTTGTCCAGCTGTCCATGGTGACGTGGATTTGGCTAGACACTGGGAATGCCAATGCCCGAGAGGAGTTACCCATTACATGTGCATGTAAACTGGGTACAGCTGTGCGGGAGAAGTAATGCCTGCTTGGTATATTCCACTGCCGCTCCGCACAGGCCATCAGGTCACGAAGGGAGCCGAGTCCATAATGCTGTACGGCAGTAACTGCAAGGCCAATAGTTTGGCTAGATGCAAATTGAGCTTAATAACTCTTTTGTTGGTTGGGCCCATAGCATGATGCCTTGTGTAGAACTTCGGTAGAGTGGGCTGAAGGGACTGGGAGCTAGGGGAGCTGAAGGGGTCACTGGAGTACCCATCTTGAGGCGACAAACCGTCGTCTGACGCCACGAAACCTGCAGCCAGAAGCTGATACTTCCTCACAGCTGGAAGTCTGGCTGGCTCCAACCTCCTGAGACGTAATAGCAATGACAGTTGGAGGTGGAGAAGGAGTCAATGGAGGTGGAAGAAGAGACGATGATGTGGTTGCACCTCCTTCAACAGAACTCAAGTACTGCTCCAACTTTGGTTTGTGGTTCTTGAGCATGTGGGAAAGAAGGGATGTTGTACCCAAATGTGATCCAGCCTGTCCTCTGGGGATCTGCCTGTGGCACAGGATGCAGATTGCTACGCACCCGTCATCGTTTTTCAGCGTGAAAATGGACCACACTGGAGAGGTGCGTGCAACCACTCTGCTGCTCTTTTTCTTTGCCTACCTCTGCGTCTGCTGGGTGCCCTGTGTCTGCTCCAGCTCCATCTCCCCCACGGTCACATCGTCTCTGACTGTTCCCTTGTATGTGCACACTCGTCTGTCTCTTCCTTGGGACTCACATGAGGCAGATTTGCGGCCCCTTCCATCCACAGTCTGTTGCTGCTGCCTTTCCTCTAAGTCTGTTTCGGAACTGCTGCTAGCCGTTACACGCATCGGTGGTTCCCAGGTGACATCACGGTCATCATCATCCTCATTTTCATCTGAGCCAACATCTGCAAATGCAACCACTGATCCAGAATCCTCGCAAGTGCTGACCACACTCTCCAAGGGTGATCCTCAGGCTGTTCGTCAAACAACAAGGGAGAGTCATCGGGAGGTACAGGCACATTAGCCACGCTAACTCCTGTCTTTGTTCCTGTCACCTCTGTGTTGGTTGCTGCTGCTGCAGAAGAAAAACCTGCTGCACTTGAGGCCCCTGAGACCCAGTCCACAATACTCTCCACATGACGTGGCTGTATGATTGTATTCCGCCCTCTCAATACATCTACCAGTGTACTGGTGCTCCGCACACATCTCAGACCCGTTTGACCACTTGTGCTGCTGCCTTTAACAGTTTGCTGTTGTTGCTGTCAACCAAAACGGTTTCTTTGGTAAATAGGAACAGGTATCAAACACTGAAATATCCATATTTTTTATATAGTAGGATAGAATTTTTTTTTTAACAAATGGTCTTCTTCGGTAAATAGCAAAAGGTATCAAACACTGAAATCTCTGTATTTTTTATAGTAGAACACAAATTTTTCTGTACCAAACTGTCTTCTTTGGTAAATAGCAAGAGGTATCAAAGACTGAAATATATATATTTTTTATATAGTAGGACAGAATTTTTTTTTTACCAAAGGTCTTCTGCAGGCAACTGCCAGGTTGCGGCCCCCGTGCATGCAGAGGCAGGTGACTGCTAACAAGCCGGAACCAAAACGTAGTGTCAGAGGGAAATCCAAAGGAGTAGTCGACAAGGATCAGGAAACAAGCAAAAGGTCACAACAGGCAGCAAACAGGAGTTGTCAGGAAACAAGCCGAGGTCGGTAAACAAGGAATATGGAACAGGAGTAACAGACAGGAACCTGGAAGCAGAGCCAAAGGAACTCCTTGTTCAGGCAATTTCCCAGGTCACTTCCCTAAGAAGGGAATGTCAGGTGATGGGCGTGGATCAAGTGAGCCGCAGACATCAATCCCACCAGCAAAGGGAGTGCTGTTTCTGAGATAATCTCAGGTGTTATTCAGATGTTTCCCAGCAGAGAAAGTGTGTCTGCGGAATACCCTGGTTCTCTAAGGCAAGGGAGCAGCTGACAAAGAATCACCTGTCTTGGAACAGGAAGTAAGCATAGTGTTGGATCCAGAGGCAGAGATGGTGCTGGCTACAGGGGACTGCAAGGAGGGTGAGCAAGAAGAAAGCACAGATCCCCTGGACCTGCAGGGATCTGTGACAGGTACATAGGACCAGGTAGCATCAAAAACTGCTATATCTACCCTGTTTCCCCGATGATAAGACACTGTCTTATTTTTTTTTGAAGGCCAAAATATGCTCTAGGGCTTATTTTCAGGGGGATGCCTTATTTACCCATGAAGAAGACTACAGTACACAGTTATTTCCTAACCTGTCCCTGTCACAATCCATGTCTCTCCCTGCTTCTATCCTTCACACAGAACACAAGATGGAGTGACTAACCCCTCCCTCATTCCCTGTATATATGCCTGTGCTCAGATCTCTCCTGATTGGGCTGCTGGGCCTTTTTGTGCATCCTGGGAGCAAATGATTCGCTCTCAGCCGCGCCATAGTGGCGTTCCCGCCCCCTGCTTTTTCCCTCGTTTGTTTGGCTATAACACGACCTTATGGCAAATCACGATGCCGTTCTCGCTTAATTGTTCGGTAAGCGAGAAAAGGCCCGATTCGCCGTGAGATCGAACTTGCTCATCCCTAATGATTTTATTTAATGTAAGCTAAAAACATGAAAGATAAAAACAAATAATTTTAAGAGCGCAAATTTGCCATTAATAAGGGCGGCTCTCTGTGACTGACTGGGAGACAATATTGTCCTCAAATAATACCTAACAGAAATGGAATGTTTCAAGTCTGTTCTACACAAGCACTCTGCTGTGAGCCTTTGTGGCTCATAGCTAATGTTAAAAAAGCCATAAAGAACCAGAAAAGGGCATTCCAAAAATATAAAAATGAAGGATCACCTTAATCGTTTGAAAACTGTAAAGAATATAACAAAAGATGTAAAAGGGAGATAAAATGTGCAAAACTTCAAGATAAAAGACAGGATTGCAAAGGAAAGTAAGGCAACAACCCCCCCCCCCCCCAATTTTTTTTTTTTTTTTTAAATATAATAATAGCAAAAAGACCAGATCTGAGCATGCAGGCCCCTAAATTATGTCTCTGGGTTTGTAACTGGGGATAAATAAAGTGGATGTACTAAACACTTTTTTTAGCTCTGTTTACACAAAGGAAAATGGCAGAGCTCAAGTCCAAATTCACAATAGCAATGTCACTGCCTTAAATGGTTCACAATGGCTCAAAATTGATATGATAGAAACAGTTGGGCACAATTAAGGTAGACAAAGCACCAGGACCACATGGATTCCATCCATGTGTCCTCAAAGATCTGAGCTCAGTTATTTCAAAGCCATTATTTCTAATCTTTAGAGACTCTTTAATCGCTGGCATGGTACCAATAGATTGCCGTAAGGGCAATGTGGTTCCTATCTTCAAAAAGGGAGCAAAGTCATTACAAGGTAACTACAGACCGGTTAGTTTAACGTCCATCGTGGGAAAGGCCCTTGAGAGTTTAAAAAAGAACCACATAGAGGAGTTTCTGCTGGAAAATAATAATATAAGTGATAGTCAGCATGGCTTCAAAAAAGACCGAAGCTATCAAACAAATTTACTCTCCTTTTATGAGGAAGTAAGTAAACAGGTAGACAGTGGAATAGCAGTTAATATAGTTACATAGTAAGTTAGGTTGAAAAAAGACATAAGTCCGTCAAGTTCAACCACTAGGAAAATAATCATATACCAAATATAAAAACCTATAAGACATAGTTAGTCCAGAGGAAGGCAAAAAAAACCCTGGTACAATTTGCTTCAACAGGGGAATAAAATTCCTTTTGATTCCATGAGGCAATTGGATGTTCCCTGGATCAACAGTTACTGTTATATTTACTTTAAAGCCTTAATACCCAGTTATATTTTGTGCTTCCAGAAAAAAATCCAGCTTTTTCTTAAAGCAATCTATAGTAGTTGCTGAAACTACTTCACTACAGGGCTTCACTACAGGCCTTACAGTAAAGAATCCCTTCCTTATCTGGAGCTTAAACTTCTTTTCCTCCAGACACAAAGAGTGTCCTCTTTGGAATGATCTTACAGTGAATAATGGGGAAGAGAGTTCTCTATATGGACCGTTTATATATTATTACAGGGTGATCATATCCACCCTTAAACGTCTCTTCTAGTGTACTTGGACTTTGCTAAAGTATTTGACACCATACCCCACATGCAAGTTAGGGTCAATAGGTTTAGAAAAGTCAATCTGTAAATGGATAGAGAACTGGCTTAAAGACCGCAGCCAGAGAGTTGTGATTAATGATTCATGCTCTGGGTGGTCCAAGGTTATTAGTGGTGTACCCCAGGTTTCAATGTTGGGACCTTTACTGTTTAAAATCTTTATAAATGATATAGACTTTAGGATTAAAAGTACCATTTCTGTGTTTGCAGATGACACCAAACTAGGTAATAGAATTACTGTATTTTTCGCACTATAAGATGCACCTTACCATAAGACGAACCTAGTTTTGGAGGAAAACAAGAAAAAAAATATTCTGAACCAGTACCAGGGGTGTAGTGTGGCGGGCACATACCGTTCCCCAGCTTTGTCTGTGTCCCTGCTGCTGTCATCATCCCCAATGTATAAACCTGAAATCCCCAATGTATAAACCTGAAATTATAAGTTTATAAAAGTTTAACCCCCTAGCGGTATTCCCGAGTGTGACTCCCGAGTCACACTCAGGGTAGTTTTAAACTAAAAAAAACTCACTTACCTTGCTCCGTTGTCCTCCCTCGTCGTCCTGCTGGTCCCCTCAAGTTCTGGGGGGACGTCCTTCCCCCTTGATCTCTAGCTGGCAAATGCAGCAACGATTTCCGGGGTTTCTCAGTGACGTCCATGCCGGCGGGTGGGTCAGCGGGAAATTCAAATAATTATGTGTTGGATTCAATTCAAATTAGCTGTATTGAGTCCAATACAAAAAAAATCCATATAATTATATTATATATATATATTATACATGCTACTGTACATTACATGTTTATAATGTACATTACATGTTTAAATATTTTTTTTATTTTTTCCCAGATTTTTGTGTTTTGTTATTTAAAGTTTATTATTAAATGTAATAAATTTATTAAATATCAGTGAGTTATGCCTAAGAATTATAGCCTACAATGAAAAATATATTTCCATGCAAAAAATTGTACTGCTTTTGCATGGAAAAAAAATTGCACGGTATTAGACCGCTAGGTAGGTAAATTAAGTTTATTATCAGCTCTCTGTACCCTGAAAATTTGAAGTTTATACAACAATCGGTGTGGGAGATATGAAGGTTTATACATTGGGGGTATTGACAGCAATAGGGACACAGACACAGATCCCATACTGCTGCTGGTATAGGAAGGGTAAGATTATTTCACAGTACAAGATGGGCAGGGAGCAGCACAGCTGATCTCCGAGGTCTATAGGACATGCCCACACTTGCACTGTGAAATAATGAGCCTGATTCATCAAGCAAAATCAGAGCCCTTCGCTTTATCAACCAAATTCCAGGCGCTGGCGTATTCGTGCGGAAGTTATTAACTGAAATGGTCTCTCCGCTGGAGACGCACATATTAATATAGTCTAAAATGTAAATGTATTTCATACGTTTATAATATATTACTATGTATGTGATATTTTATATATATATATATATATATATATGAGTGCAAATGTCAGATTAAGAAAATTAAAACAAAAAAAAAAAACAAAGAAATAAAAACCATGACAATTTATTCATAAAAGAAATATGTACATAATACATTCAAATACCAGTATGGGACAAGGGCAATGAGGGGGTTCGAGTAGCAGTTTGGAGTGGAAACCATGCAGACATTTGTACTCAATACTTGTGGAAAAAATGAAAAAACATTGCTGAAGAATTGCTAAACAACAGAAACTAATTCCAAACCAGGCACAAAAAACATTGCAGCAACAGATGAAACTAACAATAATGGATAAGGATTACAAAAAAAAAATCACATTTATGCATACCATCCAAGCAAACTCACTTGATCCATAACCCCCCCAAACCAGTCCGGTTAAAATAGTACTAATGAAAATGCATATGTATTTTTATATAGATTTAAATGTATTTGGACACACACACACACACACACACAAACAAAATCACCTTCCTTATTACATGTATTATAACATGTTTGCCTATAATCCTTTACTAAAATATTTGATTTCTCTAAAGCCAAATGTTTGTTCACATTTTTTTACACAAACTATTGTGTGATGACATTTTAGAAAGTGCTACTTAGTATATTTCCAGCTTGATAGAAATTAGTTTGCAGTGTTGCAATCAAAACAACAACTGCAACAAATGTAACTATAAATGAAGCAAGTTTGTGAAAGAGTACCATGTAACATAAAAAAGTAGCACTTACACAAAAAAACATCAAGCACTAAAGATTCAAACTAACCTGTAATCGACTGGAGATGTTCACCGAACAGGGAGCAGGTGTGCGCTAATTAATTACTATCACCTCACTATTGAGTTTTACATCTCCTTCTAAATTGCGCAGCTGAAAATTAATTGCCTTAATTGGGGTATGCTAGATCTTTGCTCATTTTTTGCAGGAAACCGGCAGGCGAGTTCACTAGAACTCGGCCCCGATGTGCGGTGATAGAACTTGACGACCGGCGTGTATTTACGCGCGTCGAGCGTATGCGCATTTGGTTGATAAATCAGGCATAATCATTCCCTTCGTAAAGCATCTGCATGAGATCTGTGTTTGTCCGTGCTGCTTTCTTACCCCAATGTGTAAACCTTCATATAAATGTGGTGCTGACGGTACTGCATCTGGATGGCAATATTCACTCTGTAACACACAGAGAAGTTTTCCCCCCTACTTTGTGGCTTATGGAGCGAAAAATACGGTAAGTCCATACAGGATGTCTAATCTACAAGCAGACCTGGATGCAGTGTTTGATTGGGCAGCCAAGTGGCAAATTACGTTTAATATAGATAAATGTAAAGTTATGCACTTGGGGGCTAACGACATGCATTCTTCATACTGTATAGTGGGAATACGTTTGGGGGAGTCGGAAATGGAAAAGGATCTGGGGGTTCTGGTAGATCATACAGCTAAAGCTAGCAAAGTACTTTATTGTATTAAAAGAGGAATAGACTGCAGAGATGGAGACATAATCCTGCTCCTGTACAAAGCATTGGTCAGACCACATCTGGAATATGCATTCCAGTTTTGGGCATCAGTTCACAAAAAGGACATTGTGGAATTGGAGAGAGTGCAGAGAAGGGCAACTAAACTAATAAAAGGAATGGAGGAGCTCAGCTATGAGGAGAGGTTAGCTGAACTAAATCTATTCTCCCTTGAGAAGAGATGTTTAAGGGGGATATGATCACCCTGTATAAATATATAAATGGTCTATATAGAGAACTCTCTTCCCAATTATTCACTTTGAGATCATTACAAAAAACAAGAGGGCACTCTGCGTCTGGAGAAAAGGATGTTTAGGCTCCAGATAGGGAAGGGATTCTTTACTGTAAGGTCTGTGAAAATGTGGAATCGTAGAAGCACAGAATATAACTGGGTATTAAAGCTTTAAAGTAAAGATAACAGTGACCGTTGATCCAGGGAACATTGGTTTGCCTCATGGAATCAGAAAGGATTATAAAAGCCATTGATATTCAGAAACCTGAAATCAACCACCTTAAATTTGAATGTTATCATTTACAACATGCTGCCTACTGTGCACAAAGCAATGGAGCTCTTTGTGCATCATCATGAATATAATCTGCAGGTGGAGCTTGACAGACCCATTAATGACAGACCCATTAAAAATCACAAGATGAGTTCCTCATGGTTAAAGAGGGATTCCAGATATTCCAGATGTATTTCTCCTATGATATTCCATGTGGGCAATCACAGTCCTCAAATAACATTTACAAGGCTGAAGTTTTAATATCTCTGGCTGGCCAGAGAACATACATTCACACTCAATGCATTAGCTACAGAGACTGCTTTAAATTATTATACATTAATTTTACTCTGACATCTTACACTTCCATGTTTCTCTAATGTTATACACTGCATATTCCAGTGTTGTGCAAAATTATTGTACCTGTCACATTGGCTCTGCACCAAAGATTACACTGTAAAGATTACACTGCTCCTCCACATTCCTCCTACATTTATTCTTATACACTGACATCATTTTTACATATTCTGCAGTAAGAGTGCAGAGAACATCGTACGGATGACATCACCAATGATTACACATACAAAGCCGGCACAACTGCCATTGATCAGCCAACCATTGGGATATATATATATATATATATTCAAGGCTTTAGGGTGCTGTTATTTATTTATTTTTGGTTTTCTGAAGATCAAAAGTAACATGCACGCAGAACTGTCACTCCTTAAAAAATTGTTCTTCTTCTGTCCTTTGCCTTCTAGGTTGGTTCTGGTCTTTACAAGACCTTTAATCTCTACTGGGCATGGTCTGTTCTCTATTGGATACAGTCTGATTTTCATAGGGTCTTGTTTATTCTTTACAGTCAAAATTCTAAAAGATTGCTACAAGATCTGGGACAGGAAGTGAAGGAAAAATTCCCCAATGGTACACAAGCATCTGGCAGGGCTTTTACTCTGTCCCTACTCTATCCAAAACTAAATTAAAGAAAAACAATGGTATCCAAAATGTCTCCAAAAATCCTACTTCCTGCTTGTGTCATTTGCTTGCTGCCCTTCTGTCACGGATAACAGGGAGGGGAGGGAAACAGAAAGGTAAATACAAGGGACTAGGCCTCCAATGGCTAGGGAAAAGGGAATGGTCACCCCCTACAGCCATCCTTACCTAGCCCTAACTGCTGACAGTATGCATATCCCCTGATGGTGGGAATACTCATACACCGGAACCTAGGCCCTAGTAGCCCTGAATAGCCCTAGGAGTAGTGACTGGGCTTGAGACTACTGGTTCATTCCCTGATGAAAGAACCAGTGTCTCCCTGAGGCCTAGTAACAACTAAAGAACAAAAACACCAAAAGTAGTTCAACTTATCTTAATAGCAAATAGAGAAGCGGGAACTCTGGAGAGGACAACCCAGAAGTGAATATCAACCGCATAGCATGAAGTGTGAGGCCAGACTAAATGGAGGAGCAGTAATGACCACCAGCTGCCACTGATACAAGGGGTGTGGTCATCACAAACAACAACACAGAAACAAGCAAAACCAAAGAGACTGTCAGACCACCCCACGTGCAGCTTGTCTCACATATCCTCTAACCTTAGTAACAGAAGGGACCGTGACACCTTCCCAGTAAAATGAACTAAGCCCTTCGTACATTTCAAACAGGGAAAAAGATGGAAACACACAATAAAACACAGGGATTGCTCAGGTGGGTAAAATACCTTCCTATTCAGGAAACCAGTGTGAGGAAAAAAACATGATAATTCAAACAGATATTCTCCTGCCTTTGGACTGATTTATCGACCTGGAGTCCAATACATCATCTGCTGCCATTCTGAACTGGTATTTCATCAAACCATCTCTTTGACTGAATCATCATATCCCACTCCTGGAACTCAGCAAGTTTACAAGCCTCACTTGTACCCATATTACTGGACTGCTTCTCTTGGACTTCAGTTTGCCACATTGTTTATTGAATGCCTATGCTTTGCAATTGCCTGTAAAAATGTATTATTCTTCCTGCTCTCTCTTTGTTGGCTCTACTCCCTGTCTTCCCCAGTCTGATAACTCATTATCTTTCTGCTCCTTCACACTCCTTATTTCTCTGTGCTCTGCCTCCCCATTCCATATACTCTCATCAAGACACTCCCTTCTCCTAACCTCATCCCCATTCACCCTACCCATAAGTTCTTACCCCCTCTCTCTGGCAGGCTATAGAATGCCCGATCTGTTGGCAATAAATTAACCTCCATACACAACCTTCTCCTTTCTAAATCTTTGAACTTTCTCTCTCTGAGGCTTTCCTCCTCTGACTCTGCCTCTGCTGCTGCTCTCTCCTATGGACACGTGCACTTTACACATAGTTACATAGGTACATAGTAAGTTAGGTTGAAAAAAGACATAAGTCCATCAAGTTTAACCACTAGGGAAATAAATATATCCCAGATATAAAACCCTATAAGACATAGTTGGTCCAGAGGAAGGCAAAAAATCCCTGGTACAATTTGCTTCAACGGGAATAAAAATTCCTTCCTGATTCCATGAAGCAATCAGAAGTTCCCTGGATCAACAGTCACTGTTATTTTTACTTTAAAGCCTTAATACCCAGTAATATTCTGTGCTTCTAGAAAAACATCCAGTTATTTCTTAAAGCAATCTATAGTAGTTGCTGAAACTACTTCCTGAGGGAGCTGATTCCACATTTTTACAGACCTTACAGTGAAGAATCCCTTCCTTATCCAGAGCTTAAACTTCTCTTCCTCCAGACGCAAAGAGTGCCCTCTTGTTCTTTGTAATGATCTCAAAGTGAATAATCGGGAAGAGAGTTCTCTATATGGACCGTTTATATATTTATACAGGGTGATCATATCCCCCTTTAAACATCTCTTCTCAAGGGAGAATTGATACAGTTCAGCTAATCTCTCCTCATAGCTGAGCTCCTGCATTCCTTTTATTAATTTAGTTGCCCTTCTCTGCACTCTCTCCAATTCCACAATGTCCTTTTTGTGAACTGGTGCCCAAAACTGGAACGCATATTCCAGATGTGGTCTGACCAATGCTTTGTACAGGGGCAGGATTATGTCTCCATCTCTGCAGTCTATTTCTCCTTTAATACAAGAAAGTACTTTGCTAGCTTTATATATTGCAGCTTGGCATTGTATGCTGTTATTATGTCTATGATCTACCAGAACCCCCAGATCCTTTTCCATTTCTGACTCCCCCAAATGTATTCCACCTAGACAGTATCAAGCATGCATGTTGTTAGCCCCCAAGTGCATGACTTTACATTTATCTATATTAAATGTCATTTGCCACTTGGCTGCCCAATCAAACAGTACATCCAGGTCTGCTTGTAGATTATAGACATCCTGTATGGACCTAATTCCATTACATAGTTTGGTGTCATCTGCAAACACAGAAATGGTACTTTTAATCCCAAACTCTATATCATTTATGAAGATTTTAAACAGTAAAGGTCCCAACACTGAACCCTGGGGTACACCACTAATAACCTTAGACCATTCACAGTATGAATCATTAATTACAACTCTCTGAATGCGAAACCTAAAGCCAGTTCTCCATCCATTTACTCATTGACTTTTCTAAACCTATCGACCCTAACTTGCATATTAACCGTCTGTGGGGTACAGTCTCAAATGCGTCAGCAAAGTCCAAGTACACTATATCAACTGCTATTCCACTGTCTACCTGTTTACTTGCTTCCTCATAAAAAGAGAGTAAATTTGTTTGACAACTTCTGTGTCACGGTCCCTGCCATGACTGAGGTTAGAAGATCTATGAGATAAGGTGCATGTGAGGTTATCTGACAGTCTCTTTGTTTTCACTTGTTTCAGTGTTGTTGTTTGTAATGACCACACCTCTTGTCTCAGCTGCAGCTGGTGGTCATTACTGCTCCTCTATTTAGTCCACCCTCACACTTCATGCTATGCAGTTGATATTCACTGCTTGGATGTGGAAGAGCTGGTGTGTTGTCCTCTCCAGAGTTCCTGCTCATCCATTTTCTATTTAAGATAAGTTGTACTACTCTTGGTGTTTTGTTGTTCTCTTGTGCTTGTTGTTACTAGGCCCCAGGGAGACGCTGGTTCGTTCATCTGGAAGGTCTTAAACCCTGTCACTATTCCTAGGGCAATTCAGGGCTACTAGGGCCTAGGTTCCCGTGTATGAGTATTCCGACCTTCAGGGTATATTCATATTGACAGGAGTCAGGGCTAGGTTAGGGTGTCCGTAGGTGGTGACCGTTTCCCTCTCCCTAGCCTTTGAAGGCCTAGTCCCTTGTCTTTATCCTTCTGTTTTCCTTCTGGTGTTCCTCCCTTCCCCTTAATCTGTGACATTCTGTCTTTCTTGAAGCCATGCTGACTATCACTTAAAATATTATTTTCTAGCAGAAACTCCTCTATGTGGCTCTTTATCAAACTCTCTAAGACCTTTCCAACTATAGACGTTAAACGAACGGGTCTGTAGTTACCTGGTAATGACTTTGCTCCCTTTTGGAAGATAGGAACCTCATTGGCCTTACGCCAATCCATCGGTACCTTGCCAGTGTCTAAAGAGTCTCTAAAAATTAGAAATAATGTTGATCAATGTTCTTTGAGGACACGTGGATGTAATCCACCAGGTCCTTGGTGCTTTGATAACCTTACTTTTCCAACCTTCATTTTTCCCAGCTGTTTCTCATACCCCCTAGACCTGGCAACAAATTAGGGGGTGGTGTGGGTCTCCTTCTCTCACCTAACTGTACATACAGAGTCCTTCCTACCCAACCCTCATTTTCACCTCTTTTGAAGTCCACTCTGTCCGTCTCTTTAGCCCCTTACCCCTCATTGTTGCTGTTGTCTACCACCCCCCTGGCCCAGTATCACAATTTTTGGATAACTTTGCATCCTGGCTCCTACACATTCTTTCCCATGACCTGCCCACCCTCATCCTTGGTGACTTTCATGTTGCAATGGATGAGCCCAACCTTCCCTCCTCAGCCAAACTGCTCTCCATTACTTCCTTATTTGGACTCACTCAGAACATCAATGGCCCCACACACATAGCCGGACACACTTTAGACCTGGTATTTTTTAAAACTCTGCACCTCACCCTCCTTGACAACTCACCATTTCCCCTTTCTGATCACAGCCTTATCACCTTCAACCTATCGAACTCTTGCCCTCCCTTGCCACATACCAGACCTAGTCAATGGCAGTGAGATATTCGTAACCTTGACCACAACCTTTTCTCAAACTGCCTTGCGTCCCTAACAACCGCTCTTTTCAAAATCAGCTCGCCAGATGAACCTGCCACCATGTTAAACCACTCGCTTTTCTTGGCTTTGGATAAAGTTGCCCCTGCCCCCTTCCGCTACCCCCGCCCTGCCAACCCCCGACCCTGGCACAACACTCACACCAAACAGCTACAAAAGACTGTTCGTGCAGCTGAGGGTAAGTGGAGAAAATCTGGCCTCAGCGCTGACTTCATGGACTACAAAGCCAAGCTACAAAGCTTTAACACAGAGCTCACTGTCACCAAAATTATTTCTCCGCAGTCATTTCCTCTTTAGCTTCCAACCCACGCACCCTCTTCCCAAAAATTGACTCCCTCCTAAACCCCACACCTGCTCCCCCCACAGCATCCTTCTCTGCCCAAGACATTGCCACCTACTTTAAAGATAAAATAGGCAAAATCAGACATGATGTGTCTGCTCACCGGGCCACTCCAACCATACCCACCCCTTCCACCTGTAAATCTTTACTGGCCTCCCTCAGCCCTGTTACTGTGAACGAAGTCTCTTCTCTCATCATCTCCATCCACTACCTGTCCTCTTGACCCAATTGCCTCTGATCTACTCCGTGCCCATTCCTCCACCCTGGCCCCTGCCCTGACTGAACTATTCAACCTCTCCCTTTCTACTGGTAAATACCCCCCAGCTTTCAAACATGCTATAATTCTCCCTATCCTGAAGAAACCCTCACTTGACCTCTCCCTACCCTCTAACTATCTCCCTTCTCCCATATGTCTCCAAACTTCTTGAACGTCTTGTCTACAAAAGACTCACCGATTACCTGAGTACCAACTCTCTCCTTGACCCTCTCCAGTCTGGCTTTCGAGCTGCCCATTCCACTGAAACAGCCCTTACTAAAGTGGGCAATGACCTCATCAGAGCTAAGTCTCAAGGCAACTTTTCCCTGCTCCTTCTCCTTGATCTTTCTCCTGCTTTGACACTGTTGATCACCCCCTTCTATTACAAATCCTGCACTCCATTGGTATCAGTGACACTGCTCTCTCTTGGTTTGCTTCCTATCTCTCTGACAGCTCCTTTCAAGTTTCTTTCAATGGTAATTCCTCCTCGCCCACTCTTCTCCCTGTTGGTGTTCCCCAAGGGTCAGTCCTTGGACCAGTTCTCTTTTCTCTGTACACCTCCTCTCTCGGTAGTCTCATATCCTACTTTGGCTTACAGTATCATCTGTATGCTGATGACACTCAAATCTATCTGTCCACCCCTGACTTGTCACCTTCAGTCCTGGATAAGGTCTCATGCTGTCTATCAGCCATCTCATCATGGATGTCTGACCGATTTTAGAAACTCAACCTGGATTAAAACCAAATTATTCATCCCCCCCCCCCCCCCCCTCAAACTCCAAATCTCCCCCTGACATATTTTTAACTGTTAACAACACTGTTATTTAGCCCTCCCCTCAGGCACATTGTCTTGTTGTCACCTTTGACTCTGCCCTCTCATTTACCCCCCATATTCAGAACATTTCCAGGTTTTGTCACTTTCATCTACGCAACATCTCCAAAATCCGCCCCTACCTGTCCCCTGAGACCACCAAACTCCTTGTACATGCTCTTATCATCTCTCGTCTGGACTACTGTAACCTCCTCCTCTCTGGTATTTTACTAACCCGACTCTCTCCTCTTCAATCTATTATGAATGCTGCAGCCAGACTCATCCATCCTTCCCGCCGCTCCTCTTCCGCTGCATCTCTTTGCAGATCTCTACACTAGCTTCCATTTCACCTTAGAATCAAATTCAAGCTCCTGTGTTTTGCTTTCAAATCTCTCCACAGTTATTGTCCCACCTACATTTCTGACCTGGTAAAAAAGTACTCCCCCAGCCGCTCTCTCTGCTCCTCCATTGACCTACTAATGGCTTCCTCACTCATAACCTCATCACACGCACGGATACAATACTTCTCCAGAGCTGCCCCAACTCTCTGGAATGGTCTTCCTCGTCCTATTCGGCTTGCTCCTACTTTCTGCTCATTTAAAAGAGCACTCAAAACCCATTTTTTCAAACTTGCCTACCCATCTTCTTCTGTCTTTTAAAGCCTTCACTACTTCCCACCATTACATATCTTCCATCCTATTGTGTGTAAATTCCCCCACCCACTAGATAGTAAGCTCTTCGGGGCAGGGTCCTCTCCTCCTGTATCACTGTCTGTATTAGTCTGTCATTTGCAACCCCTATTTATTGTACAGCGCTGCCTAGTATGTTGGCACTATATAAATCCTGTTTATTAATAATAATAATAATAATAATATTTGTTATAATATGGAATCTGCAAAAACATTTTCTAACACCCCTCTATAAAGTTTACCTATGATAGACTTACGTTTATATAAGTAATAAATCCACTTTGACTTATGTTACCAGTGGGAATTAAAGCATAGAGCTTTGTAGGTATTACTTTATGGAGACAGACCCCACTCGCACGGATTGTTCTTTCTTCTTTCTTTTCACAGCCACTGTAAAGGAATAGCTGATGAACACACATGAATCTGTCAGTGAGGTGTGTGGACTGGAAGCCTCTGGTGCTTTAGATTGGCTGCTCATATTGTGAACGAGGCACGATATCCTGCCTGGTTCTCTGCAAAATGCTGTAAGGTTTACAGAAAAATATGATGTATTGAGAATACCCACAATCCTTTTATTATCCTGCTGTTAAATATCACTCTATGCAACGTTTAAATGAATAAAATATATACACGGGTTACCATTTAACAAAACTGTAAAGGTTCCATAAAGTTAGATTCAGGGCAGGTCTGCAGGTGACTAAATTCTCTGCAACCTCCCTCTGATGCTTCGGTGGTTGTAGATAGAGCTAAAATAATAGAGATAAAATAATTTTTACTCAGAATTTGGTGAATATTAACTTCAAAGATCCAAATATGCCAAATCATTTGCATGTGATTGGGTATCCAAATTTTCCTTTTCATATGATTAAATTATTGATGTCATGTTGGGGCTTTTATAAAGGAGCTAGATTTTTGCCTTTGATGATCACAGATGTTTGTCTCAGCCAATGAAAATATAAAATTTGTTAGGGGCTTTAGTGATCCTGGCACTGGTGACAACATGCCAGCGACAGAGTTGTTTCCATTGCCTTCTTGTTTACATTTGGAATTAGACATTGCTCTGTCACTGATTGGTGACAACCTGCAAAGAAAGAATGACAGAGTAATTTCTTTGCACTTCTTTTCTGTTGGTGAGTTGTCACCATTCTGCCACCTTATGCTTAACTTCCTAATCTGCAATGATCCATACAAAACATTAGCAACTGACCATTGTGTTGTAAGTGTCAGCTCTCATTTATTTACTACTAAAAATACAAATTTAAAGCAGAAAAAAGTGCTGTGCCAGCTATTGGCCCAGAATAAATAAATTTCTCATCACAAAGCCCAGCATGTGCTATATTTACACGAGGACGTTTGTTTTGGAACCTTGCCTCTTGATATTTATGTGGATATTTATGTCCACAAGAATCAAGCAGAGTTCACAGTTTATAAAGTTCTAGTTAAAAGCATTGGAGAAACAGAAATGAAACAACAAAAAACAACAGTGTAAACTTGTCCTAATAAGGTCCTAATTATTATTGAGAGGTTTATGGGAAATTACTTTAAAGAGAGTGAATAAAGTTTCTGAGTAGCAGAAGTTCAGCATCTTTCTGTTTAAGATGTGATTGACTGAGAATCACTTTTCTATGCCAGCTACTCATTTTAATGTTTGCATTACATAGTTAGTCAGGTTGAAAAAAGGCATAAGTCCATCAAGTTTAGCCACTAGGGAAATAAACATATCCCAGATAAAAAAAAAACCTATAGACGTAGTTGATCCGGAGGAAGGCAAAAAAAGTTCTTCCTGATTCTTGAGGCAATCTGACCTTCCCTGGATTAACAGTCTTTGTTAACTTTAAAGCATTAGTTACTCAGCTATATTATGCGCTTCTAGAAAAGCATCCAGTTTTTTCTTAAAGGAATCTATAGTAGTTGCTGAAACTACTTCCTGAGGGAGCCGATTCCACATTTTCACAGTCCTTACAGTGAGGAATCCCTTACTTATCCGGAGATTAAAATCTTTTCCTCTAGCCGCAAAGAGTGCCATCTTGTCCTTTGTAATGATCTTAAAGTAAATCATCGGGAAGAGAGTTCTCTATATGGACCATTATATATACCCCCCTTATACGTATCTTCTCAAGGGAGAATAGATTCAGTTCAGCTAATCTCTCCCAATAGCTGAGCTCCTCCATTCCTTTTATTACTTTAGTTGCCCTTCCCTGCATTCTCTCCAATTCCACAATATCCTTTTTGTGAACTGGTGCCCAAAACTGGACTGCATATTCCAGATGTGGTCTGACCAATGCTTTGTACAGGAGCAGGATTATGTCTCAATCTCTGCAGTCTATTCCTTTCATACAATGCTAGTGCTAGCTTTAGATATTGCAGATTGGCATTGCATATTTTCATTAGGTCTATTATCTACCTAAACCACCAGATCCTTTTCCATTTCTGACTCCCCCAAATGTATTCCCCTAGACAGTATCAAGCATGCATGTTGTTAGCCCCCAAGTGCGTAACTTTACATTTCTCAATATTAAATGTAATTTGCCACTTGGCTGCCCAATCAAACAGTACATCCAGGTCTGCTTGTAGATTATAGACATCCTGTGTGGACTTAAATTCCATTATATAGTTTGATGTCATCTGCAAACACAGAAATGGTACTTTTAATCCCAAACTTTATATCATTTACAGGGGTGTAGTGGGGCGGGCACATCGTGCCCCCACTTTTTTCGGGATCCCTGTATAGGCTGTACCTGCGCGCTCACCATGGATAGCCTTCATTATTACCTTGCCCCCTCTTCTTTTTTTACAACTACACCCCTGGACATTTATAAAGGTCTCAACACTAAACTCTGGGGTACACAACCAATAACCTTAGACCATTCAGAGTATGAATCATTAATCACTACTCTCTGGATGCAGTCTTTATGCCAGTTCTATATCCATTTATAGATTAAAATTTTTAAACCATTAAACCCTAATTTGCATATTAACAGTCTGTGGGGTACCATGTCAAATGCTTTAGCAAATTTCAAGTACACTATATCAGCTGCTACTCCACTGTCTACCTGTCTACTTACTTCCTCATAAAAAGAGAGTAAATTTGTTTTACAACTTTGATTGTTCTTGAATCAATGCTGACTATCACTTATTATAATAATTTCTAGCAGAAACTCCTCTATGTGGTTCTTTATCAAACTCTTTAGGACCTTTCTAACTATGGAAGTTACCGGTAACTATGGAAGACTTACCAGTCTCTAATTACTTGGTAATATATTTGCTCCCTTTTTTAAGAAAGTAACCACATGCACATACTCAGATCTTTTTGCTATTAATATATTTAAAAAAATGCGGGGTGTTTTGCCTTACTTTCTTTTGCAATCTGTCTTTCATTTTGAAGTTTTTTTTACATCTTCTGTTATTTTATTTATAGTTTTTAAATGATGAAGGTGATCCTTCATTTTTATATTTTTGCCCTTTTCTTTATACCTTTTATAACATTAGCTGTGAGTCACATAGGGTTTATTTTTAGTCTCTTAAACTTATTACCCATTGGAATATATTGTGTGTTTGTGAAGAATAGACTTGAAACATTCCGATTTCTGTTCTGTGCTACATACTATGTAAGTCAGGTTGAAAAAAGACATAAGTCCATCAAGTTCAACAACTAGGGAAATAAACATATTCCAGATACAAAAGTCTATGGACATAGTTTCTCCAGAGGAAGGCAAAAAACCCTGGTACATTTTGCTCCAACAGGGGAAAAAATTCCTACAATAGTGCAATACAGGTGCCTGAGACCAGGATAGAATATCCAATTAGTAATTGTGGTATCCACCCCTTTAGGGATATGTCACACTTACCTCTTCTTAACTAAGAGCAGACTAAGCGCAGACACCTATCTCCTGTGCATGCGGGCAGTTCTGACGCTGGGCGTGCCTCTGTTTCCAAGCTTTATCAAATCCGTTCAATCCGCTGGCCAATCAGAAAATAGCCCCTTGACCAGCCCTGGCTATTTAGCTAGCTCACAGACTGCACTCTGTGTTTGTGCAACGTGTCACCATTGTGCCGAGCCTGTGATTCTGTTGAGCTAGTTCCTGTTCACCTAGTGCTTAATTCAGTGTTTCCTTTGTCCAGCTCCTGTGTTAACCCCTCGTTGTCCAGTCTGTTGGTTCCAAGCCAACTTCCCTGTGGTGTTCCAGTGTTCCTGTCTGTCTGTGGATATCCATGAGTCACCTGTGCGTCCTGTTGCTTCCAGTGTCTCCTCTGTTCCCTGCGCCCGCAGTGGCCCCTGTGTCACTAGTGTCTGTCTCCTGGATCCCTAGCAATTGACCCCTAGGGTGTGACCTCTCTTGCTTGCTGTCTGCCTTGACCCCGGCCTTCCTCGACTATCCTTCTGCTTTGTGATTTGGTACCGTGTTTTGCCCACCTTGGTGTGCCCAAGGACCTCAACCTGGCAGTAACCAGCGGCACACCAACCTCACCATCAGGGGCTCTGGTTACAGCTCAGACTCAGCGCCTTGGCCCTTCTCAGGGCTCACACCACCTTTGTGCAAGCCGTAGAGCCCCCTAGTGGTCATGTCTCTCCGTGCGTGACAGTTTGCACGAACCATGGATACACTTTGTTCAACCAGTGTGCGCCTCCTCAGCAGCAAGCACGCTTCTGCATCTCCGTCAAGGGTCGCTTACTGTTGGTCAATTTGCAGTTAGGTTTCGTACTTTGGCTCAGCTCACCTGGAACAATGAGGCGCTCCACGTTACTTTCTGGCAAGGCCTCGCTGACTGCATCAAGGATGAGTTGGCTGGTCAGGAGATTCCTCCCTCTCTGGATGATCTGATCTCCTTGGCCATCCAGATAGACATTCAATTTCAAGAACGTTTCCAGGAGAAATCTCGCTTACATAATGCCTTTGTTCCGTGACTGGCACTATACTTTCAGCGGCCTCTACAATCTCCAGCCTCCCCTGTTCCCCCTGTCTCCAAAGAACCTATGCAGCTAGGCCGATCAAGGCTATCTCAAGAGGAGAGGACCCGGGGTCTCTCATCTGGTCTCTGCCTTTACTGAGGACAGAAGGGACATGTTATTCAATCTTGCCCACAGGCCAGGAAACTTCCGCGCCTAGCATGCTCTAAGGAGGGCATGCTAGGTCACTCTTCTCTCCCCTCCAGTCAGCGTCCCTCCATAGTGATCCAGCTTCACCACAACAACTCCACACTTGCCCTTGAGGCCTTTATTGACTCTGGAGCAGCTGGAAATTTTATTTCAGCCACTCTTCTCAAGGAAAGCGCTTGGCCTATGCAACCATTATCACAGCCTTTGCGAATCTCTGCGGTGGATGATACCCTCCTGTCATGTGGACTTATTTGCTTTCAGACGAGACCAATTGAAATGTCGATTGGTGTGCTTCATCACGAGACTATAACTTTTCTTGTACTTGCTCAGGCTACCTCCGCAGTCATTCTGGGCCTCCCATTGGCTTAAACAATACTCCCCAGTGCTGGACTGGTCTACTCCAGAGGTATTGGCTTGGGGTCCCTTGTGTCACTCCAAATGTCTGACCAAGCTCATGCCTATCAGGCCTCTTGCTCTCTCCACTCCTGAGGTTGCACCATCTATTCCCAGTCAGTATATGGATTTCAAAGACTTCTTTTCCAAGCGCAGGGCTGAGCAGCTACCTCCCCACCGGTCTTACGACTGTGCGATAGACCTCATTCTCAACTCCACACCTCCCAGAGGTCGAGTATACTCCCTTAATCTCCCTGAGAAGCAGGCAATGAGTGAGTATATGAAGGAGAATCTGAAAAGGGATTTATACACAAGTCCTCTTCCCCTCCTGGTGTAGGGTTTTTCTTTGTCCAAAATAAAAATGTGACTCTCTGGCCATGTATTGACTACCGCGGTCTGAATGGTATCACCATAAAGAACTGCTACCCTCTGCCACTCATTCCTGAGCTCTTCGACCGTCTCCGTGGTGCACAGATATTTACCAAACTAGTCCTCCGAGGTGCATACAATCTTAATTCGGATCAAAGAGAGGGATGAATGGAAAACTGCATTTAACAAAAGAGATGGGCATTGCTGAATCCTGGTTTTGTTCTTCACGTGACTGAGCTGTCAATATTCCTAGTTATACTTTCGTAAAGACAGAGTCAAACGAAAGGGTGGTGGTGTCTGTATGTATGTATTTATGTGAGAAGTGATCTGAAAGTAAATGTGGTTGAGGTTGAGGCATTATGGGTGGAGTTGAATGTGGGGATGCACAATACACAATTAATTATAAGAGTCTGCTATAGGCCCCCCAGTGCTAAGAAAGAAATAAAGAATCAACTACTAGCACAGATAGAAAAAGCAGCAAAAAGTGGTAGTGTTTTAATCATGGGAGATTTCAACTACTCTGACATTGACTGGAGTAATGGCACTACAGGAACAGCAAAAGGAAGGAAATGTGTGAATTTAATACAAGATAATTTTATGATACAGTTTATAGAAGCCCCAAATAGAAATTATACTCTGCTGGACCTAGTTCTTTCTAACAATGCAGAGTTTACAACAAATGTGTATATAAAGGAGAATCTGGGTAGCAGTGACCATAACATGATTTCATTTAATGTAGGCTGTAAACAGGAAGCTTACAGCTAATAGCTGATGTTAAAAAAGCCATAAGAAACAAGAAAGGGGCATTCCATTAATATATAAAAGAGGAATCACCTTCATCGTTTGAAAACTATAAAGAATATAACAAAAGATGTAAATAGGAGATAAAATGTGCAAAACTTCAAAAAGAAAGACAATGTAAGGCAAACCCCCCAATTTTTTTTTCAATCTGTTAATAGCAAAAAGATCAGATCTGAGCATGTAAACCCTTTAAAGGATGTCTCTGACTTAGTAACTGGGGATAAAGAAAAGGCGAATTTACTAAACCCTTTTTTTAGATCTGTGTACACAAAGGAAAATGGCAGAACTGACATAAATGAGTCACAATGGTCCACAATTGATATAATTGAGAAACAGTCGGGCACAATTAAGGTTGACAAAGCACCAGGACCTAATGGATAACATCCATGTGTCCTCAAAGAGCTGAGCTCAATTATTTCAAAGCCATTATTTCTAAATTTCAGAGACTCTTTAATCATTGGAATTGTACCGATGAAAGGCCAATGTGGTTCCTATCTTCAAAAAGGGAGCAAAGTCATTACCAGGTAACTACAGACCGGTTAATTTAGTGTCCATAGTTGGAAAGGTCCTAGAGAGTTTGATAAAGAACCACATAGAGGAGTTTATGCTAGAAAATAATAGTATAAGTGATAGTCAGCATGGCTTCGAGAAAGACCTTAGTTGTCAATCAAATTTACTTTCTTTTTATGAGGAAGTAAACAGGAGTGGAATAGCAGTTGATATAGTATACTTGGACTTTGCTAAAGCATTTAACCCCATACCCCACAGACGATTAATATTCAAGTTAGGGTCAATGGGTTTAGAAAAGTCAATCTGTAAATGGATAAGAACTGGCCTAAAGACCGCATCCAGAGAGTAGTAATTAATGATTCATACTCTAAAAAGTCTAAGGTTATTAGTAGTGTACCCCAGGGTTCAGTGTTGGGACCTTTACTGTTTAACATCTTTATAAATGATATAGGGTTTAGGATTAAAAGTACCATTTCTGTGTTTGCAGATGACACCAAACTATGTAATGAAATTAGGTCCATACAGGATGTCTATAATCTACAAGAAGACCTGGATGTACTGTTTGATTGGGCAGCCAAGTGGCAAATGAAATTTCATGTAGATAAATGTAAAGTTATGCACTTGGGGGCTAACAACATGCATGCTTGACATTGTCTAGGGGGAATACATTTGGGGGATTGAGAAATAGAAAAGGATCTGGGGGTTCTGGTAGATCATACACTTAATAACAGCATGCAAACTGCAATATCTAAAGCTAGTAAAGTACTTTCTTGTATTGAAAGAGGAATAGACTGCAGAGATGGAGACATAATCCTGCCCCTGTACAAAGCATTGGTCAGACCACATCTGGAATATACAGTCCAGTTTTGGGCACCAGTTCACTTAAAGGACATTGTGGAATTGGAGAAAGTGCAGAGAAGGGCAACTAAACTAATAAAAGGAATGGAGGAGCTAATTAGCTGAACTGAATATATTCTCCCTTGAGAAGAGACGTTTAAGGGGGGATATGATCACCCTGTATAAATATATATATGGTCCATATAGAGAACTCTCTTCCCAATTATTCACTTTGAGATCATTACAAAGAAGAGGGCACTTCTTGCGTCTGGAGGTAAAGAAGTTTAAGCTCCGGATAAGGAAGGGATTCTTCATTGGGAGGAGTGAGAAGGCCTCTGACAGTCTTCTGAAAATTTCCTCGAACTTCCAATGGGTCCGTGAAATTTTGGTGAACTGATTTCGCAAATTCTATTAGGCTGACGTATGTCAATAGGCCGACTTTAAACATTAATAGCAAAGCCCCACATGTTAGTGTCTGTCTCCTGGATTTGCTAGATATGTGTAGGAGAACAGTGGCAACAAGGGAAAAATACAAAAATTCCAAAATACCTTGAGGTGTTCCAGAAAATGGCAAGTAAAGTGACAGCAAGCAAAAAGGATTTTTGCGTGATGGACAGCGTACAGAAGGCAGCATAAACATTAGGACATTGAGAAAGGGTGGCGCTATGTGTGAACTCAACCCACTAGCAGCAGTCTCTGACATCAAAACAGCAGTAGACCGCATTGCTAGCTGGCATCATGACCTAGATGACATGTGTTTGGAATGCCTCCCAGTTGTGGAGAAGTAGCATTAGGCAAAAGGATGGAGGAACAGAAATGGAGCGTGGGTCAGCGAAAGCAGTAGCAGTGTGTGGCCTTTGGTCATCTATTGCCAGGGAGACCGCATTGGTAAGTGTCATGGAGACCTGGGTATAGTGCATCGTCATGGCCACCCAGAAGTGTGTAATACAATTTTAGTGAATAGAGTACTGACGGGCGGAAGCAGCAGCAGCAGCAGGAGGAGGCGGTGGGGCCCGAGAGGGAGTGTGGACGGCTAGAGCTGGGTGTAGTGCATCGTCAATGCCACACAGAAGTGTGGAATACAAATTTAGTGAATGGAGTACTGACAGGCGGCAACAGCAGCAGGAGGAGGCGGTGGGCCCTGAGACGGAGCGTGGACTGCATTGGTAACTGGCATCTAGAGCTGGGTGTAGTGCATTCTCAATGCCACACAGAAGTGTGTGATACATGACAAGTGTAGATAAGATAAAAACCCGAACCCCACCACCTACTTAACTTACCACCCTTACCAATAAATAACAACATCATTGATTTGGATTAAATTGGCCATAGCAGCCTTTTATTTATAAACCACTCTTATAACAAGTTAACATTTTTCACATTTCTCACATTTTTTTTAACCCCCGCAGCTATACCACCGGCTCAAGGACAACGGTACCAGCATCCGCAGCTCCCCTTGGCCTCCCTGACAACCAAGTGTCACCTGAGGCTCTACTTAAACAGGAACTCCATACCTCTGATGGGTTCCACCCCCTTTGTTACTTAACCTATTCTCCCCCACTTTTGACCTGCAACCCCGCCGCTGCCATGACATACAATCCCCATACCCATTGACCCTCACATCCAAGACCAAGGCAAACAATCCAACAAGAGGGGAGGGGGGGGGGCAATTGTTCCCTTCTGTTCTTCTTTTACCGCAACTGATTTTCCCCCTTTCTTGCCCCTTGCTTTTATTCATTCGCCCTTGACCCCTCCTACCACTTAACCCCTCCTAATCACTCCACGCTGCTAGACCACCCCTTACTCAAATTATCACTTTGTTCTGGATTTTTCCTTCTCACCCTTGTCATGAGGCCCTTCGCCTATTCTATTTCTTTAGTCTTGCTCCAGGCCTACTATTTTAGTGAATGGAGTACTGACAGCGTCGACAACAGCAGCAGGAGGAGGCAGTGGGCCCTGAGACGGAGCGTGGACCGCATTGGTAACTGGCATCTAGAGCTGGGTGTAGTGCATCATCAATGCCACACAGAAGTGTGGATTACAATTTTATTATTATTATTATTATTATTAAACAGGATTTATATAGCGCCAACATATTACGCAGCACTGTACATTAAATAGGGATTGCAAATGACAGACTAATACAGACAGTGATACAGGAGGAGAGGACCCTGCCCCTAAAGTAAAAAGGTGCAGGAGCACAGACAGAGAAATAAGGAGAGTGAAAGAGCAGAGAGACAATGAGTTATCAGACTGGGGAGGAGAGGGAGTAGTGCCAACAAAGAGAGAGCAGGATGAATAATACATTTTTACAGATACTTGGGAACCACATGCGTACAATAAACAATTTTGGAGAAAGGAGTACTGATAGGTGGCAGAAGCAGCAGCAGGAGGAGGCGGTGGGCCCTGAGACGGAGCGTGGACCGCATTGGTAACTGGCATCTAGAGCTGGTTGTAGTGCATCGTCAATGCCACACAGAAGTGTAGAATACAATTTTAGTGAATGGAGTACTGACAGACAGCAGCAGTAGCAGCAGGAGGAGGCGGTGGGCCCTGTAACAAAACGTGGACCGCATTGGTGACTGGCATCTACAGCTGAGTGTAGTGCATCGTCAATGCCACACAGAAGTGTGGAATTCAATTTTAGAGAATAGAGGACTGACAGGCGGCAACAGGAGCAGGAGGAGGCGGTGGGCCCTGAGACGGAGCAGGGACCTCATTGGTAACTGGCATCTAGAGCTGGGTGTAGTGCATCGTCAATTCCACCGAGAAGTGTGTCACCCAAAAGTGTGTAATACAATTTTAGTGAATGGAGTACTAACAGGCAGCAGCAGGAGGAGGCAGTGGGCCCTGAGATAGAGCAGGGACCGCATTGGTAACTGACATCTAGAGCTGGGTGTAGTGCATTGGTAAAGCCACACAGAAGTGTATAATACAATTTTATTGAATGAAGTACTGACAGGTGGCAGCAGCAGCAGAAGGAGGAGGCGGTGGGCCCTGAGACAGACGTGTACCACATTGGTAACTGGCATCTAGAGCTGGGTGTGTGCATCATCAATGCCACACAGAAGTGTAGAATACAATTTTAGTGAATGGAGTAGTAACAGCCAGCAGCAGCAGGAGGAGGCAGTGGGCCCTGAGACGAAACATAGACCGCATTGGGAACTGGCATCTAGAGCTGGGTCTAGTGGATCGTCAATGCCACACAGAAGTGTGTAATGCAATTTTAGTGAATGAAGTACTGACAGGCAGCAGCAGCAGGAGGAGGCGGTGGGCCCTGAGACAGAGCGTGGACCGCATTGTTAACAGGCATCTAGAGCTGGGTGTAGTGCATCGTCAATGCCACACAGAAGTGTGGAATACAATTTTAGTGTATGGAGTACTGACAGGCAGCAGCAGCAGGAGGAGGCGGTGGGCCCTGAGACGGAGCAGGGACCGCATTGGTAACTGGCATCTA
Source organism: Pyxicephalus adspersus (assembly GCF_032062135.1). Taxonomy (NCBI): domain Eukaryota; kingdom Metazoa; phylum Chordata; class Amphibia; order Anura; family Pyxicephalidae; genus Pyxicephalus; species Pyxicephalus adspersus. The sequence continues at coordinate 941,711 of NC_092870.1, read as the reverse complement.
GAGCTGGGTCTAGTGCATCGTCAATGCCACACAGAAGTGTGGAATACAATTTTAGTGAATAGAGTACTGACAGGCGGCAGCAGCAGCAGGAGGAGGAGGAGGAGGCTGTGAGCCCTGAGACGGAGCACGGACCGTATTGGTAACTGGCATCTAGAGCTGGATGTAGTGCATAGTCAATGCCACCCAGAAGTGTGATATACAAGTTTATTGAATGGAGTACTAACAGGCAGCAGCAGCAGAAGGAGGCGGTGGGCCCGGAGACGGAACGTAGCCCGCATTGGTAACTGGCATCTAGAGCTGGGTCTAGTGCATCGTCAATACCACCCGGAAGTGTGAAATACAAGTTTATTGAATGGAGTACTAACAGGCAGCAGCAGCAGAAGGGGGCGGGGGGCCCTGAGACGGAACGTAGCCGGCATTGGTCACTGGCATCTAGAGCTGGGTCTAGTGCATCGACAATGTCACACAGATGTGTGGAATACAATTTTAGTGAATGGAGTACTTCAGGTGGCGACAACAGCAGGAGGAGGCGGCGGTGGTCCCGGAGAAGGGGCAGGGACCGCATTGGTAACTGGCATCTAGAGCTGGGTGTAGTGCATCGTCAATGCCACCCGGAAGTGTGTAATACATTTTTAGTTAAAGGAGTACTAACAGGCGGCAGCAGCAGCAGCAGGAGGTGGCGGTTGGCCCTGAGATGGAGCGTGGACCGCATTGGTAACTGGCATCTAGAGCTGGATGTAGTGCATCGTCAATGCCACACAGAAGTGTGGAATACAATTTTAGTTAAAGGAGTACTAACAGGCGGCAGCAGCAGCAGCAGGAGGTGGCGGTTGGCCCTGAGATGGAAAGTGGACCGCATTGGTAACTGGCATCTAGAGCTGGATGTAGTGCATCGTCAATGCCACACAGAAGTGTGGAATACAATTTTAGTGAATGGAGTACTGACAGGCAGCAGCAGCAGGAGGAGGCGGTGGGCCCTGAGACGGAGCAGGGACCACATTGGCAACTGGCATCTAGAGTTGGGTCTAGTGCATCGACAATGCCACAAAGATGTGTGGAATACAATTTTAGTGAATGGAGTACTTCAGGTGGCGACAACAGCAGTAGGAGACGGCGGTGGTCCCGGAGAAGGTGCAGGGACCGCATTGGTAACTGGCATCTAGAGCTGGGTGTAGTGCGTCAATGCCACCCGGAAGTGTGTAATACAATTTTAGTGAATGGAGCACTGACAGGCGGCTGCAGCAGCAGCAAGCTGAGGCAGTGGGCCCTGAGATGGAGCGTGGACCGCATTGGTAACTGGCATCTAGAGCTGGATGTATTGCATCGTCAATGCCACACAGAAGTGTGTGATAGAATTTTAGTGAATGGAGTACTGACAGGCGGCGACAACAGCAGCAGGAGGAGACAGTGGGCCCTAAAAAGGAGCATGGACCGCATTGGTAACTGACATCTAGAACTGGGTCTAGTGCATCGTCAATGCCACACAGAAGTGTGGAATACAATTTTTGTGAACGGAGTACTCCAGGCGGCGACAACAGCAGGAGGAGGCGGCGGGGGTCCAGGAGAAGGGGCAGGGACCGCATTGGTAACCGCCATCTAGAGCTGGGTTTAGTGCATCGTCAATGCCACCAAGAAGTGTGTAATACAATTTTAGTTAATGGAGTACTAACAGGCGGCAGCAACAGCAGGAGGAGGAGGTAGGCCCTGATAAGGAGCGGGAACCGCATTGGTACCTGGCATCTAGAGCTGGTTGTAGTGCATTGTTAATGCCATACAGAAGTGTGTAATACAATTTAGGTGAATGGAGTAAAGACAGGTGGCTGCAGCAGCAGGAGGAGGCGATGGGTCCTGAGACGGAGTGGGGACCACATTGGTCTCTGGCATCTAGAGCTGGGTGTAGTGGATCATCAAAGCCACCCAGAAGTGTATTATACAATTTCAGTGAATGGAGTACTGACCGCGAGCACTGTTGCTGTGGTCTGTGGTGCCGGAAGCGGTAGGAAGGTAGACATGAATGCCAAACCTCAATCTTACAATACTTAACTGAAAAATTAGGCAAAGGCAATGATACCTATCAGTGTGGCAGTACTTGGGGTTTCATCTGCTGCTTGTTGGCCTCCTGGGAGCAGCAGAAATTTAAAGTATTTTGCTAGCTGGCACAATGGCAAGCATGACATTGGCGATGAATGCCAACCATGTTTGTTGCGATAACTAGTGGAAAAATTCAATTCAGGCATGCTCAGCTGACAGGGTGTTGGTGATAGCCAGCCCCAGACCCAGCACATGAGCAGTGTGGGTTCACAGGGACATCTTGGTTGGCCAGTGAGTCCTTGTGTCAGTCAATCAGTGACCTCTGCAGTGGGGGTATGATAGTTGTTAGTAACCCACCTTTCATTCATTTTCAAAAAGGTGAGGTGATTGACATTTTCCGGCAACAGTCGTGATCGGTTGTCCGTGACCACTCCGCCAGCGCCACTGAAGGTTCTTTCAGGCAGAACACATGATGTCGGGCACGTAAGAAGCTTGATGGCATACTGTGCCTACTGCTGGCGGATTTCAAGCCTGTTGACCCAAAAATTAATGGCGTCACTACTATCAGCACAGGCGTCCTCCTCATAACTGCTTTAGTCAACACCACCACCGCCACCAGCTAGAAAAAAGCCAACATAATCGTGCACCATGTGCTTCTTCCATTCTCAATGGTTATGCCCCCCACTTCACATGTTTGAAGTGGCTGCATCAGGTTTCGCCAGGCATCCAGAAAATCCCCCCTGCCTTGGCCTAGACTTTTGGATGTGTGGTGCCTGCTGCCACTACTGCTGCTGCTGCCGCAAAAGGAGGATATGGTGGAGGCAGTGTTTGCCTGAGCTCCCTGTGTGGAATGTGGTGCGAGGACCTCCTCACACAGCCGGTTGCATAGTAGTCTGCTCAGGCAGGACACCTTTCTTTATCTTGCGCCGGGTTAGGTAGAAACTGTGACCAACATGGTCTCCCTCATCATCATCATCATCATAATCATCTTCCTCCTCCTCCTCCTCTTGGAACACCTGATGCTGGCCAGTGTCCCTTCTTGCTCCTCCTGATGCTGGCTGTGCGCTATGGAGTGTAATGTTACCCTCATCCTCTTCCCCGCTTTCTTCCTCTCCTCTCCCATCGCCACTTTCCATCAGGCCACACAGGGTATTATCAAGCAGAAAGATGATGGGTATGACGTCATTCCAGCCTGACCGCTCCCGACTCACAACATTTATGGCCTGCTCAAAGGGGGCCAGTAGCTTTCACAGCGTCTCCATCTGCAGCCTCTGGTCACTGGTAAAATAGCTCAGTTGTGTGGCTGTACCAAGGGCCCCGCTGCCTCCATGCAACACGCTGACCAAGTAATGGCGGATGGCTAGCTTTTGCTCACACAGACGCTGTAGCATGTGCAAGGTGGAGTTCCATCTAGTCACAGTGTCACAAATCAGTCTATACCGTGGCAGCCTCTGTTGGCGTTGAATCTTGCTAAGCAGCGCGGCGGCAGTAGGGGATCGGCATACATGGGTGCAGATGAAGCGAGCCTGTCTCAGTAAGTCCTTCAGTCCTGGGAACATGCAGAGGAACTTCTGCACCACCAGGTTCGGTACTTGGGCAAAGCATGGCACATGTGTTATGCGGTCCATGCGCAGCACGGCTACAAAGTTGGCCCCATTGTCGCACACTACGTTGCCTGTCGTGAGCCCGGAGGGCGTCAGCCAAGCCTCAACCTCTCTGTGCAAAGCGGACAAGAGTTCTCTGGCGGTGTGACTTTTTTCCCCCAAGGACACCAGTTTCAGCACTGCCTGGCAACGCGTGTGCTTGAGGGAGCCGTAGTGGCGTGCTCGCTTAACCACAGTGTCCTCCACTATAATAAGAGCACTGGGGTGGCCTATGCTTTCCCACCACACCCCTCGACGGGGGTACCAGGTGCTGAAATGCCTCTTGCAGGCTACCGCCCACTGAGCTATGCAAGGCCACCCAGTGAGCGGTGAAGGACAGGTAGCGTCCCACTCCATGCCTGGTTGTCCAGCTGTCCATGGTGAAGTGGCTTTGCCAATGCCTGGGAGATGTTATCCAGTACAGGTTCTTGTAAACTGGGTACAGCTGTGCTGGAGAAGTAATGTCTGCTTGGTATATTCTACTGCTGCTCGGCACAGGCCATCAGGTCATGGAAGGGATCTGAGTCCACAAGTTTGTACGGCAGTAGCTGCAAGGTCAATAGTTTGGCTAGAAGCGAATTGAGTTCAATCACTCTTTTGTTGGTTGGTCTGGCTGGCACCAACCTCCTGATATGTAGTAGCAATGACAGTTGGAGGTGGAGAAGTAGTCAATGGAGGTGGAAGAAGAGAGCATGACGTAGTTGCACCTCCTTCAAGAGAACGAAAGTACTGCTCCCACTTTGGTTTGTGGTTCTTTCGCATGTGGGAAAGGAGGGATGTTGTACCCAAATGTGATCCGGCCTGTCCTCTGAGGATCTTCCTGTGGCACATGATGATGACTGCTACGCACTCATCATCGTCTTTCAGTGGGAAAAAGGACCACACTGGAGGGGTGCGTGCAACCACTCACCTGCTCTTTTTCTTTGCCTACCTCTGCGTCAGCTGGGTGCCCTGCGTCTGCTCCAGCTCCATCTCCCCATGGTCACATCACCTCTGACTGTTTCCCTGCTTGAGCCCACTTGTCTGTCTCTTCTTTGGGACCCACATGAGGCAGATTTGCGGCTCCCTCCATCCCCCAGTCTGTTGCTGCTGCTGCCTTTCCTCTACGTCTGTTTCGGAACTGCTGCTAGCCCTGACACGCACCGGTGGTTCCAAGGTAACATCACAGTCATCATCATCCTCATTTTCATGTAAGCCAACCTCTGCAAATGGAGCCACTGATCCAGAACCCTCGCCCAGCAAGTCCTGAACATACTCTCTAACGCTCTCAAAGTCTGTCTCCTGCTCTGAACTTCGCACTGACAGATCCTCAGGCTGTTCGTCAAACAACATGGGGGAGTCATCGGGAGGTACAGGCACATAAGCCATGCTAACATCTGTGTTTGCTCCTGTCACAGCTGTGGTGGTTCCTGCAGCTGCTGCTGCAGAAGAAGTGCTTGCAGCACTTGAGGCCCCTGAGACCCAGTCCAAAATAATCTCCAGCGTACTGGTGCTCCCCAAACACCTCAGACCTATTTGCAAACTTGTTCTGCTGCCTCCAACAGTTTGCTGGTGCTGTCCTACAGTGGCGGACTCCTGGGGAGTATGACTTTTGCCAGATGCGGAAGGTCGCCCAACGCCACCCCTTCCCCTGGGTCTACCTCTCATCTTTTGCAAAAATGCACCTGTACCAGACAATTTCTTTGCTAAATAGGAACAGGTATCAAACACTGAAATATCTGTATTTATTTTACAATAGCACAGAAATTTCACTGGATCAAACAGTCTTCTTTGGTAAATAGGAATAGGTATCAAACACTAAAATATCTGTATTTATTTTACAGTAGCACAGAAATTTCACTGTACCAAACAGTCTTCTTTGGTAAATAGGAACAGGTATCAATTGATAAAAAAAGTCTTCCTTGGGAAATAGGAACAGGTATCAAACACTAAAATAACTGTATTTATTTTACAGTAGCACAGAAATTTCACTGTAGCAGACAGTCTTCTTTGGCAAATAGGAAAAGGTGTCAAACACTAAAATATTTGTATTTTTTTTAAAGTAGCATGGAAATTTCACTGTACCAAACGTTCTTCTTTGGTAAATAGTAACAGTTATCAAGCACTAAAATATCTGCATTTATTTTACAGTAGCACAAAAATTTTATTTTACCAAACAGTCTTCATTGGTAATTAGGAACAGGTATCAAGCACTAAAATATCTGTATTTATTTTACAGAAGTTTGACTGTACCAGTCTTCTTTGGTAAATAGGAACAGGTGTCAAACACTAAAATATCTGTATTTATTTTACAGTAGCACAGAAATTTCACTGTGCCAGTCTTCTTTGGTAAATTGGAACAGGTAACAAACACTAAAATATCTGTATTTATTTTACAGTAGGTCAGAAATTTCACTGTACCAAACAGTCTTCTTTGCTAAATAGGAACAGGTATTAACCTCCCTAGCCTAGCCATTGGAGGCCTAGTACTGAGTATAACCTTTCTGTTTCCCTCCCCTCCCTGTTATCTGTGACATTATCAACCGCCCAAAATAGCTATTTTTGTTTATGTCCGTGCAGCTATGGATCCTATCTCTGCACTGGTCGCACAACTGCAGGGGTTGTCTTTGGAGGTAGCTGACCTCCGCACGACCGTCTCACACTTACTGAGACCACAGGCAGCTGGTTCTGACAGCAAGAATCAGGCCTGCCTTGAACCCAAGGTGGCGCTCCCAGACAGATTTTCCGGGGAAGCGACAATTTTATTCGGTTCAGGGAGTCGTGCAAATTGTATTTTAAACTACGTCCACACTCTTGGGGGGGACGAGAGTCAAAGAGTGGGTATTATCATTTTATTACTTAAAGGCCACACTCAGTCCTGGGCTTTTTCGCTGCCGACCGGATCTCAGTCCCTCCAGTCGGTGGATGAATTTTTAAGAGCGCTAGGTCTTATCTATGATGACCCAGATCGTGTTTCCCCGGCCGAGACCAAGTTGCGTGGCTTGCAGCAGGGAAAGCGTTCTGCAGAGACCTATTGCTCTGAATTTAGGAGGTGGGCTACGGATACTGAGTGGAATGATCCTGCTCTCCGTAGTCAATTCTGTCATGGGCTATCTGAGAGCTTGAAGGACGCATTGGCGTTTCACGTAAATCCTGGGTCATTGGAAGCGGCTATGTCCCTTGCTGTACTTATGGATAGACGCCTGAGGGTGAGATCTAAAGTTCCTCATCTCAGGACGTACAATCCCATAAGATGGCGCCCCTCCTCTGACACGTTGGGTGGAGAGACGCTTGAGGTCATGTCTGGTGACGAACCTATGCAGTTGGGGGGAGCAACCTCTGGACCTGGGAATAAGAACTTTGGGCATAAGAAGGGACTCTGTTTTTTCTGTGGAAAACGGGGACATTTTCTCAATGTCTGTCCTTATGTTCAGCGCCAGGGTGAAAACAAAAAAAAGGGGTGTGTTTAACCCTCATCATACACTGGGTGGTCTGTGTGGGGAATCAGAGAATGTCCTTTTGTCATTTACCGGTAGTACTCGATTTCTCCTGTCTGCTGAGGTGGCGCTAGACTCCAAAACGGTGGGAATTGAAGTGTTTATTGACAGCGGGGCAGGGGTTAACTTAATCGATGGGCAGTTCGTCCGGGTTAACAACTAGTGCACTAGACAAAAATATCTCGGTGTTTGCAATTGATTCCACTCCTCTCACGCAGAAATGTTTGTCACAAATGGTGCAGGACATTCGTTTAAAAGTGGGTGATTTTCATCAAGTATCCATCTCGTGCTTTGTGTTGGAGGGTCTGCCTGCTCCGTTGGTGCTAGGGTTACCATGGTTAAGCAAACATAATCCCACTATCGATTGGGAAGCGAGACAGATTCTTGGAGTGAATATTGCATAGACAACTTAACACTTCGTCTTAACACATCGCTTTCTGTTGTAACCACTAAGGAGTTACCTTCATTTATTTCTGAGTTTTCTAACGTATTCTCTGAAAGTGGAGACCAGAAGTTACCTCCACATTGGGAATATGATTGCCCCATCAACCTTATTCCTGGAGCTAAGCTGCCCAAGTCTCGGTTGTATAATCTTTCCGAACCCGAAAGAGTGGCCATGCGAGAATATATTGCTGAGAGTTTGGCTAAAGGTCATATTAGACCATCCAAATCTCCTGTAGCAGCCAGGTTTTTATTTGTTAAGAAAAAGGACGGAACTCTTAGGCCATGTTTGGACTTCCGGGAGCTTAACCGTATTCCTGTCCGCGACCCTTACCCCCTTCCTTTAATTCCAGATTTATTCAGATTGTTGGCGCCAGGGTGTTCTCTAAATTGGATTTGAGAGGGGCGTAAAATCTGGTAAGAATCAAAGAAGGGGATGAATGGAAGACGGCCTTCAATACCCCTGAGGGTCATTTTAAGAATATGGTCATGCCTTTTGGGTTAACCAATGCCCCTGCGGTTTTTCAACATTTCATTAATGACATCTTTTATCATCTGGTGGGCAGGTTTGTTGTGGTGTATCTGGATGATATACTAATTTATTCTCCTGACATGGTGACTCATCAGGATCACGTGAAGCAAGTGTTACAAATCCTTAGAGAGAATAAATTGTATGCGAAGATGGAGAAATGTGTTTTTGCTGTTCCGGAGGTGCAGTTCTTGGGTTACTTAATCTCATCTTCAGGTTTTCGTATGGATCCTGAAAAAGTCCGTGCGGTGTTGGACTGGGATCCACCCGAAAATCTGAAAGCACTTATTTGAATTACTCGACTGTGGTTAAACCTTTAACAGACATGACGAGGAAAGGCTCAGATTTCTCAGTCTGGTCAGATGCGGCATTACAACCCTTTTCAGCTGTTAAAGAGTGTTTCACTACTGCTCCTATACTGGTGCAACCAGATGTGTCACAAACATTTATTGTGGAAGTTAACGCATCTGAAGTAGGGGTAGGAGCAGTCTTATCGCAGGGTCCTTCACCTAGTAAATGGCGCCCATGTGCTTTCTTCTCTAATGCGGAGAAAAATTATGATGTAGGTAATAGAGAGTTGCTGGCCATTTGAGGAATGGCGTCATTGGTTGGAAGGAGTGATTCATCCTATTACGGTAATTACCGATCACAAAAATCTGGCATATTTGGAGTCGGCTAAACGTCTGAGCCCAAGACAGAGCAGATGGTTGTTGTTTTTTACCAGGTTCAATTTCATTGTCACCTATCGCCCTGGGGTTAAGAACGTCAAGGCGGACGCTTTGTCGCGTAGCTTTTCTGGGGGGGGGGGGGTGATTCGGAAGATCCTGGTCCGATATTGTCTGAGGGGATAGTAATATCCGCCCTCTATCCCGATCTTGAGGCAGAGGTATTGGAAGCCCAGGGAGATGCACCGGATTCTTGCCCTTCGGGGAGATTGTTTGTTCCTTATGAATTACGACATAAGGTGTTCGAGAAACACCACTGTACAGTCCTTACAGGACACTCTGGGAACAAGTCCACAGCCGATCTCATCTCGAATCGTAGATTCTGGTGGCCGGGGTTGCGTAAATGTGTTGAGGGCTATGTGTCAGCATATAGTACTTGTGCTCGTGCTAAGGTGACACATACTCGGCCTTCTGGATCCCTACTTCCGTTGTCAATCCCATCCCGACATTGGACTCATTTATCGATGGATTTTATCACTGATTTGCCGAATTCCTCAGGAAAAAACGTGATTCTGGTGATTGTTGATCGCTTCAGTAAGATGTCACACTTTATTGCATTGGCAAGGTTACCTAATGCTAAAACCCTCGCACAAGTGTTTGTCGATAACATCGTGAAGCTACACAGTATTCCCACGGATGTGGTGTCTGATAGGGGGACTCAATTTGTTTCCAGATTCTGGAAGGCGCTCGTCTGGGATACAATTGTCCTTCTCTTCGGCCTTTCATCCTCAGTAGAATGGACAGACTGAACGCACTAACCAGAATCTGGAGACTTATTTGAGATATTTTGTCTCAGAGAATCAGGAGGAGTGGTCTTCATTTTTGTCCTTGGCCGAGTTTGCAATAAATAACCGTAGGCAGGAGTCCACTGATAAGTCGCAGTTTTTTGGGGCATATGGGTTTCATCTACAATTTGGCACATTTTTTAGTACTGAGACTTCAGGCATTCCTGAAGAGGAAAGATTTTCCTCTTCTTTGTCATCTATTTGGCAGAAAATTCAAACACAAGAAACATTAGGTTGAAAGTACCTTCTTGGAAGTCGGGTCCAAGGTTTATTGGGCCATATAAGATCTCTGCTATTAATTACCCAGTTGCCTTTCGTCTTGAACTTCCATAGGCTTTAAAGATTCATAATGTGTTCCACAAATCACTGTTGAAGAGATTTGTTGAGCCTTTGGAACCGTCTTCCTTGCCTCCCCCTCCTGTCATGGTGGACGGTAATCTAGAATTTCAGATTGCCAGGATACTGGACTCCCGAATTCTCCGCAGATCTCTCCAGTATCTCCTTCACTGGAAGGGGTACAGTCCGGAGGAGAGAATGTGGGTTCCAGCGACCGATGTTAATGCTAGTCGTCTAGTGAGAGCTTTCCACAGGGCTAATCCGGATAAGGTCGGTCCTGGGTGTCCGGAGGCCACCCGTAGAAGGAGGGGTACTGTCACGGTCCCTTCCGTGACTGAAGATAGAGGATCTGTCAGACAAGCTGCATGTGAGGTTATCTGACAGTCTGTTTGTTTTTTACTTGTTTCTGTGTTGTTGTTTGTAATGATCACACCCCTTGTATCAGGTGCAGCTGGTGGTCATTACTGCTCCTCCATTTAGTCTGGCCTCACACTTCATGCTATGCGGTTGATATTCACTGCTGGGATGTGATGAGCTGGTGCGTGTGCCATCCAGAGTTCCTGCTTATATATTTGCTATTAAGATAAGTTGAATTACTTTTGGTGTTTTGGTGTTCTTTTGTTGTTTACTAGGCCTCAGGGAGACACTGGGTCTTTCATAAGCGAAGGAACCAGTAGTCTCAAGGGAAAAGGTATCAAGCACTAAAATATCTGTTTTTTTTTATAGTAGCACAGAAATTTAACTTGATCAAAAAGTCTTCCCTGGGAAATAGGAACAGGTATCAAACACTAAAATGTCTGAATTTATTTTGCAGAAGCACAGAAATTTCACTGTACCAGTCCTCTTTGGTAAATAGGAACAGGTATCAAACACTAAAATATCTGTGTTTATTTTCCAGTAGCACAGAAATTTCACTGTACCAAGGGGTCTTCTTTGGTATTAAGCAACAGGTATCAAACACTAAAATATCTGTATTTATTTTCCAGTAGCACAGAAATTTTACTGTACCACTCTTCTTTGGTAATTAGGAAGAGGTATTAAACACTAAAAATCCGTATTTATTTTACAGTAGGTCAGAAAATTCACTTTAGCTGACAGTCTTCTTTGCTAAATAGGAAGAGGTATCAAACACTAAAATATCTGTATTTATTTTATAGTAGCACAGAAATTTCACTGTACCAAATGGTCTTCTTTGGTAAATAGGAACAAGTATCAAATGCTAAAATATCTGTATTTATTTTACAGTAGCACAGAAATTTCACTGTACCAAGCAGTCTTCAATGGTAAATCGGAACAGGTATCAAACACTAAAATATCAGTATTTTTTTACAGTAGAACAGAAATTTCACTTTACTAAACCGTCTTCCTTGGTAAATAGGTTTAGGTATCAAACATTAAAATTTATGTATTTATCATACAGTAGGCCAGAAACTTCACTGTACCAAACAGTCTTCTTTGGTAAATAGGAACAGGTATCAAACACTAAATTATCTGTATTTATTTTAGAGTAGCAAATAAACTTCAATATACCAAACAGTCTTCTTTGGTAAATAGAAACAGGTATAAAACACAAAAATAACTGTATTTATTTCACAGTTGCACAGAAATTTCACTGTAGCAGACAGTCTTCTTTGGTAAATAGGAACAGTTGTCAGGCACCAAATTATCTGTATTTATTTTCCAGTAGCACAGAAATTTCACTATACCAGCCTTCTCTGTTAAATGGGAACCGGTATTAAACACTAAAATATCTTTATTTATAATACAGTAGCAAAGAAATGTCATTGTTCCAAAGGGTCTTTTTTGTTTAATAGGAACAGGAATAAAAAAACACTAAAATATCCACTTATAATAACTTATAAACACTAATATTTCCAGTAACACATAAACTTCACTATACCAATCAGTTTTCTTTGGAAAATAGGAACAGCTATCAATCACTAAAATATGTGTATTTATTTTACAGTAGCACAGAAATTTCACTCTACCAGTCTTCTTGGGTGAATTGGAAAGGGTATCAAACACTAAAATATCTGTATTTTTTTTACAGTAGGCAAGAAAATTCATTGTACCAAACAGTCTTCCTTGGTTAATAGGAACAGTTAGGAAACACTAAAATATCTGCATTTATTTTAAAGTAGCAAAGATATTTCACTTCAATAAACAGTCTTCTTTGATAAATAGGAACAGGTAGCAAGCACTAAAATATCTGGTTTTTTTTTCCAGTAGCAAAGAAATTTCACTGTACCAAAGGTTCTTTTTTGGTAAATAGGAAGAGGTATCAAACACTAAAATATCTGTATTTATTTTACAGCAGGCCAGGAATTTCACTGTACCAGTCTTCTTTGGTATATAGGAACAGGTATCAAACACTAAAATATCTATTATTATACAGCGTCATCATATTACACAGCGCTGTACATAGTCCATAGTTGTGTCACTAACTGTCCCTCAAAGGAGCTCACAATCTAATGTCCCTACCATAGTCATATGTGATTAATGTAGTCTAAGGTCAATT
>NC_092870.1:926364-927922 GCF_032062135.1 Pyxicephalus adspersus | reverse complement strand
ATCTGTAGTTATTTTATAATAGCTCTGAATTTTCACTGTACCAAACAGCCTTCATTGGAAATTAGGAACAGGTATCAAACACTAAAATATCTGTATTTATTTTACAGTAGGCCCGAAAATTCACTGTAGCGGACAGTCTTCTTTTGTAAATGGGAACAGGTGTCAAACTAAAATATCTGTATTTATTTTATAGTAGCACAGAAATTTCACTGTACCAGTCTTCTTTGGTAAATAAGAACAGGTATCAAACACTAAAATATCTGTATTCATTTTACAGTAGCACTGAAATTTCACTGTACCAAACAGTAGTGTTGGTCGAATAGCTCACTATTCGATTCGACCACTATTTGGTCGAATAATGCATTATTATTCGGGTGATCAAACGTCGAATTCGAAGTCTATTAAAGTCATTGGGGGAAAAATTTGGGTTGTTTTTCTGGACTGTGTAGAGCTTCTACAGCCTATAAATACATTTAAAAAGACATGTCAAGACTCCCCAGCTCTGCACAACACTGTACAAGTAATGGCAAGGCCATTTAATGGGGCGTTCAAGGGAACATCCCGGATTTTATAGGGTCTCCGAGTAGAGGCAGAGAGGGGCACAAAAATTAGCCACCAGGTTTCACCGCTCCGTTACAAGCCATACACAGGCTTCAGAGTACAGGCAAAGGTCTCTGAGGGGTGTCTTTCAGTCAAAAAATTAGCCAGCTACACAGCTCCGTTATAAGTTACAAGTGACAGGTGGCAGCAGCAGGAGGAGGAGGCGGTGGGCACTGAGACGGAGCGACGACCGCATTGGTAACTGGCATCCAGAGTAGGGTACTGTGCAGGTGGCAGCTTCAGTAACAGCAGAAGAAGGAGGCGGTGGGCCCTGAGACGAAGTTTGGACGGCATTAGTAACTGGCATCTAGAGTTGGGTACTGGGCAGGCGGCAGAATCAGTGAAAGCAGGAGGAGGAGGCAGTGGGCCCTGAGAAGTGAATGGCATTGTTAACTGGCATCTAGAGCTGGGTACTGGGAGGAGGAGGCGGTGGGCCTTGAGACAGGGCAAGGATGTCATTAGTGGTTGAGGCCATCACCTATATGGACAGTGTACAAGCTGTAGCTAGTGGAGACATTGGCACTGCCTTTTCCTACCTGCTAGCTGTAACTTTCTAAAATGCGGCATGAACAGCCTTGTTAACTGGCATCTACAGCTGGGTACTGGGTAGGCTGCAGCATCAGTGAAAGCAGGAGGAGGAGGCAGTGGGCCCTGAGAAGTGAATGGCATTGTTAACTGGCATCTAGAGCTGGGTACTGGGATGAGGAGGCGGTGGGCCCTGAGACAGGGCAAGGATGTCATTAGTGGTTGAGGCCATCACCTAAATGGACAGTGTACAAGCTGTAGCTAGTGGAGACATTGCTTTGTAGGGGACTGCCTTTTCCTATCTGCTAGCTGTAACTTTCCAAAATCCAGCATGGACAGCCTTGTTAACTGGCATCTACAGCTGGGTACTGGGTACTGGGCAGGCGGCAGCAGTAACAGCAGGAGGAAGGGGTGGTGGGCTCTGGAACAAAGT
>NC_092870.1:920338-924742 GCF_032062135.1 Pyxicephalus adspersus | reverse complement strand
ACTCTGCACTGCACCCAGCATCAAGGAGACACACACAGTATCGGGTATCGGAGGAGGTCTTATTCGCGGGTGAGTGCCTTATTTTAATTATTTAAGCAAAAATCGGGGCTGCCTTATTTGATGGGGATGCCTTATCATCGGGGAAACACGGTAGTATCTAGTGAAACTACATAAAAGGGAATGGACTTGGTGGAATACGCGGGGAAATACATACATTTTTTATCATTTGTGGATATCTAGCAAGTGCTATCACAGTTAAAAATCTGTATTTGTTTCACATAAATACATACATTTTTATGGGTTTTAGGATAAATACCAAGTGCTATCAGAATAAAATATCTGTTTTTTTTGGAGAAAAATATATAATTTTTTATGGCCCTTTGGATAGATACCAACTACCAAGTGCTATTAGAATTAAATATCTGTATTGTTTGTAGAGTAATACTTCAATTTTTATGGCTTTAGGGATATATAGCAAAGTGGGATCAGAACTAAAGATCTGTATTTTCTGTAGAGATATATAGAATTTTTTATGGTCTTTTCGATCGATACCAAGTGCTATCAGAATTAAATATCTAGATTTTTGGTAGAGAAATATAGAAATTTTATGGCTTTGGAGATATATAGCAAAGTGGGATCGGAATTAAATATCTCTATTTTTTGGAGAGAAATACTGATTTTTTATGGGTTTTAGGTTAGATACCAAGTGCTATCATAATAAAATATCTGTATTTTTTTTACAGAAATACAGACATTTTTAGTATTTTTGTGATAGATTGCAAGAGGTATCCTAAATTATACCTCTTGTAATATATCACAAAAGCCAGATAATCATTCTGATAGCACTTAGTATCTATGCAAAAACCCATAACATTTTCTTTATTTCTGTAAAAAAAATAGAGATACTGAATTCTAATCCCACTTGCTATCTATCTAAATAGCAATAAGAAACGCACAATTGATCATAATGAATCATAATTAAATATCTGTATTTTTTGGAGAGAAATACATACATTTTTTTGGCTTTTTTGATAGATAGCAAGTTGTAGCCTGAATTAAATATCTGTATTTTGTTTTATAGAAAAACATAAATTTTGCTGTTTATTTTAATAGCAAGTGGTATCAGAATGAAATATCTGTATTTTGTTACAGAAATACATACTTTTTTTGTTTATTTTGATAGATTGCAAGAGATATCATAATTTATGCTAACTCTTGCAATCTATCAAAATAAACAGAAAAATGTCTGTATTTCTGTAAACAAAATACAGATATTTAGTTCTGATAGCACTTGCTATCTATCAAAATAAACAGAAAAATTTCTATATTTCTGTAAAAAAAAATACAGATATTTAATTCTGATACCACTTGTTATCTATCACAATAAACAGAACAATTTCTGTACCTCCTCCTCTTCCTGGATTGGTGGTGCACTATGCATACTAGGCACGCATGTCTGAGATGATATTTGCAGCGTCCACTCTGTGTCATTTCCGAGATCCACCATCATCTGTTCCGTGAGGCATATGATAGGGATGGTGTCACTGACACAGGCCAGATCTCTGCTGATCATCCTGGTCGCCTCTTTAAAAGGTGACAATACAGTGCACAAGTCCTCAATTTGCAGCCACTCTGCAGGGCTGAAAAAAGGTAGTGTGGGTATGCATCTGAAAAAAACAAATCAGACTCTGACACGTAATCCACCACCGCTTTCTGTTGTTCAGCCAGCCGCTGCAGCATGTAAAATGTGGAGCTCCAATGTGTGGCCACATCACAAATTAACCGGTGCACTGGCAGGTTTAGATTTCGCTGTAACCAATCTGGCACTGGCTGTGTACAACCGGCGGAAATGCACTGACAACTTTCTGGCCTTCAGTAACAGCGGCTGGAGGCCTGGGTAATTCCGAAGGAAGCGCTGTACTATGAGGTTCATGATGTGAGCAACTGTCGGTTGTCAGGTGCACCTTGCCAGAAACTGAGTGCTGCAGGGCCATGGACACATTGCTCTGCACATGTTCATGCAAAGCAGGAACACATGTTTGTGCAAAGTACTGTTGCTTAGGCATAACTTTGTACTGTACTGTGGGTTTGCGCAGAGGAATGCGTAACGGAACGCATTGGAGTCCACCAGCCGGTAAGCGAGGAGCTCTAACGCAATCAGCTGTGCAATTGCGGCATTGATCAGCTTTGTTTTGGGGTCATTTGGGCCATATTTCCTTTTGCACTCCAGCATCTGGGGGATGGAAGGTTGGATGCTGCTAATGCTAACCACAAAAACATTAGACGATGGGGTAGAAGTTGTGGGGGATGGCAATGATGGCTGTTCCTGACTGCTAGCAACGCCACAAACAGCAGCCGACCTGCGATGGAGCTCCTGCTCACCGCTGGTGGAGCCTGAAAAAGGTAATGATCGGCTACATGCCACACTCAAATTGCTGCCAGCAGCACGGGAAACTGTAGTGGCAGAGGGAGGGAAGGCAGCAGAGGAGGATCAAGCAGTTGGAGCTTGCTTCTTGGGCGGAGGTGGTCGCACAGAGCTCTGTGCTTTCACCAGGTGTTCACGCCAGGTAACTGGGTGGTGGCTTTTTAAATGGGTGCTCATGCAACTTGTTCCAAGTTTGTTTGGGTTTTTGCCTCGTTTCAAGTATTTCTTTGGTAAATAGGAACAGGTATCAAACACTAAAATATCTGTATTTATTTTACAGTAGGCCAGAAATTTCACTGTACCAAACAGTCTTCTTTGGTAAATAGGAAGAGGTATCACACACTAAAATATCTGTATTTAGTTTACAGTAGCACAGAAATTTCATTGTACCAAACAGACTTCTCTGGTATCTAGGAACAGGTATCAAACACTAAAATATCTGTATTTATTTTCCAGCAGCACAGAAATTTCACTGTACCAAACAGTCTTCTTTGGTAAATAGAAACATGTCTCTAACACTAAAATATCTGTATTTATTTTCCAGTAGCACAGAAATTTCACTGTACAGTCTTCTTTGGTAAATAGGAAGAGGTATCAAACACTAAAATATCACAAAAATGTCACTGTACTAAACGGTTCTTTGGTAAATAGGAACAGGTGTCAAACACTAAAATATCTGTATTTATTTTACAGTAGCACAGAAATTTCACTTTAATAAACAGTCTTCCTTGGTAAATAGGAACAGGTATCAAACACTAAAATATCTGTATTTATTTTCCAGTAGCACAGAAATTTCACTGTACCAAACAGTCTTCTTTGGTAAATAGTAACAGGTAATAAACACTGAAATATATGTATTTATTTTACAGTAGCATAGAAATTTCATTGTAACAAACAGTCTTCTTTTGAAAATAATAACAAGTATCAAACACTAAAATATCTGTATTTATTTTCCAGTAGCACAGAAATTTCACATACTAAACGGTTCTTTGGTAAATAGGAACAAGTATCAAACACTAAAATATCTGTATTTATTGTCCAGTAGCACAGCAATTTCACTATATCAAAGTGTCACTTTTGGTAAAAGGAACATGTATCAAACACTAAAATATCTGTATTTATTTTCCAGTGTGCCAGACATTTCACTGTACCAAACAGTCTTCTTTGGTAAATAAGAACAGGTATCAAACACTAAAATATCTGTATTTATTTTACAGTAGCACAGAAATTTTACTTTAATAAACAGTCTTCCTTGGTAAATAGGAACAGGTATCAAACACTAAAATATCTGTATTTATTTTACAGTAGCACAGAAATTTCACTTTAACCACCTGAGCGTTACACTGATGTCTAGATTTCTGTACCAAAAGCGTTACAGGTTTTTATGAAATTTTTTTTTAAATTGTAGACCTGTAACTTACAGAAATATGTCCGAACAGGGTTCTAGTAGATATTATGAATACAAAAAATGTTTGAAACACACAATCATGTAAAAAAAAATTACTTTTAATGAAATTAAAGGAAAAACACAAAAATCAGCTTAAACATGACTATGTAAACAAATCAAAAATACTGAAAATACTGAAAAAGCAATAACTCTGTATATTGTAAACTACTATATTATTCTAAAACACCTCCCTAGTGTGAAAAATTTTAAAACAAGGGGCCGCACAGAGTCCAACATTACATTCAGGGCAGTGGAACCGGGTTTCTTTCCGGATCTTTTTCCCATCCTCCCCTCTCTTGAAGCAGCACACCACACACATTCTTGAGTGTTTTTGCTTTCCTGGGGTTGGTGGGATGTACGAAGATGTGGGAAAATGGCGAGCACTCAGACGTATTGGGTTCACCGTGTATGAAGCACGTCGTCCAATTTGATTTGCATCCTCTTCTGGTGTTAAGTGTTTCACACATATAGCGTCACATATTTTCCAAATGAATTGATGGTGGGGTACAGGCCTGTCATTTTGTTTTTTGTA
>NC_092870.1:904545-918349 GCF_032062135.1 Pyxicephalus adspersus | reverse complement strand
TTCAATCCAATACAAAATGAATGAATGAGTTTGAATTTGAATTTCCCGCACACGCGCCGACGTCATCACGCACG
The DNA here is from genome assembly GCF_032062135.1 of Pyxicephalus adspersus. Lineage (NCBI taxonomy): Eukaryota > Metazoa > Chordata > Amphibia > Anura > Pyxicephalidae > Pyxicephalus > Pyxicephalus adspersus. Next base: position 918,275 of record NC_092870.1, on the reverse strand, counting down.
CACAAGAAGCCGGTCACTTTTTTTTTCTCCGCCGGTCGGCTTCTTGTGTTAGAAGCACCTGCCGCTGGACGGAGGACGACGTGGGACAATCAGCGGGACCAGCGGAACATGGGATGCCGGTCGGCAGAACACAAGATGCCGGCCGGCATCTTACCGGTCCCGCTGGTATAGGAGACGGCACCCGACGCTGGAGAAGGAGGACGACGCTGGGACACGGACCCGACGCTGGAACACGGACCCGACGCTGGATGAGCACAGGTAAGTGGGATTTTAGTATAGACGAAAAACTACGGGGTTATCCAAAGTAGCAAATATTTTTTAGACGAAAAAGTACGGGGTTAGCGGTTGGGAGGTTAATAAACAGTCTTCCTTGGTAAATAGGAACAGGTATCAAACACTAAAATATCTGTTTTTTTTTTTCCAGTAGCACAGAAATTTCACTGTACCAAACAGTCTTCTTTGGTAAATAGGAACAGGCATCAAACACTGAAATATCTTTATTTATTTTCCAGTAGCACAGAAATTTCACTGTAACAAACAGTCTTTTTTGGAAATTATTAACAGGTATCAAACACTAAAATATCTGTATCTATTTTCCAGTAGCACATAAATTTCACTATACCATACAGTCTTCTTTGGTAAATAGGAACAGGTATCAAACACTAAAATATCTGTATTTATTTTACAGTAGCACAGAAATTTCACTGTGCCAGTCTTCTTTGGTAAATTGGAACAGGTATCAAACACTAAAATATCTGTATTTATTTCACAGTAGCACAGAAATTTCACTGTACCAGTCTTCTTTCGTAAATAGGAACAGGTATTAAACACTAAAATATCTGTATTTATTTTAAAGTAGGCCAGAAATTTCACTGTACCAAACAGTCCTCTTTGGTAAATAGGAAGAGGTTTGAAACACTAAAATATCTGTATTTATTTTACAGTAGCACAGAAATTTCACTTTACCAAACGGTCATCTTTGATAAATAGGAACAGGTATCAAACACTAAAATATCTGTATTTATTTTACAGTAGCACAGAAATTTCACTGTACTAAACGGTCTTCTTTGGTAAATAGGAACAGGTATCAAACACTAAAATATTCCTGTATTTATTTTACAGTAGGACAGAAATTTCACTGTACAAAACGGTCTTCTTTGGTAAATAGGAACAGCAATTGATTTTAATTAGCTTTAGTGAATGTCCAGTGTGAAAAAGATGACTAACAGTGTCTTCACTAATACACAATATAGATTTCACTAAATGTTCTGACTGCTTACAATTTAACAAAACTGACTAGCTATTTGTGGCACTACAAGTAGCAGCAACCACAATTGTACCTTCAGTGCATGTGCAGTCAGTGAACAACACCTAAAGCTGCGTACACACTTCCAATTTTTGTCGTTGGAAAGGATCTTTCACGATCCTTTCCAACGACAAGGGAGTGCACGATGCATGAACGGTGCTGTACAGCACCGTTCATGCTCTATGGAGAGGGGAGGGGGAGAGCGATGGAGCGGCACCCTGCTGCGCGCTCTCCCCTTCCCTTTCATTAGGATTGGCTGTCGTCCATCGTCCGTGGATCCGGCAGGTCGATCGTCCGGACGATGGACGACACCGACACGACAACCACTGTACACACGGCAGATTTTCGCCCGATAATTGACCGATGCCGATTATCGGGTGATAAAAATCTGACGTGTGTACGTAGCTTAAGAGTGTAATACACACAATCTAACTTGCACTAAACGTGCTGACTGCCGACAATTTCCCAAAACGTACTAGCTAGTAGCTTATGTGAAAGTAAATGCCATATAAAACACTGAACTATGCAGCTACCTATGAACTAAGAGGCTCCTACACTGTCCCTCTCAGACTACACGTCTCTCCCTGCGTCTATCCTCTACACAGAACACAAGATGGAGTGACTAACCCCTCCCTCCTTCCCTGTATATATATGCCTGTGCTCTGATCTCACATGTTCAGTAAGCGAGAAAGGCCCGATTCCCCGGACGATCAAATTTAAAAATCTCGCTTGCTCATCCCTAGTCTCCATAAAAGGTGCATTGGAAATCACCCTCTCCCCCCTTTGTTGCGAAATTGAGGAAATTGGCTGATGAAACATCTATCTGCTAGGCTCAATAACAGACTGGAGAAATTTGGGGAAATTTGGGCCCTATGGGACCACACATTTACTACAGGTGTTATACAATACTGATTAACCGTATTTCTTTGTGTGTTTGCTCATCTGGACTTCAAATAATACTAGCAGTTGTTTCTCTAGTGTGATCTTGGACCTTTTTCTTTCCTTTCCTTTTTTCCCATCTTATGATTGGGCGTAATTTCTGATCCTTTTTTTTCCAGTTATCATAAATCCTTCAAAGGCCCTTATTTACGTCTGCACATTTGTTATATATGATGCAGGAGAAGTAATGACTATGTAACAATATATTTGATTCGAATGTTTAGATCAATCCAAATGTATTGGTGATTTTGCCTTTGTTCCTGTGGATTTGCATTTATTTCATGATGTTTATATTTGTTTCACCTTTATGTTCTGACACCATTCTCAATATTACGCCTACTTTTTTTTTGTTTAATATTTGTTTTCTTTGTTTTTTGTGATCTTGGTTTGTTGCTATCCTATACTGTATATGTTGAAAATCTTTAATAAAAATGTACTCCTCCCGAGATTGGTCAGTCCTACCCAGGCTGGTTTTGTATTAGGTAAATCCATGACGTATAATATTAGGAAACTATTGTTTGTGTTGGAACAAGCTCGTCTGCGTGGCTCCTTGTCCTCCTCGACGGCACTTGACGTGGAGAAGGCGTTTGACAGCATAGAGTGGCAATGGCTCCAATAAAATGTTAAATAAATTTGGTTTTAGGGGCCATACAACCCAATTTTGTGAGTATGTACTCTTTCCCCACGGCTCAAATTCATGTTGCAGGAGTTTTGTTCCATATGTTCCCATTGGGTAGAGCTACACGCCAGGGGTGTCCACTATTACACTTCTCTTTAATTTGGCCATAGAACCCCTGGCCAGGTCTTTCCAAGATTGTAAAGTAATTGAAGGAATAGGTGTACATGGGAAGCAAATTAGGTTGGCAATGTTTGCTGATATTATTATGCTGTTTCTAAAAGGTCCAAAAAGAGACAAATATAATTAGCCATATTCAACATTTTAGTTTGCTTTTCGGGATTCCGAATTAATGACAACAAAAGTGAATTCCTCTGTCTCCAGGCACAGGATAGGGACTATCACACTTACGTGTTCCTCACTAAAGTGCAGGCATCTCTCTCCTGCGCATGCAGGCAGTTCTGACTCTGGGTGTGCCTCTGATCCCAAACTTTAGTAGTTTCGCTCAATCCACTGGCCAATTAGGAAATAGCCTCTTTACCATCCCTGGCTATTTAGCTAGCTCACACACTGCACTCAGTGTTCATGCAACGGGTGCCGAGCCCCTAGTTCTGTTGAGCTAGTTCCTGTACGCCTGTTGGCTAATTCAGTGTTTCCTATGTCCAGCTCCTGCATTAACCTCTCGTTTTCTAGTCTGTTGGTTGCTGGCCAACTTCCCTGTGCTGTTTCAGTGTTCCTGTCTGTCTGTGAAAATTCCTGTCACCTGTGCTTCCAGTGTCTCCTTTGTTCCCTGTGTTCGCAGTGGCCCCTGTGTCACTAATTTCTGTCTCCTGGATCCCTGGCAATTGACAACTGTCGTGTGACCTGACCTCTCTTGCTTGCTGCCTGCCTCGACCCTGGCCTTCCTCGACTATGCTTCTGCTTTGTGATTTGATACTGTTTCTTATTGCCCACCTTGTGCCCAAGGGCCACACCCTGGCAGTAACCAGCAAGTAACCTGTGCAAGCCGTAGCACCTCCTAGTGGCCCTGTCTCCCTTAGCGTGACAGTCCCCACCCTTAGATGTTCTTACAGTTATTAAAAGACTTTGTCTCAAACTGGCTAGAAATCATATCTCTTATTTAGGGGTGAAAATAACCTAAAATGTACCTTATATATAAAAATTGAACTACGCCTCACTTATAGCTAAGATTCTGTCTGAGCTAGCTAATTGGAAATGTTTGCCGTTATCCTTAATAGGACGGTGCCATCTGATCATTCATGATTCATTTTTCAAGACTACTGTACCCAATGCAAACTTTGCCTTTTCTTCTTCGTCATTCGGATGTCAGAAAACTCCACTCAGCTTTTTTTATGGCAAGGCAAAACTTTAGGTTGTGATAACTTAGATCTGGCAATGCGTAAACAACGGCTGGGCCTGAACTTTCTTGACATACGAAAGTACGATTTGGCATGCCTCATGTAAAAGACTGGTGGCAAGGCACGTCGCACAATACAATACTGAATATGCCATATACGGCAGTTCCACGCACTCTACCTTCTAATTTACTCTTGCATGATACCTTGATCGCATGGCGTAAAATAAAAAAGATACATAAGTGTCAGGTTCAGTTCACCACAGTCACTCCCTTGCGTACCACTCCGAGCTTCCCCCAGGGTACTCAATATAAAGCATATTATTTCTGGGAGAAATGTGGTATAACTTCCCTTGCCCTAGATGACTGCAACAAACTGTTGTCTTGGCATACTAAGGGCCAAGTATGCTCTTCCCTCTTATCACTTTTTATTACTTACAAGTATGAAAAGTATGTTTTTTGAAATGTCTGAAGTCGCTCCAAATGTGATGTTACCGTCTTCATTATCAAGTATTTTAGGCACCCCATCTTCCAAACACTCTTTTTTCTGATATATATCCTTTGATGATGGAAAGCGAAATGTATGCATTTTGGAGGTCTGTCTTTATAGTTATAGAAAATATGATGGGCCACACTTACCCTATAACTCAACACATGGCTCTTTTTCATGTGCCATCCATATCCGTGCAAACACAAGGTCTCCATGCTCAGATTTCAGTGTACAAACCTGAACACTTATGTTTTCTGACTGCGAAGAAGTGCATTCTAAAAAATTGTCTAGAACCACACCCTCATACAATTTTGCAGCTCTTAACTTACCTTCAATCTCTAATGATGATACCAAGACGGAGGCTACCCAACACCTTGATACTCACCCACAAAAATGTTTGATACGTGGATGCCGTATCTACAACATACTACAACATTAAACAAAACAATTGAACTCTTTCACCACACTATATGGTATGCTATGAGGGCTTTGGGTGCATCCAAGTAAGCGGTGGATAACCTAGTGATTGTGAAGGAGGAATATAAAACCACTATATACCTAAGTACAGTTACACCGCCATCAGATTGTTATAGCTGCAATGCATCAGTTTTTCCTGGTTAGGTATTGTTTTCCCTCCCTTCCCCCGGTTTTATTTGTTGTTTTAGGATGTTATGCATACAGCACACAAAATATAAAAAGAGGCAGTCTTGTTTTTCTGTTACATTGACTGCATTGGTGTTTGCTTTTATTTTAAGTTATTTACGACTGTAACCAGATGTACTTTATTTGTGCCATTTGTACCTTTACTAGCATGCTAATAAAATAAAGTTTTTTAAAAAAGACTGTGCAAAAGCCTGAGTTAAGTGCCCATTAGTAGGGCTGGGTCTTTTGGGATGGCTGAGGGAGTGTGGACATAAACTCTATCCCATGGTTCCCAAATATTATTAAATGCCATCAGGTTGTCCTCTTGGATAGCTGTGAGGTATTCCATCAACCTAACCTCCTGTATTCTCTTTACCAAAGTCACAAACGAAGGAGTGCACGTAGATTTCCAATTAAGAGCTAATAGCATTCTAGCAGCAGTCAGAACATGAGTTGTCAGTTTACGGGCCAGGGGCGGAAGACGTGGTATGCGTAGACCCAGTAGGTGATGTGTCAAATTCAAATCCGTCTAACATCCTACTAGACTAGTAGCAGTTTACATACTTATAACCAGAATGGATGGATTAATTGGCAGTCCCCAAAAATGTGTTCAATTGTATCATTTTAGAGGCAAATTAGCTCCTGATTCCTAGCTCCTGATTGCCATTGGCTGCTGGGACTTTATAGCCTCTCTGCTCCCAGTCCCCAGTGCCTGTTGTAGCGTTAGCTGGGCTAATCTGTCTTGGAGAGACTATTGTGTGTTTTCTGTTGCTAACCCTTGCCTGTTTCCTGACATTTTGTTTGTACTCAGCCTGGACCAACCTCTGCCTGTGACCCCGACTTTGCCTGTGCCTACTCCCTTTGTACCTTGCTTAATGAACCGATCACACAGTTTTGACCTCGGCTTGTGTTCTGGATCACCTGGTATTCTTGTGCTGTTTATCTGTGGGCTCCTGTTCTGCTGCAGCTCCTGGTCGGCAAAAGCATCATTTTAAGGGAGGCAATTCTGCCAAACAGAGAGGCGATGTGTTCTCCATTTATCCAGGCAAGATCTGATCTCACAGATAAGAGGTGGTACATTTTTAGTGTATAAAAGGGGGTAAGATGGTGTAATCTGTACTTCCAAGTAGCTGATACTATCAGTCTTCAATTTGAACGGAAATTATGTTTGTATTGAGGTTAGGAGAGGGGATGTTAGATGTAAAGGGAGTGCATCAGTTTTGTTTGAATTTATCTTGTAGCCAGACACAGATCCTTAAAGTGACATTTTTTTCCATAAATTAGGTAGAAAGATCAGTGGGTCAGATAAAGTAGACAGCACATCATCTGCATATAATGAAACAGTGTAATTTTTATGGTTTATATTAATTCCCTTTATGTTTGGGTTTAAATGGATATGGGCTACAAATTACCTTGTGGGTATTATCTCTTGAATGGCGTAACGGGATGAATCCTGTTTGGTTCGGATGTATGAGATTTGGGAAAAAATGTGTCAATGTCGCAAGAACTCTTTGCCTGGTTTGGGGAGTACAATAATATCGGAGTGTAGCATGGTGGATGGGATGGGTGTACCATCCAGGAACTCAATAAATGGTGGGAGTATGGAAGTGAAGTAGGAAAATATGTCTTGTAAAATAAGAATATAAGGCAGTCCATTGGGACCAGGTGCTTTATTGTTGGGAAGGCAACCTGTAGTACCACTAATTTCTTCAGAAGAAATCGGGCGGTTGAGGGCTTCTGATTCGCTTTCCGAAAGTTTCAGGATTCAATTTGATTTGATAACTAGGCTGTAATTGATGTCAGTAGGTCTTCCCCTTGTTGGGTCTGGTCTCGATGTACTGTGCTGTAGAGATGTGTTAGACGGCACCGCACATGCAGACCAGGCAGCATCTGCGATCAGCAGGAGCAAGTGGGAATCACTCAGTAGCGTCTACATTCCTGCACTATGGTGGGGAAAACGAGGGGGAAGACTAAAGATCAGATACCCTGATCTCAGCTGCTTCAGGCTCAGATGACTGACCACCAGCAGCGCGTTCTCCACAAATGGATTCACCTGGGTCTTTGACCAATGGCTCAGGTAGGAACAAGGGGACAGAAGCACGGGAATGGAAAGGGGTGTCTCCACCTGCACCCCTGGGAATATCTTTGAAAGGCTCCTGAACCCGATCCCACAGTATGCTGAAGCTACTTTACAGAGTCAATCCATATCACATAGCCCTGTTTCTCCTCATATAAATAATAAAGAGCCTATGTCTACAAATATATATATTACTAAAGTGGACAGTGATAATGTTTTACTTCAGGATGACTCTCCTCCTGCAGTCTTGTCCCCACTTTGTGATGGGGAATCTAGATTGTTTGCACACCTGGCGGCACTCATTGGCTAAAACCTCAGCCTCTATTACTGCTGAACAGTTGCTATACAAGCTGGATCTACTCTCTTCTTCTGTTACTCACCCTCGTTCTGCAGATGCAGACCAAGTCTTGCTATATCCTTTGTGGCAAAGGGCCAGTCAAGGCTTTAAAAAAGGCGCTAAATCTTCTTGAAGAGTGCTCGAATCAATGTGGAAATTTACTTGGATGGGAAGCCTACTCAAAACCCAGAAAAAATATTATTGGCCTTTGAAGAATTTTATTTCTCCCTTTATGGTAAACAGCATAACACAAACCAGGCTACTATGAAAGCATTTTTTAGGGAGATTCAATTACCCAAGCCTAAATCTGAATATGTAGATTTACTGGATAAACCCATGACGGGGGAGGAAATTCTAATTGCATTGCATTCTCATTGCATTGAAGTGTTTGAAAACTAGCAGCGCTCCCGGTCCTGATGGATTTTTGTACATTTACTTTAAAACGTTCACCACACAGTTGATTCCACATTTATTAGAATACTATAATTACCTTCGAGAAGGCAATCCTCTCCCTTTGGAAGCTAATCGAGCTTTTATTATTGTTATCCCCAAACCGGGAAAGGATACCTCTAATGTAGCTAATTATAGACCAATATCTTTAATTAATTGTGACTTGAAACTGATGACAAAGGTCCTCTGGATTCGTTTGAGCTCCTTTTTGGGAGCATATATCCATCCGGACCAGGTGGGGTTTATGTCGTTTAGACAGGCCCCAGATCAAACTAGACGTACTATAGATTTATTATCGTTATTACATACAAATTGGGATGGTGGTAATAAGAGTGAGGCTGTGCTACTTGCTATTTACCTTCAGAAGGCATTTGATAGTGTCTCTGGGTTTGGGGTTTTGTCTGATGGGATTTGGGACTGTTAGCAAATATTTCACTTGGAGGCTTCTGTTCTATGAGTATTAATATTAAGAGGGGAACGAGACAAGGTTGTCCTCTTTCCCCTCTTTTATTTTCTTTAGTAATAGAGCCCTTAGCGATAGCGATTCGGAATCATCCGGATATTAAGGGAATATGATGTGATACAAGGGAGCATAAATGTGCATTATTTGCTGATGATATTTTAATGTATATTTCCTCTCCTCATGTCACTCTACCCAATCTGTTTAGAACTCTGGACAATTTTGCAGTAAAATCAGGCCCTTATGTGAATCATTCTAAATCCCAGGCCTTAAATATTAATAATCCAGAATATCTACCTTCAGTGGTAAAAGATAAAAAATAAATTTTTGTTGGGAATCTCAATCCCTTCAATATCTGGGGATTCAGTTGACCCCCACATACCATTCCTTGATTCAAGCTAATTATATTCCCTTATTTAAAAATTTTTTTGAGGAATAATTGGGCTGCTGCTCCTCCATCCTGGGCCGTATAGCGGCAGTTAAGATGAACAATCTACCTCGGGTGCTATACTTATTCTGTACTCTTCCAATTCATGTTCCCCCTTCAATATTAGTTTCTTTTCAGGCTAAGGTTATGAACTTTGTTTGGGGAGGCAAACGAGGTAGGATTCAGAGACAGACTATGTTGACACCCCGTTCTAAAGGAGGTGTGGGGGTCCCTTAGTTTAATCTGGCAGCCCAATTATCACAACTTTCAAACTCCACAATACGAAGTAATAAACCCCAATGGGTAGAAATGGAGAAATTTACTGTTATAAGGGGAAGTTTGGTATCGTTGATGTGGATCTCAAGAAAACTTAGACAATATAGGGGCTGTACAACTTTAAATCATTTCCTGTTGTTATGGGACACGTTGAAATTTAAATCTGATCTGTGCTCAGGACATACTCCTCTTGCCCCTCTTTGGAATAACCTGGAGTTTTCACCTGGGTAATAATATAACAAGATTTCACTGGTGGTATAAAAAAGGTTTTGAGCGCATTTATGATATAATAGATAATCGTGATATATTCAAATAGAATTTCCTACTAGTAAAAAGGAGCTTCCAAATAATTAATATTTTCATTATAGGCAAATTAGATCCTTTATCTGTTCTAAAACTCGGTTAGCTACACGCCCCTTATGTATCACAGCCTTTGAAAGCTCTTGTAGAACAATACCGGATCTGAAGGGCCAAATGTCGATATTATCTGATATATTGATGTCATCTTCAAACAAACTGAAATATATGCATTCTTGCAATAGAGATTTAGGTAGAACATATTCTAGGGAGGAATGGATATGGCTTATTCACTTTCGAAAATATCATTAAATTCAGCTTTGGTTGAGGCAAACTATAAGGTCATGCTTCGTTGGTATTTGGTCCCCGAGAGGATATTTACCAACCACCCCTCATCCTCACCCCTTTGCTTTTGGGGCTGTGACACGAATGGTACAATATTGCATATGTGGTGGACATGTCCAGTGGCTCAAACCTTTTGGATTAGGATGTTTGAAATAATATCAAAAGTTCTAGGAAGAGAGGTGAAGAGGCTGCATTGTTAAGCAGATGTGATCTGGTAGTCCTAAAGCCTTCCATGAAACTTTTGAATTTGATGTTGTTGGCTGCTCAGATCACCTTGGCTAAATCTTTGAAGTTTTCAGTGATATCAACAGGCCCATTCAATGTTAAAATGGATTGGAGCATGGTAAATGATAATATGACTCATACTCTTAAAAATACATTGCTCAAATGTGATAAAATCTGGGATCCTTGGAAGAAATACTGTTTATCTACTTTGAACAAATAATTAAAATTGATACTATATGGAAAAACAGTTTTATACATTTTGGCTGTTCCCCCCTTTCCTCAATGTTCCCTGATGTGTCATGTGTGTCTTGTTTGTCTTGTCCTGTTTGTCTGGATAATCTTTATTTGATATTGTCCATTCCTTGTTTGAATATAGTCAAAATTCCTGTAGAAGTTTTAATTAATGTCTCGTTTTCACTTTAGGTTCTTTATTATAATGTTTTAGTAATGATTGGATTGGATTTATTTGTATCGGAATAATTTAGATTACTAAAATATACAATTAAATTAAATTAGATCACAGTTAATGAAAAATGTACTAATATTTGTATTGAAAGATTAGAAAAAGTGTAATTTATACAGAATTTATGGTTGTCACATAAATTGAAATGAAAGTCATGTGTTTTTTAAAGGGTTAAAGTTTTTGATTTTTTTTTTGTAGGATATTTACTCCTTCACTTCACTTCTTTTTTCTTTTGTTTTTTTCTCTTTCTCTAGACTTGATTTTGTTACATAATAAGATAATAAGTAGTAGACTTCCGGGGGGGAGGCCAACGATGGAGCCCGCATTTTAACAGCTCTCCGGCTGACCTGATCGCTGCTCACCTGGTTTAGTGCTGTGGAGGAACATTTCCCACCGTTAGACTGCTTCAGCCTGTTCTCCTCCCTCCATGGTGCCAGTACTGCCCGGTGTCCGAGCACATCTAGCTGTTTTTTTTTCAAGCCCATAGTCAGTGCTCTTTTTGTGGTGCCAGTGTGTGGCGGCCATCTTGACCGCGTGGCCAGAGCACTTTACATATTGCTATACAGCCTGGGAGAATCAATACCGGGACTCCTGCTTGCAGGATCTTCTTCTTTTTCCCTCATCTAGTGAGTTATTATTGTTGTTTGCTGCCTGAAGTTTGGTGGCCTTTGTTCTTCTTTTGCGGGACTTTCAGCCTCTGAAGGGGGTGAGTACTTACTGCACATGGTCAGAACTCTCTGTATTTCTGCTTTCACTAACCACTTTGGGCAGCATACAGGTATAGCTACCTCCTGCACTGCTACAACTTTATATACTCACCTTCTCCTTGTTTGCAATTTGTTCTCTGTACTTAGGCCTGAGGAATACATTTTCGGCAGGCTGCTTGCACCTATGATTTTTTCTTTTTGGCTGACTTTACTATTTTTCTGTTGGTAATACTGCTTTCTCAGCTCCCTGCGATCAACTAAGAGAGTTTTGATAGATTGTAAGTACAAGTGTCCAGTGCCTATACCCCCCTGGAGGATTAGCTCCCCTGGGGGATCTACAAATATATGACCTGCTCTACCACACAATGGGCAGACAAAATAAAGCAAAGGGAATGCAACGCTCCGCTGAGCATAATTCTGCTGCTTATTCACCATCTCACTCTTCAGGGGGACAGGATTCCTTTTAGTCACCTATGGATGTTTCTAACTCAGACACTATGTTATTAGGGTCACAACAACCCTCTTCTTCAACAGCCCAGGAGGTGTTCAACCTGTTATCGCCCTACTTTGACAAAATATTTAATACCTTGCAATCCTCCATTGACACAACTCTTCAACAAATTTCCAGTAATACAACTCGCATTACAGAGCTGGAAAAAAGGGTTAGCGACCTAAAGGACCAAATCCTGGCGCATCAATCCACCATTACTGTACAATCTATCCAACTATCATCACTCTCAGAAAAAAATGAGGACTTGGAAAATTGGAACCGTTGCTCTAATCTTTGTTTTTTGGAGATTCCGGAGAATATGAAGTACCCTGATTTGCTGAAATGTATTACAGTAGATCTTATGCATGCCCTCCATCTTGAGCTGCTATCATCGTGTATGATAGTGGGAATTCACCGTATTGGCCCAGAGAAACATGTCCCCAATGCCAGACCATGTGCAGTAATCGCAAAGTTTTTCTATTTTATGGATAAAGAGCGCATTCTTTCTACATATAAAAAGGCTGCCCCATTACAAGTTAATGGATACAAGATTCTCATTTTCCAAGATTTCTCAGCGATGGTAACCCAGCAAAGAAGAGCCTTCTCTCCTGCTTGTAAATTTCTGTTTGCGCAGCAGATCTTTGCTCTGCTATATCCTGCAAAATTGAAAGTCATGATTAATGGGACGACACTACTGCTGGAGGATCCAGAGTCGGCCTTACCACAGATAAAAGAACTCTCAATCCACTATGGAAGAACCGAATCGTAACTATTACCAACTGTTAAGTCATGTATAATTGATGCTGATGTTGGATAATAGAATGGCAAGCCTTTTACTGTTGGTTTTGACCTTGTTTTTTGTTGTCTTTGACAGACAGCCACAGGTATTGCTGCTAACAACGTGGCAACAAAATTCTATGAGTGCAAGTTTGGTTATTGTGCCATTTGTGGTTTGTTTATTCAAATTGAATGCCCGCAATAAAAAATATACAGGTCTCCAACGGCACGTAATAGTTGTAACTGGTTTACAAATGCATAAAGGGAAAAATAGTAAAACTTTAAGTTCACTAAAAACAAAAATTTGGTTTGCAGTGAATGATGTTTGACAGATTGCTTATATGAAAATTCATGTTTCTTCTTTGTTTTACTCTATTGGGAGACACAAAGTTTCCTTTTTAGCATGTAACCCATGTTGTTTATGTTTAAATTTTGGAATGGGTGGTATAGCCTGGGACAATCCTGCCCATTATTCATGTAGACAGGCCATGGCATATTACACTCTGATTTACAAAGATCTATAATAGATTCTTTAAGTATGTCACCCGACTCCCTTCTGATTATTCAGAAGGAACTCAAATTAGTGACCTGGAATGTGGGAGGCCTCAATCATCATATCAAACGTTGCAAAGTGATGACTCCTTTGCGCTCCCTTCACCCAGACATTGTTCTGTTACAAGAAACTCATCTAAAACAGGGAGATACATTACGTCCCCCAGGATCCTGGGTGGGGAAGGTGATTGCTTGCTCTTACATTAAGACAAAGAGAGGGGTACCTTTTATCTTTTTAAGAAAAAAACGGGTTTATCAAATACTTGATGTACAGTTGGATAGGAACTCCCAATATCTGTTGGGAAAAGTGGTTGTTCAGGGTGCCACCTACTCACTCCTTAACATTTATGCACCTACCGTGTTTCCCCGATTTTAAGACATCCCCATTAAATAAGCCACCCCCGATTTTTGAAAAAATAATTAAAATAAGACACTCACCCGTGAATAAGACATCCCCCGATATTTGATCCTGTGTGTGTCTCCTTGATGCTGGCTGCAGC
>NC_092870.1:900165-903839 GCF_032062135.1 Pyxicephalus adspersus | reverse complement strand
GGAAAAATAAGACATCCCCTGAAAATAAGACCTAGGGCATATTTTGGCATTTCAAAAAATATAAGACAGTGCCTTATAATCGGGGAAACAGGGTAATGGTCCTAATGTCCAAAGTGCATAAAATCTTTTCTAGAATTGATTTTTTTTATGACCCTCGACACCCTTTTTCACAAAATTGCTCAAATATCTTATCACCCTTCTTTTTTATCGGATCACACTCCTGTATCCATGAAGATAGAAATGCTATGTCTGGTTACACAATCTCCTAAATTGAATTTCCCCAAGTACTTGTTTTCTTCTCCAGCTTTTCAATCTTTTTTAATCACAGCCTGGGCTTATTTCCAGGATGCATAATTATTCGGGTGATCGAACGTCGAATTCGAACTTTATTAAAGTCAATAGGGGAAAAATTTGGGTTGTTTTTCTGGACTGTGTAGAGCTTCTACAGCCTATAAATACATTTAAAAAGACATGGCAAGACTCCCCCAGCTCGGCACAACACTGTACAAGTAAAAAAAAAATCTTTTTTCTGTTGCTGGTAAAGCCATTTTATAGGGCGGTCAAGGGAACATGCTGGATTTTATACGGTCTCTGAGTAGAGGCAGAAAGGGGCACAAGGGGGTTCCTCTGGTCCAAAAATTAGCCACCAGGTTTCACTGCTCCGTTACAAGCCATACATAGGCTTCAGAGTACAGGCAGAGGTCTCTGGGGGGGTCTTTCAGTCAAAAAATTAGCCAGCTACACAGCTCTGTTAAAAGTTACAAGTGGCAGGTGGCAGCAGCAGGAGGAGGAGGCGGTGGGCACTGAGATGGAGTGGGGACCGCATTGGTAACTGGCATCTAGAGCTGGGTGTAGTGTTTCATCAATGCCACCTAGATGGCTGTAATGCCATATTTATGAATGGAGTACTGACAGTTGGCAACAGCATGAGGAGGAAGCGGTGGGCCCTGAGACGGATCGTGGAAAGCATTGGTAACTGGCATCTAGAGCTGGGTATTGGGCAAGCGGCATCAGTTACAGCATGAGGAGGAGACGGTGGGCCCTGAGAAGGAGCAAGGACGGCATTAGAGGTTGAGGCCATCACCTATATGGACAGTGTAGAAGCTGTAGCTATTAGAGACATGAATGGATGAATGAGATTTCAATCTGTCCCTACCTACTATGTAGCGAAACCACATGAAACGGAACAGGCTTGGCGGAATCAGCGGGGAAAGAACACCCTGTTGAGCTTGAGTCTAGTCTGGCATCTAGAGCTGGGTACCAGGTACTGGGCATGCGGTGGCAGCAGCAACAGCTTGAGGCCATCATCCTTAATTGACAGTATAGAAGGTGTAGCTATTGGGATGAATGAGATTCCCACTGTCACTACAGTGGCGGTGGGCCCTGAGACGTAGTGTGGATGGCTGTGTTACTCCTCCTGCTCTTACTGCTGCCGCCTGCCCACTGCCCAGTACCCAGCTCTAGATGCCAGACTAGACTCAAGCTCAACAGGGTCTTTTTTCCCCGTTGATTCCGCCAAGCCCGTTCCCTTTCATGTGGTTTCGCTACAAAGTAGGTAGGGACAGATTGTAATCTCGTTCATCCATTCATGTCTCCAATAGCTACAGCTTCTACACTGTCCATATAGGTGATGGCCTCAACCTCTAATGCTGTCCTTGCTCCGTCTCAGGGCCCACTGCCTCCTCCCCATGCTGGTACTGCTGCCGCCTGCCCGGTACCCAGCTCTAGATGCCAGTAACCAATGCTGTCCACGCTCTGTCTCAGAGCCCACCGCCTCCTCTTCCTGCTGTTCCTGCTGTATGCCCAAGGCTTGATCAATATGAGCCATCAGGATGCAGGTATACTTCCGATGAGCCAGCTGATTCGAGTAGGTGGCATCTTTAACCCTGGAGCGCAGCTCGAAGCATAAGTGGAAGTGCACGTCAATCACATCCAATTAGTGAAAATCTGCCAGTGTGGCGCTGTGGAAATTACCTTCTATGATGTCCCAGTGCACATTAGGAATTGGGTACTCTAGCACTTCACCAGCTATGAATCCAACAGACATGGACATGTTGCAAATCACCAGACATTTAGGGCTCAGCACCTCGGTGAGCCGAATAAACAGGTGGTCCAGGTTGGTTTCTAAAACTGGCTCCAAAAGGCCGCTGCTTCCTTGTACTGTATTGGTGCAGTCCTGAAATCTACTGTACTCAGGTAGAGTGTTTCACTGTTAGCTAGATAGATAGATACATAGATAGATAGATAATCAGTGTGTTACATACACGCAGCCAGAGGCAGGGTACCCTCCCTGACTGCATGCACAGTATCTCACTTGTACTGAGAGACAGAGACTCAGACGCAGTGTATACTGCAGTATATATTTTGTATACTGTGCTGCATATTACAAGCGTCCCCACTGAAGGAAAGTGCTGCATACAAAACACACACAGTGCACTTGCATTTTTGGTGTCAACCCCCCCAAAAAAAATCCACTTAATATACAAATTTACACTTTGTGAAGCATATTAGCTACAAGGTAAAAAAAAGGTAATGTTCGGCTACATGCCCCACTGAAATTGCTGGCAGCAGCAGGGGTAACTTTGGTGGCAAAAGGAGGAAAGGCAGCGGAGGAAGATCGAACAGTTTGAGCTTGCTTCTTGGGCGGAGGTGGTCGCACAGAGCTCTGTGCTTTGACCAGGTGTTCCCGCCAGATTACCGGGTGGTGGCTTTTTAAATGTGTGCTCATGCAACTTGTTCCACGTTTGTTTGGGTTCTTGCCTCGTTTCACGTGTTGAGCACACAGTTTGCAGATGACCATAGTGTTGTCATCACTATGGACATTAAAAAATGCCCACACTGGCGAACATCTAACTGGTGCTCGTGGTGGCAGTCTGCGGTTGTTGAGGCATAGCTGTGGTGACAGGCATCTTCCGACGATGGACGACTATGACTTGCCTCACTGGTACGTGAAGAATGCAGAGTGTGGGCAGCTTTTACCCTCTTCCTCCCTCTCCCCCTTTGAGGGCACTCTGCAACCTCCTCCTCCTCTTCAACCAAATCACTTTTATCAAAATGAAGAAGGCTTGGATCGGCAATGACTTCAACACCCCCTCTGCAGAGTGTACTGATTAGTTGTCAACTGCTGCACGGCCTGCTGACACCTTGATGGGAAGAGCACGTTCACAGCCTTCGGCATCTCCTTCTTCTCCTCTACCTCGTATCCTTCTACCTCTACTTTGTCACTGAGGTCTATAACTTGCAATGGAGCTGTGTAACTGGCTAATTTCTTTTACCAAGCACCTCCCTCAGGGCCCTTTGCCTCTATCTACTTTGAGGCCTATATCACTTGTAATGGAGCTGTGTGATTCATAATTAAATATTTATATTTTTAGTAGAGAAACAAATACATTTTTCTGCCCTTTTGGATAGATAGCAAGTGGTATCAAAAATAAATATCTGTATTGTCTAACAGAAATACAGAAGTTTTTCTGGCTTTTTTGATACATACCAAGTACGATCAGAATGAAATGTCTGTATTTTTTTTACAGAAATGCAGACATTTTTCAGTTTATTTTCATAGATAGCAAGTGGTATTAGAATTAAATATCTGGATTTTTTTACACAAATACAGAAATTTTTCTGTTCATTTTGATAGATTGCAAGTGGTATCAGAAATAAATATCTGTATTTTT